>NC_086444.1:161156679-161470012 GCF_028390025.1 Pseudophryne corroboree | reverse complement strand
AATAATTGTAATAGTAGTGTCTAAAAGGGAGCGCTAAAATGACTGTGAAAGCGTTAATACCTGTAAGAAAAGAAAGGGTTAAAAAATCGATGTTTTACAGCCCTTTTCGGGTGCAGGTGTTTAGAGTCCATATCTGATCCTGTTCTCCTCGGGTTCCCTGTAATTGCCGGCAGTCAGTGCCGTGCGGAATGGAGGTGTGCAGGGGTTTTGACAAATAGATCTTGGCTGTCTGTCCCTACCGCTGCCTACCTTTTTCGATGCTGCTTGCGGCGTTTCTAGTTCGGCTGGTTCCTGTGCAGTCTTCTCCCTCTCTCACCTGTCGGCGCGGTGGAGATGACGTACTGGAGTGTGGGATCAGGTCTCTGTAGCGCTAACCACCGCGTTTCGAGCTATTGGACCCTTTGTCGAGAATGGCGCTTCTGATCTGGGGTCTCCTTTTTATTTGTAAACGTTATTGATAAATTGATATCAATTAAAACTTGTAAAAACTTAGTTATTTCTTTGTATTTAAAAGAATAAATAAACAGGTATAATGCTTTCTGATTGCAAATGAAACATGTGCATTTTGTTATATAGTCTAAAAAATAATTTATAGAATTAATTAAATTAATTATGGTAATTGATGTCAATTAATGATCACAAAAAGGATTTGAAGTCAAAATCTATGTTTAAACCCGCAGGCTCCAGGGTCTGTAAATAAAAAATCCATTGAGATTCTTTCTTTTCTAATTGTTGGCATATGTCCCCTCCTCTCCAGTAAGTCCGCATATACCAACCTTCTACCAGCTTCCAAAATTACATAAAAACCTGAAAAATCCACCCGGAGGCCCGACTGTATCAGGAATAAACTCCCTTAGGGTGTGTACACACGGTGAGATTTTTTCTTCCGATTCTGACTATATAGTCAGAATCGGAAGAAAAGTTAGTGCAGATCGCAAGGTGACAGTCACCTTGCATTCCCGATTCGATGCCGATGCGCGGTCCCGCGCGGTCCCGCGCGGTCGGCATCGAATGAAAAAATAGGCTGTGCAGGCAAGTCAATTTTGGTTATCTCTATAGAAGAGATAGTCAAAATCGGGACTTAGCCAAAATCGCACATAGCAAGTATCGCAAGCACACTCATTATGTGCTTGCGATACTGGCTAAGTGCCGACCCGGCCCCTGTCGCATGGTGAGAATCGGGCATAGCCCGAATCTCACCATGTGTACACACCCTTACAGCAAACATCCAAATATGTGGATTTCTTCCTTCAAAACATAGTGCAGTCACAAAAAAGTTATAGCAAAGACACAATAAATATATTGCAAATTCTGGAAGACATACAGTGGCAAGATAACTTCATTCTCTGCACCAGCGATGTGAGGTCACTTTATAAGTGCATTAAACATGACAAAGGTTGTGAGGCATTAAGATTCTTTCTATCAAGCAAAATTTCCATACCAAATAACCAAATCAATTTTCTTATGAGCTGCATCAAATTCATCTTACACCACAATTATTTCTGGGACCATGGCACATTTTACAATCAAACAAAGGGGACAGCGATGGGAAGTTTTTTTGCACCTAGCTATGCAAATCTATTCGTAGCTAGGTGGGAAGAAGAGAACATATGGAACAACAACCCTTACGCCCACCACATAACCACATGGAAATGCTACATTGATGACCTGTTCTTCATTTGGCAAGGTCTGGCACAAACACTACAAGAATTTTTGGAATATATCAACAAGAACACATACGGCTTGGAATTCACATCCGTCACAAGCAAAAAAATGATTGCATACCTTGATCTAGAAATATACATAGAGGACAATTTCATACACACAAGGAATCATATAAAAAAAGTAAGTGGCAACAATACGTTAACCATTATAAGTAATCATCATAACAAATGGATTCAAAACATCCCTGGGGGACAATTTCGACGTCTAGAAAGGAATTGTTCGCAACAAACAGTCTTTGAAGAACAATCAAGACAGATGAAGAAAAACTTCATAGAGAGAGGATATAAAGACGAAAATCTTAAGAAAGAAATAGAAAAAATCATTCCATTGGACAGAAAGGAATTAATGAAATACAAGAAAAAAGAACAGTGTCGGGACTTAAGTACCTCATTCATCACGCAATTCAATAGCCAGCATTCAGCCTTCGAAAAAATATTGCAAAAGCACTTGCACATCTTTTTACTGGACAAACAACTTGCAACAATAATCCAGGAAAGACCACACATCATATATAAAAAACCTACATCATTAAAACAACTAGTTAATAGTTACATTCCTATTAACAATAAAGATATAACAAAGGAAAAGAACAAAGGACATTATTTTTGCCTAAACTGCATAGCTTGCAGAACTACAAAAAAATTGACAACAAAACCTATAACAAATTTTACCTGCAATGTAACAAAAAAAAGAATACAAACTCAAAGATATAATAACATGTGAAACATAGGGTGTAATTTATCTTATACAATGTCCCTGCGGATTGCAATATGTAGGACAGACAAAAAGGAAATTAAAAGTACGGAGCATATTTATAACATCAAAAAAGGCTTGCAGACTCATAGGGGGAATTCAATTGTTTGAAAAGTCAGTTGGGTGTCTGTTTTTTCCTGTCTATTAGATAGGAAAAAACAGACACCCAACTGACTTTTCAAACAATTGAATATCCCCCATAGTGTCTCAAAACATTTCTTTGACCATCATAGCCGTAATCCAGAAGGCCTGCAGTATATAGGTATCCAAAAAAATAAACCTTTACTGGAGAGGAGGGGACATATGACAACAATTAAAAAAGAAAGAATCTCAATGGATTTTTTATTTACAGACCCTGGAGCCTGCGAGTTTAAACATAGATTTTGACTTCAAATCCTTTTTGTGATCCTTAATTGACTTCAATTACCATAATTAATTATATAAATTATATTTCAGACCATATAACAAAATACACGTTTCATTAGCAATCAGAAAGCGTTATACCTGTTTATTTATACTTTTAAATACAAAGAAATAACTACGTTTTTACAACAAGTTTTAATTGATATCAATTTATCAATAAAGTTTACAAATGAAAAGGAGACTCCACATCAGAAGCGCCATTCTCGACAAAGGGCCCAATAGCCCGAAACGCATTGGTTAGCGCTACGGAGACCTGATCCCACACTCCAGTACGTCATCTCCACCGCGCCGACCGGTGAGAGAGGGAGAAAACTGCATGGGAACCAGCCAGATGGAGAAACGCCGCAAGCAGCATCGGAAAACGTAGGCAGCGGTAGGGACAGACAGCTAAGATCTATTTGTCAAAACCCCTGCACACCTCCATTCCACGCGGCACTGACCGCCGGCAATTACAGGATCGGATAAAGACTCTAAACACCTACACCCGTAAAGGGCTGTAAACATTGATTTTTTTTTTAACCCTTTCTTTTCTTACAGGTATTAATGCTTTCACAGTCATTTTAGCGCTCCCTCTTAGACCCTACTATTGACGAGGATTGAAACACTGCATGGCTTTCAGGTACAGAAGATTCTTGTGGTCTGTTAAGATGGTAATAATGTGAGAGGCACCCTCAAGCAAGTATCTCCACTCTTCTAGGGCGAGCTTGATTGCTAGAAGTTCCTGATCGCCAATGGTGTAGTTGCGCTCTGCAGGTGAGAACTTTCGCGAGAAGTAGCCACAGGGATGCAAGTGGCCATCGTCAGCTCTTTGGGAAAGTACAGCACCAACTCCTACCGATGAAGCGTCCACCTCCAAGGTGAAGGGTAAGTTGGTATCTGGCTGTTTTAGGACTGGAGCAGAGACAAACTTTTGCTTGAGAAGCTGGAAGGCTTGAGTGGCCTCTTCCGACCACTTGGAAGGATTGGCACCTTTCCGTGTGAGGGCAGTGATCGGCGCCACAATGGTGGAGAAACCTCGGATGAATCTCCTATAGTAGTTGTCGAAACCCAGAAATCTTTGAACACCTTTGAGTGAAGTGGGTATAGGCCAATCTCGGATAGCCTGGAATTTCTCAGGATCCATTTCTAGACCGGAACCAGAAACGATGTATCCTAGAAATGAGATCAACTTAACTTCGAAGACACACTTCTCTAATTTGCAGTAGAGATGATTGGCATGGAGACGGGACAGGACTTCCTTCACCCAGTCGCGATGTTCCTCTAGATCATTAGCAAAGATGAAAATATCATCGAGGTAGACCACAACATGTCGGTAGAGGATATCACAGAAGTTTTAATTGACAAAGTGCTGAAATACAGCTGGAGCGTTGCTGAGTCCGAAAGGCATGACAAGGTACTCGTAATGTCCGTCACGGGTGTTCAACATCGTTTTCCACTCGTCACCCTTTCGGATACGGATGAGATTGTATGCACCCCTCATGAGGATCTAACTTGGAGAAGATGGTAGCTCCACTGACACAGTGAAATAACTCCGTGATTAGAGGTAACGGATACCGATTCTTCACTGTGATGTCATTGAGCCCATGGTAATCAATACACGGACGCAGTCCGCTAACTTTTTTTTCACAAAGAAGAAGTCTGCGCCTGCTGGAGAGGAGGAAGTCTGGATGAAACCTTTTGCAAGGTTCTCCTTAATATATACTTCCATGGCGTGGGTCTCTGGAAGTTACAGAGGGTAGGTGCGTCCCCAAAGAGGAATCTTCCCTGGAATGAGATCAATAGAACAATCCCACTCCCTATGAGGAAGAATATCTGTGGAGGACTTACTAAAGACATCGGTAAATTCTTGATACTGAGGAGGCGGAACATCTGGAGGCTGGAAGAACCTTTTGAAGACAGGTTCCAAAGCAGGAAGGTCTCCATGCCAGGACTTGTGTAGTCTTCCAGTCAATCCGGGGATTATGTAGACGAAGCCACGGCAGGCCCAGAACTACAGGATGCGTAGCTTTTGGAATGACTAGGAAAGACACCAGTTCGGAAAGAAAAGCTCCTACCTTCAGACGGATAGGCAGGGTCTTGTAGTTAATAACTGCCTCGGAAATCCTACTGCCATCCACAGCAGTCAGGCATACAGATGACAAAAGTCTCTCGGTGGGTAGAGACCACCGTTTAACAAATTCAGCAGTAACAAAGTTTCCAGCCGCTCCAGAATCCAGAAGAGCAATGAGATTCCTGAAGCACTGAGACACTTGAAGAGATACAGGAAGGTTACAATCACATGTTAATGGAGAGGAATTCATCAATCCTAGCTAGCCATCTTCTTGACTGGCTAGGATTTGGAGTTTCCCTGACGCTTAGGACAAGCATGGGATGGAGCAGCACAGTATAGACACAGGTGTTCGGACAGACGTCTTCTACGCTCAGCAGGCGACAGGCGAGAATGATTAATCTACATGGGCTCATCCTCAGGAGATGGCTGACGAGGAGGAATAACGACAGAGGTCTTAGGAAGCGTGAACCTTCCTCGCTTAGCCACCCTTTCACGGAATTGGAGATCAACCTTCGTGCAGAGAGATATGAGCTCATCTAATTTTTTAGGTAAGTCTCTGGTAGCTGGCTCATCTTTGATCCGTTCGGACAACCCGTGCCAGAGAGCTGCATAGAGAGCGTTATCATTCCAGGAGAGTTCCGACGCTAGGATTTGGAATTGCACAAAGTATTGGCCAACTGTTCGTGTTCCCTGGCGCAGCTGAGGAAGGTCGGTAGAGGCAGACGTCACTCGCCCTGGCTTGTCGAAGATGCGCCTGAAGGTCGCCACGAAGTCCATGTAAGAAAAAAGCAGTTGATCAGATTTCTCCCACAAAGGTGATGCCCAGTCCAGGGTAGAGCCACTGAGGAGAGAGATAATGTAGGCAACCTTCCCGCGATCTGTAGGGAAATTGCCAGGCTGTAGCTCGAAATGTATTTCAAATTAATTCAGGAAACCCTGACAGGCTTTAGGGGAACCATCGAACGTAGCTGGTGTCGGCAAATCAAGTCAAGGTGCAGAAACGGGAATGGTGGTTGGGTTACCACCTGTGGTACTGCAGTCGGTATACTGGTCGCCCCTGAACCACGGAGGGTTGCTTGAATTCCAACCAGCCGGGTGGAGAGGTCCTGGAGACAGTGAATCACTTGACCCTGTGCAGCCTCTTGATGTTCCACACGGGCTGCAAGCTGATGTACCGGGCTGGTCGCTTGGGCCTGATCTCTGGCCGGATTCATTAGGTCAGTGCTTACTGTCACACCTGAGAGCTGAGGCTGACCTGGGGAAGCCTCAGGCGTAGGGGCTGACGTGTACTTGAGCCTGGGAGGTAATATAGGGTTCTTGGACATGCAGGGAACCTTAGCACCGATACCCGAAGGTGTGACCAAGACGACAGGATAAAAGTAAAGTTTGTTTATTAAGCATACAGTTCAGATACACTTCGGCAGATCAGAGAGATAGAAATGCTCAACAATAGGAATGTGCAGATTACAGGTAGCAGTACAGTTCCTTGGGTGCAGTGGTAACAGGTTACTGTGGAAATGCTGTAAACACAGTATGGAACAGTCTTTGCAAGACCCGGAGATGGTAAGTCTGTATAGCCAATAGCTAACCACTGTACAGATGAATGTACTGATACTGACCAGCAGATGACACACTGGAATCTGGAGATGATAATAATGCACGGAAGTTGAGATGAGCTCTGGAGTACTGCCGGGAATGCCAAGTAGAACTGACCCAGGTGGTGAAGGTGCTATGGAACTCACCAATGCAGACAGATGGTGAGAGCACCGATGGTGAACTGTGGCTCGATACTGGAACACCGATGGTGAATGGAAGCAATGCTGGAACACCGCTGAGAGCTGGACGTGATACTGGAACACCGCTGAGAGCTGGAAGCGACACCACTGAGAGCTGGAAGTGATACTGGAACACCGCTGAGAGCTGGATGTGATACTGGAACACCGCTGAGAGCTGGAAACGATACTGGAACACCGCTGAGAGCTGGAAGCCGGTGAAGAATCACTGAAGATCACTGAGAGCAATGTAGGAACACTGCTGGAGTCAGGCAGCACCGCAAGGTGGAAACTGGTGCAAGTCTCTTTAAGTGGAGCAAGGTCACAGGAGCTGGAATACCTGAAGACAGCAAGCTGGAACATCCACAGACAGGAGAGACATCTAACACTGGGATAGACAACGAAAGCACTGACGATTAGGCAGCCTTGATTCAGGATAATTATATCAGCTGGGAAGCAGGTATTGGCTGAGCAATCAGGGAGAGTCCAGAGTGCAGCGGATAGGCTATGGAGAGTAATGTGATGCGGCCAAACATGGCTGTGCCCATGTATGGTTATGGAGGGAAAGTCTGTTTGTATCAGCATGTGGAAACCTGTAGCAATGGCAGCTGAGGCCGCGGTGGACAGGAGACGTCATCCACTGGAACAGGAGGAACATGCTGACTAGTCGCCATGACTGCGCTGCCGGGATTGCTGAGGGGAGACTGAGGAGATGCCACGCACGGTGCTGCACGCAGACAGCGCAGGTGGAATCAAGGCCTGGAGCGCAGGGACAGTCTCAGAAGGCACTTAGAAGGTAAATAAGTGTGTCTGGCTACCCGGAAGGTGACAATACTATTTCTTTCTTATATAGTTTGAACCTGTGAAAATATTCTATGGTGACTTGCATTGTATTTGACCAATGCTGTTTAATGATAAAAGTGAATTTTATGAGTATCAATTGTTTGTGGAAATACATTCTTACATTTTACATTTTATATGACTGGCGTGCATTCTTCCATGAATAGAATATTCCTAATGATTTAAAGATATATGTCTAGGTACAACCTCTGTGAGTATGTTATTAAAAGGTACACAATTAGTGATTATTATAAATCACTAAATGGTTACAATTACACATTTGCTTCGAAGATATGAAATATAGTAATATAGTACGGGCAATGGGAACAGACAAATAAGGAGAAATAGCAATCCTCTTTATCAATACAATATACCAAGACATCTATATATATTTTTTTTTTATAAAATGACAGTACTCACAGCAGGACTCTTCCATAGCTGTCGGTAAACTTAAAAATAATATTTATCTTGATAATGATATACTGTACATGGAAGTACCTTTTGAGTATTAACATTTTTGTCAAGATATTGATATTTCTGTAAGAGCCATCACTTTTTTTAGAAATTAATCAACACAGGATTACTGGGGCGGTACACCTGTCAAACCTCAACGCAGATGCCCTAAGGCAGGCACACGGAGGACAGAAACCTTCCATGATGCAAAAGGGTAGTCACCCAGATGTCTCTCAAAAAAAATTTCTAGTCATGTATCATTGGTTAGATAAACTCTAGGAGGTATATTTACTAAAGATCGATTTTCATAGTTTTTTTATTGATTCAAATCGATCTACAGTAAATCGCTGTTGTGTTTTCAGGGCTAAAACACACATTTACTAACATTTAAAAATGTAATACCAAAAATCATCTGTTATAAAATGTGTGTTTGAGCCCCTGAAACACAATATCGATTTACATTGATTTCCATTGGGGAAAAAACATGATGATCAACCTTCAGTAAATATACTCCTAAGAAGCTGAAGCAGAGTTAAAACGGAAGAAACAGGCAATGTTAGATACATTCTAGTAGAATGTATCAAATTAATAATTAATTCAGGTCAGATTTTCTGTTATTTAAATAACCATTAAAGCCGTGATTTATGTCAGTTACTGAGATTCATGTTATACATGTTTAACTAATGTGAAAAAAAAATAGCCTCTCTCTCTACAGGATTGTGTATTACTGACCTAATATATACAGACAGTAGTTATATTTGCCGTGTGTATCCATTGGCATATCCTACACAATAATCCCTGGGGGTGAAGGAGGATGTAGTAAAGGCATTTAGAAGCTGTTACTGGAGTTAGTGAATATTACCTCTCTTCCATCCCGCAAGGAGAAATACTCCAGGTTATCAGGGTCAGCACATCGCAGGTAAGACAAATAATCTTCTGACAGACTTTCCAGTTCATCATGGCTGCAGCTATCGAGGATATCAACCGGAAAGGCCATTCCTGAAATCCAGATTTAAGGATGAGCTTTATACGCCTGAAAATTGCATTAGAGCACAGTGTTACCTTTACCTCCGCGTCTATAACAAGATGCAAAACAACGGACTGCTACCTCCCAAAGGCAGGACAATTATTTCACTTTAGAGGGAAAACTCTCTTACTTCCCAGAAAAGTTACAGGAAAAAATAAGAGGGAAGACCATAAAGGAGAAATTAATTACAATGCAGGTGGGTAACTAACTACAAGGGAAGGTAGTGGAGTTGGGGTAAAATAACTTACATAGATACAGTATATACTGTATGTTATAACTGCTGTCAGAAGTTGACATTATCATATTAAAATCAACAGCAGCAATTCTAACATTATTCTAAGTGTACTGTAATAAACACAAAACAATTCACATACATACAAATACAATTTAAATTATGAGCAGAAAGCAACACTTAAAACTATTATTTTCTTTGAAAGAGTTTGGTATATTAGACAGTCACAATGTTGACATTCTTTATTGACAATTGTTATGTCGACATGAAAATATCCACACAGTCGCCAAGTTGACACTGTCCATATCAACATTTGGAAATGCAGACAATGTCAACATGCAGGTTTTCTTCTCCTTCTGACCCTAACACTAACCTTAACCCCCAAGCATGTCAACATTCTAACAGCGTTGACATTTCCAATGTCCACAATGTGCCATGAACTGTTAACCACAGACATAGTGACTGCATACCATTTGGAATACTGTGACTCATAATATTAACTTTCATCTAAACTATCACCTTCTCCCATTTTGCTTTATTTTGCTGGGTTTTGAGGAACACCCTTATGGACAATAATTCCCCCCAAAATGCTGGAGACTCCCTCCCTTGAAGTTCCAGTTTCTTGTGTAAAGCTATGGCCGACCTTGGGGAGAAAGGGGCCAAATCAGGCCCAGAGGTGGTTCTGAAAAACAAAGCCCCCAAAGGGGCTCCAAGGCTCTGGGGGATACTGTAGAGAAACAGGACCCTTCCCACTTTGAAGAGAGTCCAAAGTTCCAAGCTCCCAGCACTCTGGGCACTGCGCTGGGCGACTGCCGACTGTATACACCAGTTGCTTCAATTGCAAAAACAAAACCCTTCAAAATCTCTCTCATAATTCAATCTATGAAATCAGTAGTAATGGAATAGCTGTATATGAAGGACAAACTATCCAGCAGCAGATGTACACAGCTACAGCACAGCTACTTTCAGCCCAATCTAGTTTTATTAGTCACAATCACATTAGATTTCATATTTTACCATTTGTCCAAGACAGGTCAGGCTGACTGACCTGTAGGCCCCAAAATATTTGAAGAATTACAGACTATTAGGCCATAGACAGTCTATGCACAGCTTAATAATATATCTGTAACCAGGTGCCACATATTACATTCAGATAATACAGGGGTTTTTGAGCTTTTTACAATGACAGACCCCATATCCCCTTCAGACTGTCAAAATCATCATCATCATCATTATGAGGAGACGAGAGGTCTGTGGACAATGAATATAGTTATGACTCGTTCCCCATGTCATTAGGGTCTTATGAAATGACTTTATCACCTTGCTGAAAATGTGTATTCCCATGTGTTATTAAGGTTATGATTCACAGGTACTGTCTATGTAATTTTGTGATGTATTCGATATGTGCTCTGTGCTATATATACCAATGCATAGTGTAACAGTGGCTATATTGTCTAAAATAGATAAAAGGCTAAGTTAGCCTGTGGAGCTGCAAGGGTTAATTGGCAACACAGATGAGGTCAGGGTCCATGTTTTCCAGGTGGCCAGATCTCATATATGCAGATATCATCTCCATAGAAGTAACCTAGAAGACAGATGAGATAACATGACAGCCACACAGTCACAGAGGTACATCTGGGAGATAACTCAATTCAGACTTCTGTGTATTTAGATCCAGAAAATGTTTCCCTGTGTATAGCAACTAAATGTAATCATTTCAGCCAGGGCATTGTGTATTGTATCCTGGGCCACCTGAGATACTCTCAGATAGAGTTGAGGCAGAGGTTCCCAAATGCGGTCCTCAAGGCACTCCAACAGTTCAGGTTTTAGGTATATCCATGGCTGTTATGATTCCCGAACTCCAGACCAGAGGAGATCTTATGGCAGAGGTCTGAGTACAGGGAAGATCTGCTGGTAGTGGGAGCAGGAGAGCCTAGTAACCCCTGGCGCCCTAACTCCGTTGTCTCGCCCGTGTTATCAGAAATCCCCTGCGAGACTATGGTTGCTTGAGCCCATGGCAGCCGCGTTCGAAGGGCGGATTATGTCTGCCCAACCCCGATGCCCCCTCAGGTCTTAATGGGAGACAAAGGGAAATCCGAGACAGGGTGATAACAAGGGGCCCTCTGACTAAGCAACCAGGCCAGGGGTTACAAGCTAACTAACTTAAACCAAAGGTATGTGCGGACTAGCCGCCAGGGAAAAGGACAACCAAGGATCCACCGATCCGTTACTCCTATCCAGCACCGCTGGATACCAGAGTGGATCTGTGGGAGCGGAATCCTCCGCAAAAGCTCCAGAACACAAATATACTAAATAATAAACAGTAAGCGGACAAGCCGCAACACACGGCTGCGCCGCGACTCACGAACACCACAGGATGTTAAAGGTGCTCGGTCAGACTCCAGGAATGATGACAACTTTCCGAGTACAGGACCACTGAGGACAGGAACAACCGGATTGAGCAAGACTGGAACTCTCTGCAACTGACACAGGCAAACAGGAAGCTATCACCGGCGTCTGTGGGAAGTCCAAAGGGTGCTTATAACAGAGAACTCCCCAATCAGGAGCCAGATTGGGTAATCACCATGAATGCCGTGCAGCTTGCAAGCTGCACGGCCAGCACACCATAAAATAATTAGAACAGACCCAGCAACGGGGAACGCGGCCCGAACGTGGCGTCCCCGTTGCTAGGGTCAGAGCGGCTCCGTGCGCCCGGCGTCTAGCGTTGCCAGGGAGCCGGCGGCTGTACGCGCACGGCGTCCCTGGTTGCTAGGCGCCGGGCCGCACCGACGAGCGGACCCCGGCGCCTAACAGTACCCCCCCCTTGAGGAGGGGTCAAGGAACCCCTAAAGCCAGGTTTCCGAGGAAATTCTCGAAAAAATGCCCTTTTGAGCCTCGGGGCATGAAGATCCTCATCCAGGACCCAAGACCTTTCCTCTGGCCCATAACCTCTCCAATGTACCAAAAAATAAAGCCGACCCCGGGAAAACTTGGAATCGAGAACCTTCTCAACCAGGAACTCCTGCTGACCCTGTACATTTATTGGTGATCTCCCCTGAGATATTTTACGAGGAAATCTACTGGACGAAACATATGGTTTCAGCAATGAGCAATGGAAGGTATTTCCGATCCGTAAAGTTTTTGGTAAACGTAACCGGAAAGCAACTGGATTGACTTTTTTGATAATGTGAAATGGTCCAATAAATTTAGGACCCAATCTGGCTGAGGTTTGTCGAAGTTTAATGTTGCGAGTCGACAACCACACCCTATCTCCTACTTTAAAAGTGCACGGCCGCCGGAGCCTGTCAGAAAATCTTTTTTCCCGGAATGCCGCTTTTCTGAGAGCCAGGTGTACTTTTCTCCAAATGAGTCTAAGATGAGAGGTCAGGGCCAGTGAGGAGACAGAGGAATGTTGAAAAAATGAATTAGCCCTGGGGTGAAAACCAAAAACTGCAAAAAATGGAGACACATTGGTGGAAGAATGACAGGCATTATTATAAGCAAACTCCGCCAATGGAAGAAACTCAGACCAGTCATTTTGGAGTTTGGCCGAGTACAAACGCAAATATTGTTTTAGAGATTGATTAACTCGCTCAGTCTGCCCATTGGATTGGGGATGATAGCCAGACGTTAAAGATAATTTCATCTTTAATGAAGCACAAAAAGACTTCCAAAATTGTGCAATGAATTGTGGACCCCGATCAGAAACAATATCAGTGGGTAAGCCATGGAGTCTGAAAACATGGCGGAGGAACAAGACTGCCAATCCCTGGGCAGATGGCAATCGGGGAAGAGCAATGAAATGGGCCATTTTGCTAAAACGGTCCACTACCACCCATATGACTCGGCATCCGGCTGACAGAGGGAGGTCCACCACAAAATCCATGGAGATATGCGACCATGGCCTAAGAGGAACATTCAAGGGCATAAGTTGACCGATAGGCAAAGAACGAGGAACTTTATGCTGTGCACAGACCTGACACGAAAAAACAAACTCTTTAATGTCTTTGGAAAGACCAGGCCACCATACTGAGCGGGAGACTAATTCCAAAGTCTTAGCGATTCCCGGATGCCCGGCAACTTTGCTATCATGAAACTCCGTCAAAACAGTTGCTCTCAAAAACTCAGGGACAAAAAGACGACCAGCAGGAGTATTTTCAGGAGCTTGATGTTGAAGCAGCTTTAACTGGGTAAATACATCCTGTGTGAGGCCTGCCCGAATGACTGAAGACGGAAGTATGGGAGTAACAGGACTGTTGTCTTGAACTGGAAGAAAACTGCGTGACAGGGCATCTGCCTTAGTATTCTTGGAACCTGGCCTGAAGGTGATAATAAATTTGAAACAAGTAAAAAATAAAGCCCAACGAGCCTGCCGGGCATTCAGTAGTTTAGCTGATTCAATGTATTGAAGATTTTTGTGATCAGTCAAAACTGAAATGGTATGAGTCGCTCCTTCAAGCCAATGCCTCCACTCCTCGAAAGCCCATTTAATAGCCAGCAATTCCCGGTTACCAACATCGTAGTTGGATTCTGCAGATGAGAATTTCCTGGACATAAAGGCACAAGGATGTAATTCGAGGGAATCCGGATCCTTCTGAGATAGGATAGCCCCTACTCCAACCTCCGAGGCATCAACCTCAACAATGAAAGGCAATTCTGGGTTGGGATGTCTGAGGACAGGGGCTGAAACAAAGGCTTGTTTCAAGGCCTGAAAAGATAACTCAGCTTCACGTGACCAATTGGTAGGATCTGCTCCCTTCTTAGTCAGTGCCACAATGGGAGCAACTAGGTCAGAGAAGGAGTGAATAAATCTTCTATAGTAGTTCGCAAACCCTAAAAAGCGCTGAATTGCTTTTAAGTTGGTGGGTTGCGCCCAACTAAGGATGGCTTGGAGCTTCTTTGGTTCCATACAGAATCCCCGAGGGGAAATAATGTACCCTAAAAAGGATACCTCCGTGACATGAAATTCACACTTCTCAAGCTTGGCATATAGGTGATTTTCACGTAATTTTTTTAGAACCTGACGCACCTGGGTAACATGTTGTTCTACAGAGTCAGAATAAATCAAAATATCGTCTAAGTAGACTACAACGAACCTTCCAAGAAACTCACGGAGCACATCGTTAATGAGATCCTGGAAAACTGCCGGAGCGTTAGACAGGCCAAATGGCATAACCAGATACTCATAGTGGCCTGACTGAGTACTGAATGCCGTTTTCCACTCATCCCCTGACTTGATTCTGATGAGGTTATATGCTCCTCTCAGGTCAATCTTAGAAAAAATCACAGCCGAACGTAGCTGATCAAAGAGGACAGAGATCAGCGGCAGAGGGTAAGTATTCTTTACTGAGATTTTATTCAAAGCTCTAAAGTCAATGCAGGGTCTAAGTGAACCATCCTTCTTCTCTACGAAGAAGAAACCTGCACTTAAAGGGGATTTAGATGGCCTGATAAATCCTTTCCCAAGGCTTTCTTTCACATACTCATTCATGGCCACAGTTTCAGGACCAGACAATGCATATAACCTTCCTTTAGGCAACGTGGCACCAGGAATTAGCTCAATGGCACAATCATAAGGCCTATGGGGAGGCAGAATATCCGCATTGCCCTTGGAAAATTCATCAACAAAATCCTGGTATTCCACAGGAATGGGTGCGGGAACGGCGGCAGCTACTCGGATAGGAAGCGTAATACATTCTTTATTACAGATGGTACCCCATTGTAAGATCTCCCCCGACTGCCAATCAATGATGGGATTATGAAAGGCCAGCCAAGGGTGACCCAGAACCACAGGAACTGCTGGACAATGGGTAAGGAAAAACTCAATCTTTTCAGAATGCAGAGCTCCTACCGAAAGTAAAACAGGAGGTGTACAGAGAGAAATAACCCCATTGGACAAGGGACTCCCATCTAAACCATGCATGGTGACACACCTACCCAAGGTTAACTGAGGAATACCTAAGGCCTTGGCCCATGTTAAATCCATAAAGTTCCCTGCAGCTCCACTGTCCACAAAAGCAGAGACCAAGGAACAGAGGCTGCCAAAGGAAACTTTAGCAGGAACTAACAGTGAATTATTTGAGGAGATAAGCTGCAGACCAAAGTGAACCCCCTCACAACTCACTTGGTCGGGTAGTTTCCCGACTTGTTCGGACAACTACGGGCAAAATGTCCCTTACCTCCACAGTATAAACAAAGACCAGAATTTTGCCTCCTAGTTCTTTCTTCAGGAGACAATTTGGAGAGACCTATCTGCATAGGCTCCTCCATGTCCACAGGAATGGAAAAAACACAAGGAGTAGATCCGACAGATGCTCCTTTTTCAGCCCTCCGCTCTCTGAGCCGACGATCTATCTTAATAGAGAGCTCCATGAGTTTATCGAGAGTCTCAGGAGCGGGATACTGAAGGAGACTGTCTTTTATAGATTCAGATAAGCCGAGGCGAAACTGACTGCGTAAGGCTGGGTCATTCCATCCACAGTCGTTCGACCAACGGCGAAACTCCGTACAATAAATCTCTGCGGGATTCCTACCCTGTCTGAGAGCACGCAACTGACTCTCAGCGGACGCCTCTCTATCAGGGTCGTCATACAATAGCCCTAAAGATTTTAAAAAGGCGTCTACAGACAATAAGGCCGGATCGTCTGTCTTTAAACCAAAAGCCCAGGTCTGAGGATCCCCCTGAAGCAGAGAAATAATAATTCCAACCCGCTGAGCCTCCGTACCTGAGGAGACTGGTCTTAAACGAAAATAAAGTTTACAAGACTCTTTAAAATTAAAAAACTGTTTTCTATCCCCAGAAAAACGGTCAGGCAGATGCATTTTTGGTTCAGGGATGACCCTCGGGGAAGTCCGTAACAGATCTTCCTGTGACCTCACCCGGAGGGACAGATCCTGAACCATCTGAGTAAGTTCTTGAATCTGACTAACTAGAAGTTGGCCAGGATTTGGCCCAAAACCGGTGGGATTCATGAGGCCGACAAAATCTCCCAACTGAATAAGTGAAAAAAAATTAACTCCTTTTAATTTTCTTTTTTTTTGTCTGGCCGGTGATAATGTTATGATTCCCGAACTCCAGACCAGAGGAGATCTTATGGCAGAGGTCTGAGTACAGGGAAGATCTGCTGGTAGTGGGAGCAGGAGAGCCTAGTAACCCCTGGCGCCCTAACTCCGTTGTCTCGCCCGTGTTATCAGAAATCCCCTGCGAGACTATGGTTGCTTGAGCCCATGGCAGCCGCGTTCGAAGGGCGGATTATGTCTGCCCAACCCCGATGCCCCCTCAGGTCTTAATGGGAGACAAAGGGAAATCCGAGACAGGGTGATAACAAGGGGCCCTCTGACTAAGCAACCAGGCCAGGGGTTACAAGCTAACTAACTTAAACCAAAGGTATGTGCGGACTAGCCGCCAGGGAAAAGGACAACCAAGGATCCACCGATCCGTTACTCCTATCCAGCACCGCTGGATACCAGAGTGGATCTGTGGGAGCGGAATCCTCCGCAAAAGCTCCAGAACACAAATATACTAAATAATAAACAGTAAGCGGACAAGCCGCAACACACGGCTGCGCCGCGACTCACGAACACCACAGGATGTTAAAGGTGCTCGGTCAGACTCCAGGAATGATGACAACTTTCCGAGTACAGGACCACTGAGGACAGGAACAACCGGATTGAGCAAGACTGGAACTCTCTGCAACTGACACAGGCAAACAGGAAGCTATCACCGGCGTCTGTGGGAAGTCCAAAGGGTGCTTATAACAGAGAACTCCCCAATCAGGAGCCAGATTGGGTAATCACCATGAATGCCGTGCAGCTTGCCAGCACACCATAAAATAATTAGAACAGACCCAGCAACGGGGAACGCGGCCCGAACGTGGCGTCCCCGTTGCTAGGGTCAGAGCGGCTCCGTGCGCCCGGCGTCTAGCGTTGCCAGGGAGCCGGCGGCTGTACGCGCACGGCGTCCCTGGTTGCTAGGCGCCGGGCCGCACCGACGAGCGGACCCCGGCGCCTAACAATGGCTTAGCACTAGTGATGTGCACCGGACATTTTTCGGGTTTTGTGTTTTGGTTTTGGATTCGGTTCCGCGGCCGTGTTTTGGATTCGGACGCATTTTGGCAAAACCTCCCTGAAAATTTTTTGTCGGATTCGGGTGTGTTTTGGATTCGGGTGTTTTTTTACAAAAAACCCTCAAAAACAGCTTAAATCATAGAAATTGGGGGTCATTTTGATCCCACAGTATTATTAACCTCAATAACCATAATTTCCACTCATTTCAGTCTATTCTGAACACCTCACACCTCACAATATTATTTTTAGTCCTAAAATTTGCACCGAGGTCGCTGGATGACTAAGCTAAGCGACCCAAGTGGCCGACACAAACACCTGGCCCATCTAGGAGTGGCACTGCAGTGTCAGACAGGATGGCACTTCAAAAAATAGTCCCCATACAGCACATGATGCAAAGAAAAAAAGAGGTGCAATGAGGTAGCTGTGTGACTAAGCTAAGCGACCCAAGTGGCCGACACAAACACCTGGCCCATCTAGGAGTGGCACTGCAGTGTCAGGCAGGATGGCACTTCAAAACAATAGTCCCCAAACAGCACATGATGCAAAGAAAAAAAGAGGCGCAATGAGGTAGCTGTGTGACTAAGCTAAGCGACCCAAGTGGCCGACACAAACACCTGGCCCATCTAGGAGTGGCACTGCAGTGTCAGACAGGATGGCACTTCAAAAAATAGTCCCCAAACAGCACATGATGCAAAGAAAAAAAAGAGGCGCACCAAGGTCGCTGGATGGCTAAGCTAAGCGACCCAAGTGGCCGACACAAACACTTGGCCTATCTAGGAGTGGCACTGCAGTGTCAGGCAGGATGGCACTTCAAAAAAATAGTCCCCAAACAGCACATGATGCAAAGAAAAAAAGAGGTGCCTGACTTAAACAAACCACCTCACCATCAGAATCCTCCTTGTCAATTTCCTCCCCAGCGCCAGCAACACCCATATCCTCATCCTGGTGTACTTCAACAGTGACATCTTCAATTTGACTATCAGGAACTGGACTGCGGGTGCTCCTTCCAGCACTTGCAGGGGGCGTGCAAATGGTGGAAGGCGCAACCTTTTCCCGTCCAGTGTTGGGAAGGTCAGGCATCGCAACCGACACAATTGGATTCTCCTTGGGGATTTGTGATTTAGAAGAACGCACAGTTCTTTGCTGTGCTTTTGCCATCTTAACTCTTTTAAGTTTTCTAGCAGGAGGATGAGTGCTTCCATCCTCATGTGAAGCTGAACCACTAGCCATGAACATAGGCCAGGCCCTCAGCCGTTCCTTGCCACTCCGTGTCGTAAATGGCACATTGGCAAGTTTACGCTTCTCCTCAGACGATTTTGGTTTAGATTTTTGGGTCATTTTACTGAGCTTTATTTTTTTGGATTTTACATGCTCTCTACTATGACATTGGGCATCGGCCTTGGCAGACGACGTTGATGGCATTTCATCGTCTCGGCCATGACTAGTGGCAGCAGCTTCAGCACGAGGTGGAAGTGGATCTTGATCTTTCCCTATTTTACCCTCCACATTTTTGTTCTCCATTTTTTAATGTGTGGAATTATATGCCAGTAATATATCAATAGCAATGGCCTACTACTATATATATACTGCGCACAACTGAAATGCACCACAGGTATGGATGGATAGTATACTTGACGACACAGAGGTAGGTAGAGCAGTGGCCTTCTGTACCATACTGCTATATAGTATATACTGGTGGTCAGCAAACTGTGCAAAACTGAAATGCACCACAGGTATGGATGGATAGTATACTTGACGACACAGAGGTAGGTAGAGCAGTGGCCTTCTGTACCGTACTGCTATATAGTCAGAGGCGGATTGGCCATAGGGTTTACAGGGAAGATTCCCGGTGGGCCGACGCACTCGTGGGGCCTGTTTTGTTTGAGGACATGTGGTCCTTTTTATAGACATAATGAATAAGATGCAAAATAATTTGCATATATGAAAATGACTTTGCCACTTAGCCTGTGATTGCAGATGATCTAGTGTATGCTCTGTCTGCCTGCTTGGCTGACATATAAGATTGAGTGAATAGTGATTGGGATACGGTTGGTGTAATAAGCAAGAAAATATATCTTTCTAAAGAATTATATAGTTTCCTAAATTCTGAAGGTGTATCATATAATGTGCCCATAATATGTAATTTTATTTCTTTTTAACTTCCCCCAAGACTTTCCAGATAGTGGGCATGTCCAGCATCAAGGGGGGAGAGTGCTGCTGCCATGGCGCATGGCTAGACCTTACACCTCTGGTGCGGCCCATGTGGGGCCACTAGTACAAATTTTTCCAGGGCCGCTTTTTGTTCCCAATCCGCCCCTGTATATAGTATATACTGGTGGTCAGCAAACTGTGCAAAACTGAAATGCACCACAGGTATGGATGGATAGTATACTTGACGACACAGAGGTAGGTAGAGCAGTGGCCTTCTGTACCGTACTCCTATATATTATATACTGGTGGTCAGCAAAATTATGCACTGTACTCCTACTATATACTACAATGCAGCACAGATATGGAGCGTTTTTCAGGCAGAGAACGTATAATATTGGTGGTCACTGGTCAGCAAAACTCTGCACTGTACTCCTCCTATATAATACTGCTGGTCCCCAGTCCCCACAATAAAGCAGTGTGAGCACAGATATATGCAGCACACTGAGCACAGATATGGAGCGTTTTTCAGGCAAATAATACTGGTGGTCACTGGTCAGCAAAACTCTGCACTGTACTCCTCCTATAATACTGCTGGTCCCCAGAATAAAGATATTTGCAGCCCCCTGAAAGCTCTGAAACAAAGTGAGAGGACGCCAGCCACGTCCTCTCACTATTATTTCCAATGCACGAGTGAAAAATGGCGGCGACGCGCGGCTCCTTATATAGAATCCGAATCTCGCGAGAATCCGACAGCGGGACGATGACGTTCGGGCGCGCTCGGGTTAACCGAGCAATACTGGAGTATCCGAGTATGCCTCGGACCTATGTAAAATGGGTGAAGTTCGGGGGGGTTCGGATTCCGAGGAACCGAACACGCTCATCACTACTTAGCACAGATGGTTAAATCAATTTGACTAAGGTGCTAATTAAGTCACCTGTGGCCAAGCATGGATACATTTAAAACCAGGACCATTGGGAACCTCTGAGTTAAGGTGAGAACACCCCTGTACCCATGTAGTTTTAAACTGTTCTGTGGGGATAAGAAGGGGGTACCTGCTTGCATTGGGATGCTATTCACTGTCCTTGGCTAAGAGATGATGCTCTGCCAACAATTTATTGTGGGACACATCATTGGAACTATTTGGACTTTGATCTGTGTCACTTTCCTGGACATTGCCTCATCTGCATTTGGGACATTGTTAGACTCATTGCTTCATTTGTTGGATTTTATTACAGACTACAGAATAAAACATCATTCGTGTACCTTTATTACCTTGTCTGAGTGATCCACAACCCCATACCCTCACAATCATCATCATCATTATCATCAGTCATACTTTAAAAGATGTCAATAGCTTGGTTTTACTAAGTTATAGTTATAACTAGTAATAGCTGTACTGGTTATATGGATAACTAGGAACGGAACCACTGAAAGAAAATGATAATGATTTTATATTTATTCCTAGAAAACAGCAGATTACAAATAGCCTACACAAGTCAGCTACAACCAGTGAGATTTCTGTCCAATCAAAACACATAATCGAGGTATTGATGCTGATAATATTACTCGCATGTCATCTTACGCCTCAAGTCACTTTCTCCATTTTGACTTCAGGTTCAATAATGCACATCAAGTTACCTGAAACCCATCAGATTTTGTGGCCATACACTGTGAGATATTGGTTCAGTTGGGCATATTGGAGAATTTCAGCATGCCCGACTGCCCAATTGATTGCAACTTTGTGATTATTGTTGCGATCTGCTGATGCTTGGCTGATTGGGCCGATAATTGCATAATCTATGCCCGGCATATATGTGCTAATAACATAACTGCTATCACATTGACTGCTATCGACATGTGTGTGCGATTAGCTGCTGGCTTTATGTTCTATAGTAAGGGCTCTAGTTTACCAGGTAACTGACCCTCTACTAGAGTAACAGTGTATTATTTTATTGCATAGTCTAGAACCTGACATCAAAGGAGGGGGTGGGGCCCACTGGAGATTTCCCCAGTACCCCTGTGGGCCAGTCTGACACTGCTTGTCATAGTTATAAAAAGGTCCCAACTGATCTTGGCATGGCTGCATTAGTATATTAGCACATGCTGTAGCTTAGTGTATGTACATACAGGCTAATAATATCTTTCATATTCCACCCTCGGCTAAATGGTGCAACCAACTTCCAGATAATAGAAGCATTTTAGGAGGGCTTTGTGATTATGAAAAATAATCAGTGAATTGCAGATACTGTCTAATTAAATATTTGCTTCTCAATGTTACTAGCACAACTAAATACACCCTTGTATGTAACGTGTCCTGCAAACATTAAAAAATATGTTATATTCCTGAGAAGTTAGATCGTAAAGATGAAGGGACGGTTACTGTAGCTATTTCCAGCGTTCCAATGACCAAGGTTATGTGAGAGCAAGGGGGAGGTCAAGAAGTGGACAAACAGGTATAGTGGTCAAGGTTGCAGGAGGGCTGATGGTCATGTTCAGGAACCACAGGGAGATATGCATGTAACATAATGGATGTATGATGCCCAGAGAGAGCAGATGATCGTACAGCATTCCAGGGAATCAGCGCTGGCGGATTGAGGAAGGGATGGATGCAGAGAGCTTTTGTTGACAGCCTTATTTTTACACAGGAGGCGAGGCAGTCATATCCAAGAAGAAGGCTGAAGGCAGTGACGTAGTGATCAGCAATGTGAGGACACCGAAGAGAGAGACAGTATGCGGTGATGAGTCACCTGGGATGTGGATGAGTTGAGCACAGGTGCTTGGACTGTAGTGCAGAAGGTGCACTTACTAGCATATTATTAGCAGATACACTATATAGGAGCAGCAGAAAGTGTAATCAAATGGGAACTCTTTACGGGAAGAGTGGTAAAGTGGAGAGAGCTAAAGTACCACCAATCAGCTCCTAACTAAGTTTTCTGTGACCTGGAAGTTACAAGCTTATTATTATTTTGTTGTTGTTCATTCATAAGGCACCACAGTAATCCAGTGTCAAACAATGGGTAAAGTAAGCATACCACAAACAATGTACAATTATAACAAGCAAAATACAAGAGAAGCATAGGAATAATGCAGAACAAACAAAGCAAAATGTAATCACAATAAAAAATAATCAAAATTCAAGTATGTAATATTATAAGTACTGTACTGATCAAACAAAATTGTATTATCGAGTCCACAAGAAGCATGATACACAGGACAATGGTTCAGGTGACATAAGGAACAAGGGCCTTACTTGCAATATAAGTTGGAAGGAGGGTGCGTGCAGAATCAGACGGGGCCAGCGAGAACGGAATTAGATGGAAGACTCATCAGCTTTTATGAAGGTGGGCTTTAAAGAGCATTTGAGGCCTTTTAAGCTGAGGGAGAAAGAATCTGATCGGGTAGGGGACTGCATTTCATGGATGAGCAAGACTGGAAAATTGATGGAAGTCATCAACTGGGAGTCGAGACTGTTTGAAATGTCCATTGTGCCTTTACTGAGACATTTAGCCCCTCACCGACAGTGCTACTGCACAACGCCATCCACAGTCCTACAGGGACGTAAAGTATTCAGGTCCAAGAAGTCCTTACATTAATCTTGCTGTTACCGCTGCCTATACAGGCCCGTATGGTCATATGTTATGTTCCGCTCCATCATCTTCTGTGAGTGTGGCTGTACACTGTCACAAGCTCCTGGTTAAGTCTCACTGTGTGACCCACTTCATATGCTGATTCTGCTGGTGTCTACTATTATCCAACTATGGCCCTCATTCCGAGTTGTTCGCTCGCTAGCCGCTTTTCGCAGCAGTGCACACGCTAAGCCGCCGCCCTCTGGGAGTGAATCTTAGCTTAGCAGAATTGCGAACGAAGTATTCGCAATATAGCGAAAAGATTTTTCTTTGCAGTTTCTGAGTAGCTCGAGACTTACTCTTCCAGTGCGATCAGTTCAGTGCTTGTCGTTCCTGGTTTGACGTCACAAACACACCCAGCGTTCGCCCAGCCACTCCCCCGTTTCTCCAGCCACTCCCGCATTTTTCCCAGAAACGGCAGCGTTTTTTCACACACTCCCATAAAACGGCCAGTTTCCGCCCAGAAACACCCACTTCCTGTCAATCACACAACGATCAGCAGAACGAAGAAAAAACCTCGTATTGCCGTGAGTAAAATATCAAACTTCTTAGCAAATTTACTTGGCGCAGCCGCAGTGCGAACATTGCGCATGCGCAGTTAGCGGAAAATCGCACCGATGCGAAGGAAAATAACGAGCGAACAACTCGGAATGAGGGCCAATGTGTACCACAAATAGTACACACACATTACCAGAGATATCAATCAGCTGCAGGGAGTGTGGGAGAGCAGGGAGGAAGAAGTGGAGGGGTGGTAGAGGAAAAGCTTTCTTGCAGCAGCACTTTAAGCAGGGACTGAAGCGGGACAAGGAGCATGACATGAGAGTTTTGGTAGCTTCAGACGAGAAATGGTGATAATCCTGTCATTGTCCCCGCTATTACAGCAGGCCAACCAGTAATAACAGTGTGTAGATAATAACAAAATGGGGGATGTAGTTATGTGACTGGCGGTCAGGAAACCAGCGGTCACAATACCTACACCTACATCCCGCCGCCTCAAAATCTTGACAGTCGGCATGCCAACTAAGAGGAACTATTTCCACTCATGGGTGTCCACTACACCCATAGAGTGGGAACAGAACCTGTGCACCAAGCCCGCAGCGTGGTGAGAGTTTGCTTCGTTGCTCTGGCCCCTTCCCATCGGCATTCTAATCCCCAGGATTTTAAAGTGATTGGTTAGCCTAGGCCTTTCTATTGCCTAAAGCCATTTCTCTTCTGCATAACGGTAAACTAAGGGTTATTCTTCTATCACCTCCATCACTACCATCAATTCTTCAGGGCAATAACTATAATATGTCAGTATCCAGCTGCACAAAGACTGCCCTGTGACTGTCCACACTCTCCTGTTACATGTTTCATACATGTAACACACTGTAACACTCCCTGGTAGGTAGATTGCGAGCAGTTCAGCTTATCTCTTCATCATGTTAATTAGCAGCCTTGCTAGCCGATCCCTGTGTGATAGTGACTCAGTGTTTCAGTGTCCACCGGCCTGTCAGCTCACATATATGTCACAGCATCTGCGCCTCTCACCAGACTGCCGCTGATTGGCTATAGTTAAGTCTGCCTGAGCGAGCAAGTTCCATAGAGCCTTGAGCAAATACTGTACACTCAATAAAAACACTCATGCAGAACGGATATTGAAGTGGAAAAGAATGTCCAAATAAAACAAAAAATGTGCCCTGTTTGCTTATCTGAAAATGAAAATGCAAAATGAAGGAACCATGTGGGGATAATGCAGAACTGGAGCATAATAAATGGTGGGAATAAAGCAGAAAGTACCTTTCCCAAAAAATTAGGTTAATTTGTAAATGGGTGTAAAGTAATAATATCCACCAACAAAAATGAAAAAGGATAAATATCAATACAAAAACATTGACATATTGCTGCAGCCTAATATTACATCTCTGTGCTGAAGGGGCTCTCTATTTCTGTCTCACGTAACCCTTTCCTTACTAAAGGGCATATGAACTAAACCTTGGAGAGAGCTAAAGTACCAGCCAATCGGCTCCTGTCATTTACCAAACACAGCCTATAACATGACAGAAGCTGATTGGGTAGTACTTTAACTCTCTCCCCTTTATCACTCTCCACGGAGTACATCTCCCCCTAAATCACATGAGTGGATAGTTGACTACCTCCCATAAAATCTGTATACTCATCTTGTAAAATAACATGTACTGCTGTGAGCATTCCACTCATGTGACTGGCTAAAGGTGTTCTAGCCCCGCCCACTTCAAAATTGAGCACATTACAGATGAGCGGGAGATGAAGAAAGAATATAGAAAGGTGCAGACATTATAGTGAAAAGCTGCTAACAAAGGGACATACAGTAGTGATGATTAATAACTGGTTCCCATAAAACGGTGGCCCCCAATGCCAGTCCGCAAACCGTGTACAAAGAAATAAATAACCCAGGAGGGGGTTGCAAGAGGGTAAGTAAGAACTGCTGTTTAAGGGGGGTGTTAATCTCCTAGCCCAAGACGCAAACCAACTGAATACATAAATAAGAAAAAATAAGTCAGTCTAATGAAACTGAAACTGGAGACACATATTTAATAGGCTTGATAAGAAGAACAAAATAATAATATTTAATAAATACACAGAAACATCATTTGTTAACACATATACATTTGACAATGTGTAAATAACATGTGTATGTGTATTTATTAAATATTAATAATTTTATATATGTGTCCTCATTTTGGACTCCTTTAGATTGATTTAGCGGTCTCCAACCTTAATTGGGGTGTGAGCTACTTTTGGAAAATAAAACCTCTGAAGGAGCTACCCCCTCCCCCCAATGCGCGTGCGTTCCTGCAAAAGTGGGTGTGGCCTCACAAAAGTGGGTATGGCCTCACAACTACAAGTAATGCTCCCCCGCGTAGTGCCAGATACACAAATAATGCCTATCAGCAGTGCCAGATACACAAATAATGCCCCTCAGCAGTGCCAGATACACAAATAATGCCCCTCAGCAGTGCTAGATACACAAATAATGCCCCTCAGCAGTGCCAGATATTCAAATAATGCCTCCCAGCAGTGCCAGATACACAAATAATGCCCCTCAGCAGTGGCAGATACAATGCCCCCACCAGTGACAGATACAACTCCCCCAGCAGTGCCATTTAAAATGCCCCTCGCAGCGCCAGATAAAATGCCCCCCCCCCCCCTTCCCCCCCCGCAGTGTCCAATACAGTGCTCCACACAGTGCTAACCCTTGCCAGCTTCTTCTACTGCCGCCGGTGCTGCTCCTCCTGTATGAGGGATGGCAGGGGAGGAGAGCGCAGCACGCGCCTCTCCTGTGAAGGCCGAAGAGCGGCTGCGGTGAGGGT
Organism: Pseudophryne corroboree; assembly: GCF_028390025.1. Lineage (NCBI taxonomy): Eukaryota > Metazoa > Chordata > Amphibia > Anura > Myobatrachidae > Pseudophryne > Pseudophryne corroboree. Next base: position 161,443,560 of record NC_086444.1, on the reverse strand, counting down.
GACAGAGTCTCCGGCGGCGGGCATTTAAAATATGGTGCCGGTAAGTGAGCCAATCAAAATCCGCGGTCCGGCGACTAATCAGGTGCCGACACTGCCGGTCCATGAGCTCTGATTGGCTGACGGCCGGCACCATATTAAAAATTAAGGGAGGAGGAGTGCCAGTGACTGGCCAAGCCCGTGCGCTCTGTGAGCTACCGAAAATACTACGTTGAGCTACGGGTTGGAGATCACTGATTTAGCACTACATATCCAGTCCGCAAACCTCCTTAACAGTACAGTTTTTTGTAAGTACAGTGGGGCAAAAAAGTATTTGGACAGCCACCGATTGTGCAAGTTGACCCACTTAAAAAGATGAGAGAGGTCTGTAATTTCCATCATAGGTACACTTCAATTGTGAGAGACAGAATCTGAAGAAAATAAACAGGAAATCACATTGTATGATTTTTAAACAATTTACTTGTATATTCTTGTGGAAAATAAATATTTGGACACCTACCAAGCAGCAAGATTTCTGGCTCTCACAGACCTGTTACTTCTTCTTTAAGAAGCTCTTCTATCCTCCACTCGTTACCTGTATTAATGGCACCTGTTTTAACTGGTTATCTGTATAAAAGACACCTGTCCACACCCTCAAACAGTCAGACTGCTACCTCTCCACCATGGCCAAGACCAGAAAGCTGTCTAAGGACACCAGGGACAAAATTGTAGAGCTGCACAAGGCTGGGATGAGCTACTCAACAATAGGCAAGCAGCTTGGTGAGAAGAGATCAACTGTTTGCGCAATTATAAAAAATGGAAGAAATACAAGATCACTGACAATCTCCCTAGACCTGGGGCTCCATGCAAGATCTCACCTCGTGGGGTATCAATGATCTTGAGAACGGTGAGGAATCAGCACAGAACTACACAGGGGGACCTGGTCATTGACCTCAAGAGAGCTGGGACACAGTCACAAAGGTTACCATTAGTAACACACTACGTCGTCATGGATTGAAATCCTGCAGCGCCCGAAAGCTCCCCCTGCTTAAGCCAGCACATATCCAGGCCCGTCTAAAGTTTGCCAGTGACCATCTGGATGATCCAGAGGAGGATTGGGAGAATGTAATGTGGTAAGATGAGACCAAAATTGAACTTTTTGGTATAAACTCCACTCACCGTGTTTGGAGGGAGAAGAATGATGAATGACATCCCAAGAACACCATACCCACTGTGAAGCATGGGGGTGGGAACATCATGCTTTGGGGCTGCTTTTCTGCAAAGGGGACATGACGACTGAGCCGTATTAAGGAGAAGATGAATGGGGCCATGTATCATGAGATTTTGGGCAAAAACCTCCTTCCCTCAGTAATAGCATTGAAAATGGAATGTGGCTGGGTCTTCCAGCATGACAATGACCCCAAACACACCGCCCAGGCAACTAAGGAGTGGCTCCGTAAGAAGCATTTCAAGGTCCTGGAGTGGCCTAGCCAGTTTCCAGACCTCAACACAGTGGAAAATCTGTGGAGGGAGTTGAAAGTTCGTGTTGCTCGGCGACAGCCCCAAAACATGACAGATCTATGGAAGATCTACATGGAAGAGTGGGCCAAAATACCTATTGCAGTGTGTGCAAACCTGGTCAAGAACTACAGGAAACGTTTGACCTCTGTAATTGCCAACCGAGGTTATATTACAAAGTATTGAGTTAAACTTTTTGATTGTCCAAATATTTATTTTCCGCAAGAATATACAAATAAATTGTTTAAAAATCATACAATGTGATTTCCTAGTTGTTTTTTTTTTCAGATTCTGTCTCTCACAGTGGAAGTGTACCTACGATGGAAATTACAGACCTCTCTCATCTTTTTAAGTGGGTCAACTTGCACAATCGGTGGCTGTCCAAATACTTTTTTGCCCCACTGTATATTCATATTTAAAGTACACAATGTAATCACTTTAGTCCAGGATTGTTCATACCCGGCTTTTGCAATTTTGCACGCCAGGCCATAGATGGCATAACTGTATTCCCTAATCTCTGCGGTGGGCATCGTGAGTGGTTCCAGTCCCCTGGATGGAAAATTAAAAGACAATTCTCTGCCTAGGCTGCCGCCATAGATGGCATTCGTAAACGATAGCTTTAGCTAAAAGAGATAATGGAGACAATCTCTGAAAAGATGAGCTGTTTTGTAGCCTGTGAAACTGCCCCAGTAGCCGATGCGAGTGCTGCTGATTGGAAAGCAGGAGATATTACTGATGTTGTCAGCTTTCTAGCCTTCATAAATAGTTGTGCTACTTAATTCTACAAGTTTTAAAGTCAGAATAAGTTTGATAACTAAGCCCTAAAACAAGCAGTTATCTGAGTAATAAACAGCGTTAACGGAAACAAAACAACTGTCAAATAGATTTTAAGAACTAAAATGAAAACAAAAAAATCACACAACTATAAAACAATCAAAAGCAAAATCAGTAAGACAATATTTTTAAAAATCAATAATGAAATACATTTATAATTACCCACTGACACAACATAACAGAACACCAACAGAATGATTAACAACGACTTCCGCTAACGCTCATCCATGTTACTATCTGAGCGATTGACCTCAGGATGTATGTTTACTACAGGGCAGAAGAGAAAATACTGACAAGCCTGGTTACATTTATCCTGGTAGCTCAAACTGAAGCCGTCACCATGCACATTGTGCAGCACTACTAAGTTGTAGGAGAACCAAGGAAATGGGCACACTGGGCGATATTACTGAAAGATATGAACAATCTCATTCATTAATGAACGAGATACCGTTCATATCTTTCAGTGTGGAGGTAGCAACGATGAACAATGGGCAGCTCGGCGGTGGGTCGCACAGTATGTAGGGCCCATAACAAACCAACAAAAGAAACGTATCAACTTTATGAAATAAATAGGTACTAGTATTACCCTTCGAAAACATGAGAATGTTAAAGCTCGAACTTGCACTTTCCAAATCTATAGATAATATTCACTATAAATTAGTGGTGGGCAACGATTAAAATTTCTAATCGCGATTAATCGCATGATTTTCTCAGATTAATCGCGATTAATCGCATTGTTATGCGCAAGTTTCAATAATTAATTCAAAAGTAGTGTATTGCGCTCCTGATTGGCTGCCAGTCCTCGAGTTCCGATTGGCTCGCTGGCGGCCAGCAATACACTTGAAATGGCACCGGCGCTGTCATGGTCTCCATGGCTGCCCGCAGCTAACTACTGTATGTACCAACAGCTGGTAGGACGAAGAGAGCTGATTACAACTGCACAGTGCTAGGAGGGGGGGGGGGGGGGGGGTGATCGCCACAATCACCCTCCGCCAGGGCTGCCATCAGAAATGAAGGGGACCGGGACTGACAAATGAGGCAGGGCCCCCCTCCCCACACAAACGCTGCCCCATTCCTCCCCCCTGCATTCTACAAAACTTACATTTTGAGGGGGCCCGGGAGGCAGCAGCAAAGAGCGGGACAGGGACAGCTGCCTGCGAACCGCCAGGCAGCCACGGCATGGAGGAACAGAGCCGCAACGCTATTATTAGTACAGAGCCTGCCGTGAGCCAATCGGAGGTCACGGGCCGGCAGCCAATCAGGAGCTGCCAAATGGCAGCTCCTGATTGGATGCCGGTCCGTGACCTCCGATTGGCTCACGGACGGCATTGTAGTTAGAATAGCGCCGCGGCTTAGCCGGTACGCAGCGTTAAAATAATTGTCGCCGTTAATTAGTTAATGCGATATTAACGCGTTAACTTGCCCAGCCCTACTATAAATACATAAAAATATTAATTTGAACCTTAGAATAACAGTGAAGACAGTAACACTATCTACTTGAATAACCATAAATAGAGATACAAATGGCTATAAAAGAATACAAGTATCTTTCTGCAGTTTACAAATGTACACCATATTATGTGCTAACAAATGTCATGTGCAATATTGGTGAGTGCAATCAATTTTTTACAACTCTATTGGTTTAATTGTACTCCAAAATGTATCCAAATTATTAGTAAGTACGACGGATAAACGACTGCTCCTCATTGGCTGGCGGAATTTTAAGTAGGCCGGCTTATAAGACCATAACTCATTAGCAGTGGACAAAACTCATTAGCAATGGGAGCTTCTTGGGAGCAGTCTGTATTGCTTCTATGGATATTTCTCTCCCATTGGATCATAGCAGAAGAAGAAAAAAATATTGCATGTAAAGAGTTAAATATGCCACTACACTAGAGAAAATATTAGGGATCAAATACAAATAGTACTGTTGGCAAAATCTTACTTCAGGTAACGGAGTACTTTTAGGTAAAATTATAACTGCGTGGATACTACCATTTATTCTGAACCATATGAGGGAACAATTATTATAAAATATAAGGGGGTGCAGCTATTTATTATTAAAGATACGGGAGCACTATTCTTTATTTCTCAGGTACTCACCAGCCAGTAGTACCCAGACGAACCCATGGGCGCCACATAGTTTTAAGTTGGGGGGGGGGGGGGCGGGGGGGAGGGATCTAATTTAATTGTGGTGCCCCTTAACTGCTGAATGTTGTCCTCTCAGGGACAGGTGGAATTACCCGCTACACCACCCACCTGATATTTATATAGAGATCTCTATCTATCTGGGAAAGGAAGGGGGGGGGGGGCAAGCAAAGGGGAAGCGGAAAGGACGAATGGAGAGCTGAGGGGGAGGAGTGGAGGTGAGAGGTGAGTAGGACGCAGGGCTGGTCCCAGAGCAGGGGCCTGCCCACCGTAACTTGCCTGTAGGGGCTGGAGCTGGGTGCAGGGGGCGGAGGGCCCTGGAGGTGGATGGAGAAGGGTTGTAAGGGAGGGAGGATGTGGAGCAGTTAGAGAGGGCATTATCTCCATCCTGACACTGCCCATGATAACCCTAAAAATAAGAATTTACTTACCGATAATTCTATTTCTCATAGTCCGTAGTGGATGCTGGGAACTCCAAAAGGACCATGGGGAATAGCGGCTCCGCAGGAGACTGGGCACAAAAGTAAAAGCTTTAGGACTACCTGGTGTGCACTGGCTCCTCCCCCCATGACCCTCCTCCAAGCCTCAGTTAGGATACTGTGCCCGGACGAGCGTACACAATAAGGAAGGATTTTGAATCCCGGGTAAGACTCATACCAGCCACACCAATCACACCGTACAACTTGTGATCTGAACCCAGTTAACAGCATGATAACAGAGGAGCCTCTGAAAAGATGGCTCACAACAATAATAACCCGATTTTTGTAACAATAACTATGTACAAGTATTGCAGACAATCCGCACTTGGGATGGGCGCCCAGCATCCACTACGGACTATGAGAAATAGAATTATCGGTAAGTAAATTCTTATTTTCTCTGACGTCCTAGTGGATGCTGGGAACTCCGAAAGGACCATGGGGATTATACCAAAGCTCCCAAACGGGCGGGAGAGTGCGGATGACTCTGCAGCACCGAATGAGAGAACTCCAGGTCCTCTTCAGCCAGGGTATCAAATTTGTAGAATTTAGCAAACGTGTTTGCCCCTGACCAAGTAGCTGCTCGGCAAAGTTGTAAAGCCGAGACCCCTCGGGCAGCCGCCCAAGATGAGCCCACTTTCCTTGTGGAATGGGCTTTTACAGATTTTGGCTGTGGCAGGCCTGCCACAGAATGTGCAAGCTGAATTGTACTACAAATCCAACGAGCAATAGTCTGCTTAGAAGCAGGAGCAGATACATGTTAATTCAGTGGGAGTGGAAGAACCCACATCTCACCAAAAGAAAAGAAATTCCTTTGTTTGGAGCACTCTTTTAAACATTCAATGTGAATTGAAATGAGAAATTGAATAAATTAATACTTAACTTTTATTATTCCTTACTTAACTAAAATTTAAGAGGGATTGGTATATGTATCTCAAATTATTGTATCCCTATATAAACAGTGGTAGAATATAAAATAGGAGCAAAAACAATGGTAGAATATATATTGATGTGATTGCTCAAATAATAAAATAACAGTGATAGTAATCTATCCGACCATTCAGACAGACAGCAGTGGTGATATTTGTATACTCTTGTAAAGTCAGAGGATTCATGACCATTGAGATATCACCAATAAGTTCAGACTAATAATGTGCGTCTGAGTTGTTGTTTTGTCTAGAAGCAGGAGCACCCAGCTTGTTGGGTGCATACAGGATAAACAGCGAGTCAGATTTTCTGACTCCAGCCGTCCTGGAAACATATATTTCAGGGCCCTGACTACGTCCAGCAACTTGGAATCCTCCAAGTCCCTAGTAGCCGCAGGTACCACAATAGGCTGGTTTAAGTGAAACGCTGAAACCACCTTAGGGAGAAATTGAGGACGAGTCCTCAATTCTGCCCTGTCCGTATGAAAAATTAGGTAAGGGCTTTTATAGGATAAAGCCGCCAATTCTGAGACACGCCTGGCTGAAGCCAGGGCTAACAGCATTACCACTTTCCATGTGAGATATTTTAAGTCCACAGTGGTGAGTGGTTCAAACCAATGTGATTTTAGGAACCCCAAAACTACATTGAGATCCCAAGGTTCCACTGGAGGCACAAAAGGAGGCTGTATATGCAGTACCCCCTTGACAAATGTCTGAACTTCAGGAACTGAAGCTAGTTCTTTCTGGAAGAAAATCGACAGGGCCGAAATTTGAACCTTAATGGACCCTAATTTTAGGCCCATAGACAGTCCTGTTTGCAGGAAATGCAGGAAACGACCCAGTTGAAATTCCTCTGTAGGGGCCTTCCTGGCCTCACACCACGCAACATATTTACGCCAAATACGGTGATAATGTTGCACAGTTACATCCTTCCTGGCTTTGATCAGGGTAGGGATGACTTCATCCGGAATGCCTTTTTCCTTCAGGATCCGGCGTTCAACCGCCATGCCGTCAAACGCAGCCGCGGTAAGTCTTGGAACAGACAGGGTCCCTGCTGGAGCAGGTCCTTTCTTAGAGGTAGAGGCCACGGGTCCTCCGTGAGCATCTCTTGAAGTTCCGGGTACCAAGTCCTTCTTGGCCAATCCGGAGCCACGAGTATAGTTCTTACTCCTCTCCTTCTTATGATTCTCAGTACCTTGGGTATGAGAGGCAGAGGAGGGAACACATACACTGACTGGTACACCCACGGTGTTACCAGAGCGTCCACAGCTATTGCCTGAGGGTCCCTTGACCTGGCGCAATATCTGTCTAGTTTTTTGTTGAGGCGGGACGCCATCATGTCCACCTTTGGTTTTTCCCAACGGTTCACAATCATGTGGAAGACTTCTGGGTGAAGTCCCCACTCCCCCGGGTGGAGGTCGTGTCTGCTGAGGAAGTCTGCTTCCCAGTTGTCCACTCCCGGAATGAACACTGCTGACAGTGCTATCACATGATTTTCCGCCCAGCGAAGAATCCTTGCAACTTCCGTCTTTGCCCTCCTGCTTCTTGTGCCGCCCTGTCTGTTTACGTGGGCGACTGCCGTGATGTTGTCCGACTGGATCAACACCGGCTGACCCTGAAGCAGAGGCCTTGCTTGACTTAGGGCATTGTAAATGGCCCTTAGTTCCAGGATATTTATGTGAAATGACGTTTCCATGCTTGACCACAAGCCCTGGAAATTTCTTCCCTGTGTGACTGCTCCCCAGCCTCTCAGGCTGGCATCCGTGGTCACCAGGACCCAGTCCTGAATGCCGAATCTGCGGCCCTCTAGAAGATGAGCACTCTGCAACCACCACAGGAGAGACACCCTTGTCCTTGGAGACAGGGTTATCCGCTGATGCATCTGAAGATGCGATCCGGACCATTTGTCCAGCAGATCCCACTGAAAAGTTCTTGCGTGGAATCTGCCGAATGGAATCGCTTCGTAAGAAGCCACCATTTTTCCCAGGACCCTTGTGCATTGATGCACTGACACTTGGCCTGGTTTTAGGAGGTTCCTGACTAGCTCGGATAACTCCCTGGCTTTCTCCTCCAGGAGAAACACCTTTTTCTGGACTATGTCCAGAATCATCCCTAGGAACAGCAGACGTGTCGTCGGAATCAGCTGCGATTTTGGAATATTTAGAATCCACCCGTGCTGTCGTAGTACTACTTGAGATAGTGCTACTCCGACCTCTAACTGTTCCCTGGACCATCGTCCAAGTAAGGGATAATTAAGACGCCTTTTCTTCGAAGAAGAATCATCATTTCGGCCATTACCTTGGTAAAGACCCGGGGTGCCGTGGACAATCCAAACGGCAGCGTCTGAAACTGATAATGACAGTTCTGTACCACAAACCTGAGGTACCCTTGGTGAGAAGGGCAAATTGGGACATGGAGGTAAGCATCCTTGATGTCCAGAGACACCATATAGTCCCCTTCTTCCAGGTTCGCTATCACTGCTGTGAGTGACTCCATCTTGAATTTGAACCTTTGTATGTAAGTGTTCAAGGATTTCAGATTTAAAATAGGTCTCACCGAGCCGTCCGGCTTCGGTACCACAAACAGCGTGGAATAATACCCCTTTCCCTGTTGTAGGAGGGGTACCTTGATTATCACCTGCTGGGAATACAGCTTGTGAATGGCTTCCAATACCGCCTCCCTGTCGGAGGGAGACGTTGGTAAAGCAGACTTCAGGAACCAGCGAGGGGGAGACGTCTCGAATTCCAATTTGTACCCCTGAGATACTACCTGCAGGATCCAGGGGTCCACTTGCGAGTGAGCCCACTGCGCGCTGAAATTCTTGAGACGGGCCCCCACCGTGCCTGAGTCCGCTTGTAAGGCCCCAGCGTCATGCTGAGGACTTGGCAGAAGCGGGGGAGGGCTTCTGTTCCTGGGAAGAGGCTGCCTGCTGCAGTCTTTTTCCCCTTCCTCTGCCCCGGGGCAGATATGAGTGGCCTTTTGCCTGCTTGCCCTTATGGGGACGAAAGGACTGAGCCTGAAAAGACGGTGTCTTTTTCTGCTGAGAGGTGACCTGGGGTAAAAAGGTGGATTTCCCAGCCGTTGCCGTGGCCACCAGGTCCGATAGACCGACCCCAAATAACTCCTCCCCTTTATACGGCAATACTTCCATATGCCGTTTGGAATCCGCATCACCTGACCACTGTCGCGTCCATAACCCTCTTCTGGCAGAAATGGACAGCACACTTACTCTTGATGCCAGAGTGCAAATATCCCTCTGTGCATCTCGCATATATAGAAATGCATCCTTTAAATGCTCTATAGTCAATAATATACTGTCCCTGTCCAGGGTATCAATATTTTCAGTCAGGGAATCCGACCAAGCCACCCCAGCACTGCACATCCAGGCTGAGGCGATTGCTGGTCGCAGTATAATACCAGTATGTGTGTATATACTTTTTAGGATATTTTCCAGCTTCCTATCAGCTGGTTCCTTGAGGGCGGTCGTATCAGGAGACGGTAACGCCACTTGTTTTGATAAGCGTGTGAGCGCCTTATCTACCCTAGGGGGTGTTTCCCAACGCGCCCTAACCTCTGGCGGGAAAGGGTATAATGCCAATAATTTTTTAGAAATTAGCAGTTTTTTATCGGGGGAAACCCACGCTTCATCACACACCTCATTTAATTCATCTGATTCAGGAAAAACTACGGGTAGTTTTTTCACACCCCACATAATACCCTTTTTTGTGGTACTTGTAGTATCAGAAATGTTCAAAACCTCCTTCATTGCCGTGATCATGTAACGTGTGGCCCTACTGGAAAATACGTTTGTTTCCTCACCGTCGACACTGGAGTCAGTGTCCGTGTCTGTGTCGACCATCTGAGGTAACGGGCGCTTTAGAGCCCCTGACGGTGTTTGAGACGCCTGTACAGGTAATAACTGATTTGCCGGCTGTCTCATGTCGTCAACAGTCTTTTGTAAAGTGCTGACGCTATCACGTAATTCCTTCCATAAGACCATCCAGTCAGGTGTCGACTCCCTAGGGGGTGACATCACTATTACAGGCAATTGCTCCGCCTCCATACCATTTTCCTCCTCATACATGTCGACACAACGTACCGACACACAGCACACACACAGGGAATGCTCTGATAGAGGACAGGACCCCACTAGCCCTTTGGGGAGACAGAGGGAGAGTTTGCCAGCACACACCAGAGCGCTATATATATACAGGGATAACCTTATATAAGTGTTTTTCCCTTATATAGCTGCTGTATTGATTTATCTGCCAAATTAGTGCCCCCCCCTCTCTTGTTTTACCCTGTTTCTGTAGTGCAGGACTGCAGGGGAGAGTCAGGGAGCTTCCCTCCAACGGAGCTGTGAGGGAAAATGGCGCCAGTGTGCTGAGGAGATAGGCTCCGCCCCCTTCTCGGCGGCCTTTCTCCCGCTTTTTTAAGGAAAAACTGGCAGGGGTTAAATGCATCCATATAGCCCAGGAGCTATATGTGATGTATTTTTTGCCATCTAAGGTATTTTTATTGCGTCTCAGGGCGCCCCCCCCCAGCGCCCTGCACCCTCAGTGACCGGAGTGTGAAGTGTGCTGAGAGCAATGGCGCACAGCTGCGGTGCTGTGCGCTACCTTATTGAAGACAGGACGTCTTCTGCCGACGATTTCCCGGACCTCTTCTGTCTTCTGGCTCTGTAAGGGGGCCGGCGGCGCGGCTCTGGGACCCATCCATGGCTGGGCCTGTGATCGTCCCTCTGGAGCTAATGTCCAGTAGCCTAAGAAGCCCAATCCACTCTGCACGCAGGTGAGTTCGCTTCTTCTCCTCTTAGTCCCTCGGTGCAGTGAACCTGTTGCCAGCAGGATTCACTGAAAATAAAAAACCTATACTTAAACTTTTTCACTAAGCAGCTCAGGAGAGCCACCTAGTGTGCACCCTTCTCGTTCGGGCACAAAAATCTAACTGAGGCTTGGAGGAGGGTCATGGAGGGAGGAGCCAGTGCACACCAGGTAGTCCTAAAGCTTTTACTTTTGTGCCCAGTCTCCTGCGGAGCCGCTATTCCCCATGGTCCTTTCGGAGTTCCCAGCATCCACTAGGACGTCAGAGAAAGGCAGTTGCACTAGGCCACGTGACCCAGTACATTGATGGCCACATCTCAAATGCTTGCTCCCGCCGTTCCGACATCTATGTACCCAATTATACTGCACAACAGGCCAAAGACACATCCGGAGGACTGTTTTTTTTTTTGGTTTTTTTTCAAATTTACATTACTAATAGCAGATTTCTTTAAATCATATATGCTTGATTGATGGTGAGGGTGCCTCCCCTCCTTCTTAACCAACTTTACTTCCACTTCATTTTGTGGACTGACTATTATAGCCCTGTGGTTCTAACGGATTCAATATCTACTATTATTTTTTATTGTTTGACCTATGACTATCTGAGTAACCCTCCCGGTATATTTAAATTTCTTGTTCGTTAGGAATTGTTACATTTGATATTTGACATGTTTTTATAACTACATGTCTACATACCATTTCCTTGGTTCGGTATCCCAGCTCCCCCTCCCCCCCCCCCCTTTTTATTTTCTGTGTCCCCTGCCCTTATAAAAAGAAAAATGATATTCTCAATAAAAATTACTAAAGAAAAAAAAAACATATATGTTTTTTGCTAAACTGCATGCGATTTCGGGGACTATAAACCACCGTGTATCACTAGATATCACTGCCAGTTCAGTTTACACCAACCAAACTGCTGCATAGTCAAAACGAAAGGGCAAAATAGACAGTGGTGTGTGGAGATTTCCAAACTGTTAATGAAATGAATGTTCCAAATACTTAAAAAGGCAATACATATTACTAAGACAATGAATGGTATGAGAAGTATCTTTAATGTGAGATGGAAGATTTACAAAATGCTTCTGAAGGTAATAGTAAATGCTCTGGCAGCAGTTTTTTGCTATTCAGTTAGAAAATCACTTTACTTTAACACGGGTTTCAATAGAGGGAATTGTGGCTATTAGTTTGCAATTCCAGAGTTAGTGATAAGCGCTTATTCTGAAATGTCAAAATAAAGTGCAGTATCACTGGTACAATGCAACTATTAAATATTAATGTATTTAAAGGTGTCTAAATAGTTAAATATTGCAATGAAGACAATTGTTTATGTATTTTCCTCTAAAATGGTGAGAGAGGGGTTTACTTTAATGGTGTTATATCTACATATTGAGATGATGTATTAATGGGAAAGTCGTGTTTCAATTTGTAGATGGTAATTTCAAGTCTCTTTTTCCACAATAATTTACGATTTGTAGATAGACACTTTACAGAACACAATTAGAAACATTTAAATGTACCTCACAATACTCTAACAGCCTCCTGTACTGTTCTTATAGCCACCGGCAGCCACCCATATTGTCCTTATAGCCACTAACAGTCTCCTACTCTATCCTTGTAGCCGATAACATGCTCCTACAGTGTCCTTCTGGCTACTAACAGCCTCCCATGCAGTCCTTATGGCCACTAACATGCTCCTATACTAGCCTCCTGCACTGTACTTATAGCCACTAACAGGCTCCTACACTTTCTTTATGGCCACTAACAGCCTCCTACACTGTACTTATTGCCACTAACAGCCACCTACAATGTCCATATGACCACTAGCAGGCTCCTACACTGTCGTTCTGGCCACTAACAGCCTCCTACACTGTTCTTACAACCACTAACAGCCTTGTGTACTGTCTTTATGGTCACTTACAGCCTCCTACACTAAATTGATACATCAGAATTCCTAGTCACTAAAAACTCTCTCCACCACTCATGATATCGGGAGACAATCAAGTTGCCGGCTGGCGGGATCCCGGCGGTCAGGATACCGAAGCCGGAATCCCAACACTCAGTGAAATACTGAAGGTCAGCCCGGAATCCCCACAAGGGTCACCACCGTGCCTGATGCGTGGCGAGCGAAGCGAGCCTGCAAGGGGCCACAGTGCGCTCGCCACCGGTATTCTGGCTGTCGGAATCCTGGCATCGGTCTCCGGACAGCCGGGATGTCATACTGAATCCATGATATCTCCCTCTAGCACTTCACACCAGCAACAGCTTACTTCCACCACCAACGGTCCCCCGCTGCATACTTTCATCTGCAGTGTATGATCCCCAACTCCTGTACACCACCATCATGCCAACCACCATCAAGCAGCGCTTGATGGCTACAGAGAGATAAGTATAACTTTAAAAAATAATTTGTAAAAGCTTGACAGGATTTAAATTGTCTGATTACTACGGTGCTCACGGGTGTGGTATTGAAAGTCGACAGTAACTAGGTCGACAATGTCTAGGTCGACCACTATTGGTCGACAGTAACTAGGTCGACAGGGTGTCTAGGTCGACAGGGTCTTTAGGTCGACATGTTCTAGGTCGACAGGTCAAAAGGTCGACATGAGTTTTAATGTTATTTTGGTGTAGTTTTCTTCGTAGAGTGACCGGGAACCCCAATTAGTGCACGGCTTCGCTCGCCATGCTTCGGGCATGGTGCCTTCGCTCCGCTACCGCTTCGCTCGGCACAGATTACCGTTCCAATCGTAGTCCACGTGGATCGTTAAGTATGAAAAGGTTAAAAAAAAGAAAAAAATTCTGAAAAACTCATGTCGACCTTTTGACCTGTCGACCTAGAACATGTCGACCTAAAGACCCTGTCGACCTAGACACCCTGTCGACCTAGTCACTGTCGACCAATAGTGGTCGACCTAGACATTGTCGACCTAGTTACTGTCGACTTTCAGTCCGGATCCCGGTGCTCACATGTTTCCCATGACAGAAGCAGGATGCTTTTACAGTATATTTGTAGTGTTCACGCTAGGCTGTTTTAGCAGGGCGCCGCGCCCTGCCCGATTTTTTAAAGGCAAAATCCGCCCTGCCCTATCTGCGGCGCCCTGCTAGAAAAGCCGCCCGCTTCCTGCCCTCCCAGCGTGTAAAGATGCCGTGCGCATGCGCGCGACATCCATTCACGCTGTGAGAGAGAGCTTGGGGGAAGCCCAGCACCGTCCGGCGCCCTGCCCTGCCCAAATCCTAGAGTGAACACTATATTTGATATTTGTGTTTTGGATTCACAGTGCCATTGGCCATGTGCATATATTTTTTGGGGGGATAATAAGAGGCTAATAAGTAGCGTTTCGTATTTAGGTTAATAGGTTTAGCCCTAGCCTCAAACTGAGCAAGGACCATGAAAGGGGTGATCCTCATATCTACAAAAAATTGTTTTATTTTGAATATGTGAATAAATTATATATTAATATATCTGGAAATCTTAATGTATTATTCCCAATATGAAGATGTTATGAGCAGATGGCTTCACTTTGAGGAGCATTTTTGTTTAAATTTATGTAAATATGTTGCTACGTTTGGTCCAATGGAGGGAGAATATCCATCTGTAAATTGTTAATAGTATAATTTATTCTCATTATGGACCTGAGACAGCAATTTACACCTTGGTAAAACTATGTTACACTATGTTACATTGTAGGCAGTGGCACAGAGCGGAGGGTGGGAGCGGGTACTAATTTCACGGGCTCACGCCTCCCCCCGTAACTGGCAGCTACACGGCTTCTGCTTGTCAGCCCAGCACATGCTGACATGTGCACTGAGCAGCTGCCAGCAGACCAACTCCACCCTTCCACCCCCCCATTCCCCATACATTAGTCCACGACCCTTCAAAGTACTGGGGCCAGGGTATCCTCTCTACAGCCATGATTGCAGATGAGGCAGATTTAAAATTAAAGATTTAAGCCGGGTACACACTGGGCGACCTCAGCTAGTTAGCAATCAGCGCAATATGGCTGATCGCTAATTAGGGGAGATCGCCACTGCATACACACTGAACGATATTGATGTACGATATCGTTCAGTGACGTCATCCCCCTCACTTCCGAACATACATCTCAAAGATATAGTTAACATTGAGCTGCATGTTCGGTAGATTATGCATGAACGAGAACGACCAATGGGTGCATCGTTCATCCACACACACTGGACAATATGAACGATAGATCTTGCAAAAAAGATCATTATCGTTCATATCGTTAGTTCATATCTGCCAGTGTGTATGCGGCTGCAGAGTGGGGAAGGGCTTCATTCGAAATTTCACTGTAAAAAAAACAAAAAGCTGCCTGGTATTTGTTTGCTGCATGCAAAAGCAGTCAGCATCTTCCCTGCATGCAAAATTAATGCATTTGCACCCCTTATGGTTTATTCTAGCAGCAAATTGCTCCTTTATTTGCTCTTACTCCTTGCTCTGAAAGAGGACCAGTGTCTTTAAATAGTACAGTAGCCTGATGTGACACTCACTCTGCAGCCTCTCATCCTACTGTACAACTTCTCTGCTGTCAACATTACCAGAGTTAATCTGACGGCAAATAATGTAATCCCGTTTATCCGTATCAAGTCAACAGGCATATAGTGACCTACATTACAGCAGCCGTTCTCTCTGGGAGCAATTTTCAATAAAACTGGATTAGAAACAAACCCACAGGAGGACATTTCCTTTGTTTCTGTGTCACAGAATGTGCTCTTACTTGTACATGCAAGGCCCGTTACATTGTTATACACCATGCCTCCCTCTTTCCATTGTAACGCTGCTCTCAGCCTATTTTAACAAACAACCCTGCTCTGAGCTGTAGCCATTTCCTTCATCTAAATTCTGTTGATGTTGATAAATTATAGATGGCATCATAACACACATGAAATGGATGCCAAGCTGTGCAGCAGATAACTGCTCCCTGTCTGATAAAGTCCTAACCCTGTACACATAGGCATTTCTATAATGGGTGCACCGTGCAGGGTGCACACAGGGCCCTAGGTGTGGGGGGGCTACACAGCACACACTGCACCCATAGAGTATACTTACTTACCCCTCCGGAGTGGCGGCTCTGCAGTGTGGACACAAATCACTTGGAAAATGGCTGCCGCCACCATTTCTGATTGATTTGCACATGTGTACTGGTGGTGATGTCCCTGGGAACATGGCACGGTTGCCATGCGCAGTTGGCACTGGCTTTAAGCCAGAGTCTACTAGCTGCCGGAGAGGCACCCCTGCCTGTACATTCTTGTGTTTAATGTCCATACAAGTCTCCCTGTGACCCACACTCCATTCACAGCTTTATATTTCTTTCTCTGAGGACCAGGATTGGCAGAGATAGGTGACGGGTTCGGTCCGAGATCCAGTCAGTCGGCATTTTAACTGCATCCCATGGTGACAACAGCGGGTGCACCAAGCGCATGCTGCCAGCAAAACTTTTTGTATTACGGTTCCCTGATCTTTGTATAGTATAGGCCTTGCAAGTATCAGCCTGACACGCATGGGCACTAGAGACAGGCATCGCCCAAACTGTGTGGGCACTAACATAGAAAGCAAAGGATGCTTGTGTTAGTAATGACATTATACCAAGCACAGTACCAACACAGTAGTGAGGCTCAGGTGCAACTTCCTGAGAGTGTATGACAAAAGAAAACTACTGAGCTTGCCCCCCATATCCTTGCACACACACACACCACCACCATCATCATCACATTCTTATGCCTCCCCTGATCCAGTGCCAATAACATCCACAATCACTCCTTATTCCGACCAAGAGCACTAATTATTCATTACCCACAATCTGCTCCTGCAAAAACTGACACTACCACCGACGGTCACATGACCTCCACCAACAGCCCGCCCCCTCACTATCCTGACGGTCGGCATGCCGACCAACAGGGACTATTTCCACTTGTGGGTGTCCACGACACCCACAGAGTGGGAATAGAACCCGTGACGACCGCAGGTTGCCACCGAGCCCGCAGCGAGCCTGCAAGGGGCTTGCTGCACTCGCCCCTCCCCACCGGGATCCCGGCGTCGGTATGCTGACTGGCGGTCAGGAGCCATACCACACCCCACCGAAACAGTCTTCCAAACAGCAGTTATCTCAATTATTTATCACACTGATAAGGACATAATACAGTATATCACAGGTTATTCCCGTACCATCTATTCTCTAGTCTTTAGAGCCTTTCTAACCACAGGGGACATGTATTATCGGCAGATGAGTGTCATATATAGCACAATTCGACACTTATATCCTCTTCAACATATAGTAAGGCAGTTTCCAGAAGAGAAAATCACTTGTCCCTATGGTCTCTGCATACATGTATTGCTAGCGACAAGGAGACACAACGTAGCGCGCCACCAATAGCTTTCTCTCCCCCACTTAATAGTACATCTCAGCGTTACTGCTTCCTGCTTCACCCTGATTCATAGTTGCCGACTTCTGGGCTGCTCTCTCCGGGAGAGAGCAGCCCGTCGGATCAGCAGGGGGGGCGGGCAGTGAGGTGACGTGACAGGGAGGCGGACCAGAGGCGGAACGGAGGCGGGCCAGAGGTGGAACGGGGCGTGGCTTCTGGACAGCGTCATTTAAGCCACGCCCCCCGCTGTGTAATGCCGCTATTACCGGCATTATACAGCAGGGGGCGTGGTTTCGATGACGCGATTCAACAAGAATCGCGTCATCGCCTGCCCGGACCGCCCACTTTACTCGTTAAGTGGGCAGCGGGCAGGAGGTGACCCGCGGATATCGGGAGACTTGCCTGCTCTTCAGGGGGGCCGGGAGGGTCACCCGTTTTTCGGGAGCCTCCCGGCCATTCCGGGAGGGTAGGCAAGTATGCCCTGATTATAAGAGAAGCAGGAAGAACTTTAGCGGCATGGTAAGTGCCCTAATAATACATCACCCCCCATGTTGCACTGGACTATGCTGTGCTACTTCTCAGACCACATGATGAATAACAAACTCCAAATTTATAAATATAAAAACATACAATATGCAGCAAATATGTAATATGGAAAGACTAAATACAACATGAAATAACTGAGATTAGGGTGCAGATAGACGTGTTAGCACCGATAGCCAGTATATTATTGTTAGCGCCGGCAGCAAAAGTATTTCTGTTTTTTTAATGTATTTAGGTCTACAGATCCACCCTGCCCCTCTGACCTTTGTGCTGCCAATTTTCCCCTTTTCACTGACAAAATGTTAACAGATTTTACAAAATGGAAACTCCTTCCGATTTCTTATTTGGGACGTTGCCAACTACTTAAAATGATTAGTTCCCCTCGCCTCCTCTATCCACTCCAAATGCTTCCTGTTATACTTACTAAACATGACCATAACATTATTAATACAGCGTTCAGTACGTTTATTTGGGCTGGTAAACGCCCTCATATTTCTCTATTTATATTGCAACAGCCACTAACTCTTGGAGGTGTAAACCTTCCTTGTATTCAGGATTACGCTTTGGCTGCCAATTATAGATATGCATTGAATTGGAAGGGGGTGGTGACA
This sequence comes from Pseudophryne corroboree, assembly GCF_028390025.1. Classification (NCBI taxonomy): domain Eukaryota; kingdom Metazoa; phylum Chordata; class Amphibia; order Anura; family Myobatrachidae; genus Pseudophryne; species Pseudophryne corroboree. Next base: position 161,425,327 of record NC_086444.1, on the reverse strand, counting down.
ATAACGTTTCTGCTGCGGGGTACACTGAGCTCCACAAGTCTGGACAATGGGGTCTAGAGTAGGATCTTGATCCGAGGCACCAACAGGCTCAAAGCTTTGACCTTCTTCCCAAGATGCATAGCACCGCCTCCTATATCACCCCGCCTCCCAGCACAGGAGCTCAGTTTGTCAGTTGGTGCTGCAGTAAGCAGGCACTTAACAGAGGGGCTGCTCCAAGCAGCCCTGAGAAAAGCTTTTTATGAGGTAAAAAGTGAAGACTTCAAGGGCAGCAGCGGTGGTAAATGTCTTGTGACATTCACTGCTGCAGCTCCAGCTCTCCCCAGCGGCGCTGTACACTTCCGAGCCCTGGTTGCCGGGTACCTACAGCGGAGGCTCCGGTTTTCTTCATGTTAGACACACACGGCTGGGGCTCTCCAGGATCGCGTGGCCGCGCTTCGGGAGGTGGTAAGTGGGTCCCGCTTGCGGGACCCGGTCTTTATTGCGATCCGGCACGGTCAGTGGGAGGCGGGCCGCGCGCGCTGGTGATGGACACTGTGGATACAGGCAATCCCACTAGATCACCAGGGTATGGGAGCAGGTCAGGTTTTCTCTTAAAACCGATTTTAATATCGCCCACAGTACACGGTGGTTTTGCCAGCAAGGGGGATAAGGCTTAGACCTGAAGCCCCTCCCCCAGCCCCAGGGCGCTATTTCCAGCAAGTGTTCCCGCTCTGGAGCTGCATCTCTGTCTTTTCCTCACTCCCTGTCAGTGTCTGCGGCGCCATTACTCCTCAGCTCACTGTTCCTGGGACTGCTTGGGCAAATCCTCCTATGTAAAGCCGCCTGGTTGTCAGAGCTGTGCCTTTACATGACACTTAAGTATTCTACCTGCCTTTTTAGTCAGTGTTAGTAAGAAAGAATGCATTTAGTCAAGGGTTTATAGTACAATTACCCTGTGATATACATCCAGTTTCTTACTGTGTAGTGTTATATCTATTGACTATATAGCTGTGTAAGCTAGTCCAGTGCAGTATTATTGTCTGTAATAACCTCTGCATTGTACAAACTGTGACTATTTGTGTGTGCATTAATAGCTGAGTGTTGTCCATCTCGTGTCTTTCATTCAACTTGCTATCCCTATATTCTATAACCTGAGGGGACTTGGTGCGTCAGGTGTTATTTAATATAGGATTTTCACAAAGATATACTGTATTACGTATTTTTCTCTGTGATTTAGTCACCATATCTCTCCTTTATCTCTGCTGGTGCTGACTACACTGCGCAGGGGTTTGGGTTTAGGGATATAGTGCTGCTAATAATTGTACTGTGTTACCTCATACTGCAAGTTATATCATGTCTGCTTCTGAGGGTAACTGTTCTGGGGCGGAACACACTGCTGGTGTTGCTGAAGCCACAGGCACATATGGGGAGAATATAGCATCTGTGGGCTCTGGTTCTGGGGGCTCCATGCCCCCCAGTGGGACTGTGGCAACGGAGGCACATACTGACCCTCCATGGGCCGCTTTTTCCACGCTTCTGCATACACTAGTTCATAAACTAACACCCCCTATGGGACCCCCAATGCCGGTACAACCATATGTGGTCCCTACAGCTAACCCGCCGTGGGCGGACGATTTATCTGCTCAATTAAAGAAGTTGAACCAGTCCCTGACTACTAAAAAGTCTGACCATCGCTCGCCTAAGTCCAAGAGGTCCTCTAAGCGAGTGCTCGTCTCCTCACAATCCACTGCTGTCACCGACACCTCGTCTGATGAAGACAGCACATACACTGACCCCACAGGTTCTGACACAAATACTGCTGATGGGGAGGGTAGTTCACATGTGGATGTTCCTGATCTTTTGGAGGCTATTAAGTTAATTCTGCAGTTTACGGATGATCCCGAGCCATCCATTCCTCCTAAGAAACCAGATAGGTTCAAGCGTCAGAAGGTGATTAAACAAGTTTTACCTCACTCTGACCACCTAGTGGATATACGTCAGGAACCCTGGCAAAGCCCGGGTACGAAGTTTGTGCCTCAAAAGAAGATGCTGGCTCGCTATCCCCTCGTGCCAGAGCTGTCTAAGAATTGGGAAACGCCTCCTCCAGTAGACTCACATGTGGCTAGGATGGTGGTTTCCTCAGCTCTACCTGTCACGTCTCTAAAAGAGCCTACGGATAAACGCGTCGAGGGTTGTCTGAAAGTGATTTACACCCTCACGGGTGCTGCACAAAGGCCCACTATTGCAGCTACATGGGCGGCAGAGGCTATTGAAGCATGGGCCTTGGAGTTAGAAGCTGAAATCTCCTCTGACCATGCTAGACAATGCTTGTCATATATTGTCACAGCTTCTCGCTATATTAAAGAGGCGGCTTCTGATGCCGTATCCTAGCAGCCAAGGCCTCTACTACGTCAGTCCTGGCTCGCAGGATATTGTGGCTGAGATCCTGGTCTGTGGATCTGGACTCTAGAAAAACCCTGGAGGTACTCCCTTTCAAGGGGGATATTCTGTTTGGGGAGGACTTAAATAAGATAGTGGCTGACTTTGCTTCTCCTGAAGTTTCCACAGCATCCAGGACGTCTCCCTCTATGTTTATGGAGATATATTTGTCCGGAGGCATGTCTGGAAAGCCTCCCCACTCCAAGCACGATGGTGACTGCAGCGCCGCACTTGCGATGGCTACCGCAGCAGCAGCACCAGCTCCCGGAGCTTCAGAATCTGCAGCTCCTGTGGAGCCACAGGTACATAAGCGGCCCTTAAATCTTTGGCTCATGATGCTGCCCCTCTCACACACGCTGGGTCCACTAGGTCCACTCTCTCCTATGAGGACATTGTTAAGGCTGTTAAAGAAACAGTGCAACCATTATTACAGGAACAGGCTCAGGCTGCAGCATTGTAGCAGGCAGTACTCAATATTAAAAGCCAATATAAGCAACTTACAAAGAGGGTGGTTCACATAGAGCAAACTGTGGGCTCTAATTTTCAAGATATTTCTGATTTGAAGGAATCTACTGCAAAGCGTAAAAAAAATCTGATTTACAGGTCTGGACGAAGCTCGACGACATAGAAAATAGGTCACACAGAAACAACTTGCGCCTGGTTGGTTTACCCCAGGCATGTCCAAACTGCGGCCCTCCAGCTGTTGTGAAACTACATATCCCAGAATGCCCTGACACGGTTTTGCTGTCATGGAATGCTAAAGCTGTGTCAGGGTATGCTGGGATGTGCAGTTTCTCAACAGCTGGAGGGCCACAGTTTGGACATGCCTGGTTTACCTGAATCTGTACGTGGTCCTTCTTTATATAAATTTCTTCACCATTCCTTTCCCGAGCTGTTGTCTGTACAGACTTGGTTATTGAACGGGCTCACAGAACCGGCCCTAACAGGCCCTCCAATTTCCGATACAAGATCACGTGCAGTATTGTTTAAATGCCTGAACTTTCTCCACAAAGATGCCCTATGGTCGGCATCTCGCCGTAAAAGAGAGTTATCATGGCAAGGGGCTAAACTGCTTCTATTTCAGGATGACTCCACGGAATTGACAAGGCTGAGGAAGGCTTTTCTAAAAGACCTGTTCTAAATAGGTAGCCACGGGTCGGAAATTTGCCCTCCTCTACCCAGCACGATTGCGGATATTTAACGGTAACTCGTTTAAAGACTTTAATACCCCGGAAGACATAGAAGCCTTTCTCCTTGATGAGGATTCCTCGGCTGCTACTGGCTTGGCCTGATTGTCTCTTTCCACTCTGCTTACCACTCTCTTCTTTCTATGATACCGTTCTTGCCTGCATATTTGTTACAGCTAGTGCATTTCCTCTGCTGGGATATATGATGGACATTATATGTTGCTGGTCGCTGCTGTATGTGACTATTATGGTTCTAGGAATCTCACTGCTATCATATGTTTGTTCTTAGTTGCGGGACTCCTCTGGACAGATTTCTATTACTGACAATATGGTTGTTTACTGGTTTGTTTCTTTGAAATGTCTATTACTGTTGAGGTTACACGGCTTAATTTCTCTCGGCTGCTATGAGACGGTAGAGGAAAGGAGCTCCTCAACTCCTAACCTCTTTGGTTCTATTCTTCACGCCATGAAGTCATTATGTATGTTCTGTTAGAAGACACTCTTTTTCGGAGTCTCTTCTTTTATTCCCTCTCCTCCTTTTGTGTCTTTTTCTTTTTCAGTTTTGGGTTACAATATTTTTATGCTGATATTGATTTCACTGACTGTGATGCTTCTGGCAGGGTGGCAGCGGGTCTTTGCCCTGCCGGTGGTATTCTATAATGTCTAGAATATATCATAATGTCTATGTTTAAGGTCGGTTCATGGAATGTAGGGGGTATACATTCAGTAGTCAAAAGGAAAAATTTGTTGATATATCTTAACAAATTGCATCTTGATATGATATTTATGCAGGAGACTCACCCTCTCTCCTCTGAGGCTCAAAAACTTGGTATGTTGGGGTGGAAATTGGTGGCGGATGCCCCCTTTTCCTCCAAAGCCAGTGGAGTGTTAATATTGGCTAAAAGTACTCTGGTACTAGAGGTGATCTCTTCCATAAATGACCATGAGGGCAGGTTTATTATATTGGAGGTTGACAAATTAACCACTCCTTATGTTCTATGCTCTGTTCATGCTCCTAATGTATATTCCAAGAATTTTCTTCAATTATTACTAGCGAAACTGTATCCCTTTTCCTTTCTCCCCATGATAGTTGTGGGGGATTTTAATATTATAGCCTCCAGATACATGGACTCTTCCTCCTCCTCCCACACTCGTTCTACCTCTACACTGGGCATCTCGTATATAGAACAACAGCTTAATGTGACGGACATTTAGAGATTTTTTCACCCCATTGACAAGGAGTACATCTGCCTCTCTGCGGCTCACCATACTCTCTCTAGAATAGATTTTTTGTTGTTGTCTGATTCCCTGGTTGTTAGTGCTCTTGATTCCGCTATAGAGCCTAGGGCGTTATCAGATCATTCTGTAGTTGGGGTTTCTATCTCCTCCAAGCTAGATATGGGCACCTATAAGCGTTTGCGCTTTTCCACTGACTTTTCCTCCTCTATTGATTTCCACAAAGAATTAGAGGTATTCTGGGATGAATATAGTAATGATAATAATCATGCGTCTCAGACTGATCCTTTGACTTTCTGGCAGGCTTCCAAAGCGGTTTTATGTGGGCGTATCATAGAATATGTATCCCGCAAGAAGAAAAAATGTACCGCTGACTTCAAACGCTCCCAGCAGCAACTAACTGAAGCCTACCAGAAATTCAAATAGTCACCCTCTCCCGTTTCTAAACGTACCTACCTCAATGCTAAGGTTGCATTTGATGCGGTTATGACCTCTTTAGGAGAAAAACATACTTTTTACAAAAATCACAGGTTTTACCGCTTTGGTAATAAAACGGCCGGCAGACTCCTCTCCAACTTGTTAAAAGGTGCCTCTCCAGTCCCACTTATTCAACCACTTAAACACCCAGATAACACCTTGGATCCACATCTAAGGTTCTTACTGAGTTTTATACGGATTTGTATAGCCCCTCTCCCCCCCCCCCTCCACTGATGAGGTTGCTAAGTCATCATTCTGGGATTCAATTCCCCCCCCCCCCCCCTACAATTGCAGCCATCTATGGCGTCGACTATCTACTCACCCATTACTACCCTAGAAGTGGGAAAAGCCATCAAACTTCTTAAATCACTTAAATCTCCAGGCCCAGATGGCCTATCAGGGGAATATTATAAAATACTATTGCCTAAACTGGCGATCCCTCTGATGTCAGTATTTAATGCCATTATGATATCCTATAAAGTCCCAATGTATTTTAATGATGCCATTATCCGAGTCCTCCCCAAGCCTGGTAAGGACCCGCACCCTCCTGGATCTTACAGGCCAATATCCTTATTAAATGTGGACTACAAACTACTTACAAAAATTATTGCGGATAGATTGAAAATAAAGCTCCCTACGGTGGTCCATCCAGATCAAACAGGCTTTATGTCACTGACCTAGGTTGGAGGTGTTGTGAACTCGGGGGTTCTCCCGATGGTAGGGAAGAGGAACCACAGTTGGGTCAGAACAGGGATAGCTTAATATAGGTCTTCCTCATACAGGACTCTGACAGTAAAGCTTGGTGAAAATATTAAAGAACTTTATTGCAGGAACAGAGCAACACAATGTCACATGGCAGAGAAGGAACGTATGGGGAAATGTCCAGGCCTATAGGAGAACTTGTAAGCAATGCTAAGGATTCCAGGAAAAGAAGTACTTGTGAGTGTTGGTACAAGATAATAATGACTGAAGAACTTGTAAGTGATGTTTTTAAAGATACCGGTGATTTGAAGAACTGGTGAACGGTGGTTAAAGACTCTGACGATTTGAAACACTTGTGAGCGGTGGTTAAAGACACTGATGATTTGTAGAACTTGAGAACGGTGGTTAAAGACACTGATGATTTGTAGAACTTGAGAACGGTGGTTAAAGACACTGATGATTTGTAGAGCTTGTGAACGGTGGTTAAAGACACTGATGATTTGTAGAGCTTGTGAACGGTGGTTAAAGACACTGATGATTTGTATGACTTGAGAGCGGTGATTAAAGACACTGATGATTTGTAGAACTTGAGAACGGTGGTTAAAGACACTGGCAACTTGCAAAACTTGGGAACGGTGGTTAAAGACACTGATGATTTGGATGACTTGAGAGCGGTGATTAAAAACACTGATGATTTGTAGAACTTGAGAGCGGTGTTAGCCCGCAGCACACGCTGACTCCAAGAAGCACTGGTGACTGGATTGCAGAGAAACACACCAGCCGCAGTATACGCTGACTCCAAGAAGCACTGGTGACTGGATTGCAGAGAAACACACCAGCCGCAGTATACGCTGAACTGTGCAGCAACTGGCTCCTGGAAGTGCCGGAGACACTGGGGTACGACTGCAGAGAGATATGTCGGGAACAAGAGCACTGGCATCCACGTCAGGGAGAAAGATGATACTCAGGCGCCGAGGCTCTGCCCGGCGTCTGACTTTGAATCTCGCGCCTCCGCTGGATTGGCGGAACAGTCCGATGACGTCACCTGCTCCCCGCCCACGTGATGCCGGGTGTCATGACGGCGCCCCCACCCCGGGGAACTGCCGGGAGCCGCGCCAGCCAGACGCCGGAGCCCGTGGACCACCGAAGGCGGAGGCCGCAACACAGACCAGCAGGCACGCAGGGGTAAGCGCGGTGAACGCCGCCTATGGCGTGTGACACTTTATTACTGGCAGACAGTTTTGGCCGCGGTGCATTGGTTGGACTCTGCCGAGAACCCAGACCCGCATTTTCTTTTATCTCTAGATGCTGAAAAGGCTGTCGATCTGGTTAGTTGGGATCATCTATACACCACACTGGCAAAGTTTGGGTTCCCTTCGGGTCTGACCAATGTTCTGTGGGCTTTATATTTGCCCCCCAGCTCTCGTATTTTATACAACGGTTTTCTCTCTAACCCTGTCTTATTAGGAAGGGGTACAAGATAAGGTTGCCCCCTATCTCTCTTATTGTTCGCATTAGCGATTGAACCCCTGGCAATTGCCTTACATAATCTACCATCATTCTCTGGAATTACAATAGCGGACCATGAATTAAAAGTTAGTTTATTTGCAGATGATATGTTGCTTTTTATATCCAAGCCTGAGATCTCTGTTTCTGCTTTTATGGATAAAATTTGTTTGTTCAGTTTATTTGCAGGATATTGAGTCAACACGGCTAAATCTGAGCTTCTTTCGCTTACTCCCGCAAGTTCCCACTTAACCTCTTCTCCCCTTCTTTCTCAATTTTGCTTAAATACTACCAAGCTGAAATACCTGGGAGTATTTATCAAGGCTAAATTGTCTGACCTCTACAAAGTAAACTATGCTCCGATATTGAAAAATATTTCCCTCCTTCCTTGGTCCTGGACCACTTTACCTTTGTCCTTATTGGGCCGCACCGCAGTTCTCAAAAGTATTATATTCCCGAAGATCTCATATATGCTTCAAATGCTTCCTTTTAAACTCACTAAAACAGATTTGGCCTTCTGTGATAAATTATTTACAAAATTCTTGTTGGCAAATAAAAACTGAGAATAGCTCTTGCTAAACTAAAACTGAAAAGGGCAGACCAGGGGACTGGCAGTCCCAGACCCTCTATCATTCTCTAGGACAGTTGCCTTTAGGTATATTTCAGACTGGCTGCTGATGAAATCAGTGTACTCAAATTACTTTATTGAACAAGCCTTAGTGCACCCTTATGATTTGAGGGCACTCTTACATACACCAGCCCCATCAATGCCACCCCGGGTGAGAGATCATTTATTGTTTTGGGACTCCTATCTAGCATGGAAGGCTATTAATAAAGCTCTCGATAGAAACCCTGAATGCTCGACTTTTCTCCCCTTCGGTGGGAACACATGTTTTTTACCTGCTACAATTCCAAGTTTACACAGTGGCAGACAAAGGGAATCAGTAGCATTAAGGATGTATTTGACCCAGGGGGTATCCTACTCTCCTTTGCTGATCTCGTAGAGAGGTATGGTGTACTCTGTTCAGAATTTTATATGTATCTCCAAGTACGGCATTATATACAGTCTTTGCCTCCGGCTTTGGTGACTCCCCAAGCTTCAGACCCTTTACTGTCTATTATCACTCGTCTCTATAAATTGCCATTTAAAACTCAATGGCTCTATTGGGATTTGATACCAATGAGGGTTGAGAAATTGTGGCATTCCATGTATGATAAATGGATGTCTGACCTATCCCTACAATGTACCATGGTTGACTTTTTGCACCCTTTACTTCATATTTTGAAGGCCCTCCACTCCTCTAACCTTCAGGAAATACATGTTACATTTTTACACTGTGCATATATATCACCAGGGCAGAGAAGCCATATGGTGGCGTCAGAATCTGGATGCTGCCCTAAATGCACAGCGCCTAAAGCCCTACTGATGCACGCTTTCTGGCACTGCCCTAAAGTAAAGCGATTCTGGAACAAAGTGTTGTGGTTTATAAATTCTAAATTCAATCTTAGGATACCCCTATCCTTTGCAGCTTTATTGGGTCTCCAATTTAATGACTGGGGACTCCCCTTGGGCTCCTTGCACCTTCGTCCCCTTTTATATGTGTATCTTACGGGTGTGGTTCATCAAATCGACAGTGTCTAGGTCGACAATGTTTAGGTCGACCACTATAGGTCGACAGTCACTAGGTCGACATGGATGGAAGGTCGACAGGGTTTCTAGGTCGACATGTGCTAGGTCGACAGGTCTAAAGGTCGACATGAGGATTTTTGTTTTTTTTGGGTGTCGTTTTCTTCGTAGAGTGACCGGGATCCCAAATTAGTGCACCACGTCCCCTCGCATGGCTCGCTTCGCTCGCCATGCTTCGGGCATGGTGCCTTCGCTCCGCTACCGCTTCGCTCGGCACACTTTACCGTTCCAATCGTAGTCCACGTGGATCGTTAAGTATGAAAAAATTCAAAAAAAGAAAAAAAATGTGAAAAACTCATGTCGACCTTTAGACCTGTCGACCTAGCACATGTCGACCTAGAAACCCTGTCGACCTTCCATCCATGTCGACCTAGTGACTGTCGACCTACAGTGGTCGACCTAAACATTGTCGACCTAGACACTGTCGATCTTCAGACCGGATCCCGTATCTTACGCTGGCAAAGAAAACTATTTTAACCCACTGGATTCACAAAACTACCCCTAGACTGGAACACCTATTGACTTTGGTGAATAATACTCTGTACTTTGAACGGCAATCCACCCTCCCTGACTTAGACAAAAATGTCCCTCCTTTCTATAGAAAGTGGGGTCCATATATTGAAATCCTGGAGGAATCACTCCAGACCCATCTCTTGAGTATTTCTGATTCTCTGAGATGGAATTCCTTTAAGCAGATTAGATCTCTTTAGGTAGTCAGGGTACTCCGGTATAGGTTCCTGGACATCTGACAATTTGACATGGTTCTTATTTGATCGATTCATCTCCATGCTATTAGGTATTTTGTTAATTTATTTTCCTTATTTTTTCCCTTCCCCTCCCTTGTCTTTGTCCTGTCAGTTTTCTTTTGTGTCTTGACATAAGTGTAATTTGAAGGATAATCTAATCTGGGTATGTATTCTCTGTGGACTGTATGGATACACATACTGGATTGTGCTTCTTTTGCTGTATAATGACCAAAATCAATAAATACAATAAAAAAAAAAAAAAAAAAAAAACATCCATGATTTACTGCAGTTATAGTATGCTGACAGAAGATACCAGGTTAGCCACAGGAATGATGACTGGAATGAAACTGGATTGGACTATAGAAGACAAAGTTCAAATAACAATAATATCCGAAATGAAACTGGATTGGACTATAGGAGACAAAGTTCAAATAACAATAATATCCAAACTGAAACTGGATTGGACTGTAGTGCTGACCGGTCTTGATCCGGAATCTTGACACTGGCAGTATTGCAGAAAGACACAGTTCAAATGACAATAGCATCCGGAATGGAACCAGAACGGACTGGAGTGCTCACCGGGCTTGATCCGGAATCTTGACACTGGCAGTACTGCAGAAAGACACAGTTCAAATGACCATAGCATCCAGAATGTAACCAGCTTAAACCAGGCTTGATCTGGAATCTTAACACTGGAAGTATTGCAGATATCCACTGAAGAAAGGCAAAGTCCAAATAGCAATGGTAGCCGGAATGGAATCTGGATGGACTGGTTCATACAAAGTCACTGGAATGAAGAAGCTCAGCACAGAGCTGTTACTTCCTGGATAGAGACTGTTGTATTGACAAATTGGTAATCCCAGGAAGTTACCTTTATACCTTGCAGTGGGGATTCATTGGATGTTGCAGTCAGCTGATGAAAGGAGCTCCAGGTTTGAACAATGGAGGATAAGATGATGGAATCCAAGATGGCGGCGTCCATGTCTGAATTTGGAGGGAAACTCTGACTAGGCCCAAACACCAGGAAGTGAGCACAATGAGAAATAAACACTGGAACAATGGAAGACAGCGCTGTGAATGCTGGTTCATCGCTGGTGGACCTCTTGGAACGATGATGTCGATACAGCGTGCACGGACCTTTGCGCCAGCCAGGGCAGACATCGCATAGGTAAGAAAGTACTTTTAAAAGTCCGGAGTGTGACAGACAGGATGATTCTTTCCTGTCTTATATATTTTCAGCCCTATGGTCATTAGTTGCCCTTCCTTACTGAGGGTTTTTATGGAATTGTAGTTTGTATGGTTTATATGATGTATTACCATTTGTATTCCTTGATGGTGTTTTATTTCCCATGTCTGTTCCCTGTCATTGTGGCGGGAATGTAATGGTGCACTTGCCTTTTGTATCCAATGTGTTTTATGCCATGTCTAATGTTTATTGTCTTGTGTTTTGAAAGGAGAGCTGAGAGAAGCTTAGGGGGAGAATCTTCAGGGGTGTAGACAGCGTCAACAAATTTATTTTACAAAAAAACGATGGAGCCCAAATCTTGTAAAAGGTGGTCTGTTTATCATGGAGATGATATGTGATTTTCATCGACGGGCCAGCTTGCCAGAATGTTTATTCGCCTCATCTATGGGCACTGCTGGACTGGCCATCTAGAAATTCTGGCAAATGCTGGAAGGAGGCCTGGCTGAGTATCTCCACCACTCGGCGCTCTGGCTTGACCAGCACAATTAGAAAGGGTGTAAGATGAGGTAACAACCCGTTATTGCATGGCCACTTTTTTACGCGTGCATGTACACAAACAGAATGCCAGGAAGGACTTTAAGTCTCAGTTTACCCTTACAGGGTTGCATAGTAGGAAGGACCAAGGGCACTTATTGATAGAACACTGAAGCACAGAGCATAAAAGATCTCAGACCCCATCCCATAAGGCAGAAACCAATCAGAAATACCACTTGATATGAAAGAATGAGCCAACTTGTGTCAGACTGGGGCATGAAGGGCCCAATGGAGGAATGCAGTGGTAGGGGCCTATGTATATGGGTGTGACCGGTCTCCAGAGATGTGACTCTAACCATTAGAGTATACATGGTCTGTTGTTGCATGGATGCTGTACCAAATGAATAACAGCAATGCAGTATAAAGCAACATATGTTTGATGAATAATTCAAATGCACAGTCTGGGACCTGATCCCTAGAGGAGGAGTTGGGGTCTACCAGGAGTTTCCCCCTGTATCCAGGTGGGCCAACTCTGAAAGAGGAAGTAGCAGAGTGATACTTTTTAGTTTATACATATATTAGAAATTATGTATTTGCAGGTCATTTCTAATGTAGGAAACTTATACCGCATTCAGATCGCAAATGCCGGATCCTACCCGGTAAGACAAACGTGTACTTACCGGGTGGGATCCGGCATTTGAGCTCCTCTGCTGGCTTTCCGACCCGGCAATATACCGGGTCGGTTGCCATAGCAGCGGAGGGAGCAGCAGCAGCAGGGGCGGGGGTGGAGGCGGCGCCGGGAGATGAGCTCATCTCCTGCGCCGCCTCTGCCTATGCTGTGAATGGGAGCCGATTCGCATCGGAACGGCTCCCATTCACACTGCGCCTGACCCGGTAATCAACCCGGTAAGAACCCTTCTTTTTTACCGGGTTGAATTACCGGGTCAGGCGACCCGCTAATTCACAATTGGACCTTTTCACATCGCACACGGACCCATATTGCCGTATCGGTACCGGGTTTTCAGTGCGATGTGAAAGGGGTATAATACAGTACCCATTTACAAACCATGTTTAAATGTATGTATCCTCCCACATGTCGGTCTATTTTGTTTGCGTCAGGCATGTGCTTGCTAGCAGATCTCCTTAAATACAGTAAAGGGCAACTGAGGGTGTGTTTACAGTATTTCAAGAGTATCCATTTTATATTTAAATTTGTTTATTCAAATTGATATGTGTGTCCTGAGAAATGAGATTCTTTCTCAGAAACGTCGCTTAATAAACATCAAGGGGTATATGCAATTAGCGGCGAATCGCGGCAATTTTTCGCCCGTTTTTTTATTCGACACAATTCGACCGTCGAATTCCGGCAAGTGGGTGCCGAAATTTACCATATTCAATAAAAAACGGATTCGACAGTCTCTTGTTTTTATTTGGGTATTTTTTTTCCAGTAGAACTACAGGTACCAGCGGGCCCGTTTTTCTCCCGCATGCTGGTACTTGGGGTTCTCCAAGTACCAGCTTGTGGGGGGGGCTTGCTGGGACTTGTAGTACTACTGGAAAAAACAATATTCTTTCAAATTTCTCAAGGCTATCAGCCCCCCATCCGCAGCCCTTGGATGGGGGGGACAGCCTCGGGCTTCACCCCTGGCCCTTGGGTGGCTGGAGGGGGGGGACCCCTTGATTGAAGGGGTCCCCACTCCCCCAGGGTACCCCGGCCAGGGGTGACTAGTTGGGTATTTAATGCCACGGCCGCAGGGCGCTGTATAAAAGTGACCCCCGGCTGTGGCATTATCTGTCCAGCTAGTGGAGCCCGATGCTGGTGTAAAAAATACGGGGGACCCCTACGCTTTTTGTCCCCCGTATTTTTTGCACCAGCACCAGGCGCAGAGCCCGGTGCTGGTTTTAAAAATACGGGGGATCCCCTGTCATTTCCCCCCCCGGATTTTTAGAACCAGGACCGGCTCGAAGAGCCCGAGGCTGGTTATGCTTTGGAGGGGGGACCCCACGCCATTTTTTTTCGGGATTTTACCATTCCATTTAAAAAAAAAATAATAATAATATTTTTAAAAATATATAAATAATACTTGTGCCTCCAAAATAGACAAACCAATTACCTAATCCCTTCTAATATAAATAGATATGCTATTACCAATAAAAAAAACACAGAAAAAAACATGTTTTACATTTTTTTTATTAGATTCCCCAACCAAAGTGTGGCGGATTGAAAATGACGAATTTACTGTCTAAAAGCACTGTTGTCGAATTTCCAAACTTCAATTGAATATACTTTTGGCAAATTGCTGCATTTGTACCATTGCAGAAATGTCGAATTTGACAAATGTCGAATTTCAAAAAGTAAAATTTTGAAAGTCCGTTTTTTTGACGGAAAGTACTGAATTGCATTGTCATTTTTTTTGGGGGGGCGAAAAAGTCCAGTTTTTCGACAATTTCGGGAATTCGACCGCAATTGCATATACCCCCAAATGTTTAACTTGCATTACAGCCTCTGAGTGCCGCCTTCATTGTTTGTACTGCATTGGGGGTTACTTACTCCTCAAGGAAGACATTGGACCCAGATATCTTACTATTAAGCCACAGGAGTGCCATTGCCTGTGTCTGACTACATAGATATATGTATGCATATTAACCCTTTCATGCACAGAGTACATACTACAGTGGACAGCTGTTTTTAAGTCATTATCTGCTATAAATACTGAGGGCAGCATAAAAAAAGTGTTGTTTATTAGAAATAAGCAACATGATAAGAACAAATTGGAACAATACCAGACATTTGATTTTTCAAAAAATAAATAAAAATACTTTCAGGGTTAAAATATTGTTCCACGATAATAGGGCAGTTTTTTATGCTGCAGACGCATGTTGTGCTCTCAAGTGGACATGTGTATAATTTCTTTAGTTTTATAGTTTAAAAAAAATAATGTGTTTTTATAAGCCCTGAAAACTAATAAAAAGCATTTTTAATGAAATATTGCATTAGCTTATCATAATTCATGCATGAAAGGCTTAATATGCTAGTTAATGCAGCTGGAACTATATTTGATATTCCAATTATATTAGTGGCAGAGGTATGAGCACCTTATTCAGAGCTGCAAGCAAGCACAATTGTAAAATAATGCACATTGCTACTTATTGTGACTTCACTGCAGACGTGAAATGCAACCAACACTGCATAGATAACAAATGTGACTTCCTTCCCATCAGGAATACAACAGGAGGCATGGCTTTGGTGCAAGTACAAAACATGCTACAAATCTCAGTACACAATGCATATACAGGCCACGTACTAAGAGGCTGATTTATCAATGAGTTTTATCATACCCAATGAGTTTTAAAACTCGTTGCATATGATTAATAGTGCTCCAGCTAATCAGCTCCTTTCATGTGTTAAAAATGACAGTTGGGAGCTGAGTGGCTGGAGCACCATTTATCATACACAACGAGTTTTAAAATTCATTGTGTATAATAGAACTCGTTGATAAATTAGCCTCTACATGCCTTATTCGAATGAAGCATCTGAGATGCTAGCTAGCTGAAAAAGATATAATCATTATAATTTATAATATTTTATTTTGTTTGCATACAACACTAATACACATATGGACAGTCTACACCTACTAAAATAGAGTAGTAAACAATTTTTTTTAATTTTCTTTTTAAAGAAGTCTTCAGTACAATGTATCTTGTTTTTAAACCAAAGTTTCAGATCTTTAATTTAGGGGTGTATTCAATTATTGTCGGAAACTGATGTCTTGTCGGAAAGACGGCAGTTTCCGACAGATTTAGTTCGGAAAGGGGTTCTGACCTATTCAATGGCGGCTGTTTTTTTTTACCAACAAGTTGGGAATTACCGACTTGTCGGAAATCACGTGGATTGTCGGAATCCACGTTTGTTTTCGGAAGCGCAGCCAAACCCGACAGGTTTTAGCCCCGTTTCCGAAAATGTCAATCCGACTTTAAAGAAAGTCCGATTGGTATTGTCGGGAAAGGGCCAAACCTGACACGGCATTAAATAGTGACCTGTCAGATCCTTTCCGTAGGACAGGATCCGACAGGAATTGAATATACCCCTTAATGGATATGAGCATTTGACAGAAATAGACACGAGACAGCATTTGTGATGGAAACTATAAAAAAGCATTAAAAAAAATGAGATTCTTGTACTGTGGACAGTGAGGCTTTACTGTATTGTATGTTATTTACTGGTAAAGGAGATCTGCTCCCAACCACATAACGGAACACAGGGCAATAAGGCATAACATCATAGTAGCAGGAGAGATGCTATGGGGCCACACAATAGGCTATAAAGGTATAACATCAAGCAGCAGGGAGATCTGCTATAGGGCCACTCCTAGGGCCACATGTGTATTTCTTCAACCATACGTTCAATATTGGGGTGTTTACAACATTTTGCTGTGAGTTCCCAATACTAGCTCCATCCCTGAAAGCACATACTATGAAAGAAGAGACTAATAAACAATAACTTAAATACTGCTATACATATTTGTAACTATTCCTGGCATTATATTTAGATGGAACACAAAATGTAAGGAAATAGATGCTAAACTTCTGTAGGACACAAAAGTATACGTCATTCAGAAATGCAGCAAAGCAACAGCGATACAAAATCTTTGTGGATCTATAATGTAAAATATATTTTTTAGAAACGATCCTCTAGGTGGTACTGTTCTATTGCCACGTATAGCTGACATTTTATTTTGCCTGTATGTATGTATCAATGGTGTGCTGCCCTAGGGTGGTCGGGCCTGAGCCGACTTTGTGGGGTCCAAGCCCTGGACTTATGCTTAGTTAGGGACCTCCAGTAATAGAGCAGCCGTGAAGTGGCCTGGAGGATTATCATATCTTTTGCAAAACATATGTAACGAAGAGCTCTACATTTTCTATTATTACATAGTATATAGTTCTTCTTACTAACAGCCAGCAGAGTGCGTGGGGAAAATCCCTTTTGTTTTTCTTGTCTAGAGTAACCCCCTCCCGCAGCACATGAGGATTGTTACCAGCTTGATTAGAGCAGTTTGCCACCATTTATTTATGTATGTACAGTTATAAGGTTTGCTGTGCAGAGTTATGTGTTTCCATTTATGGGGGTCATTCCGGGTTGATCGCTCGCTAGCTACTTTTTGCAGCGCTGCGATCAGATAGTCGCCGCCTATAGGGGAGTGTATTTTCGCTTAGCAAGTGTGCTAACAGCTGTGCAGCCGAGCTCTGCAAAAACATTTTGTGCAGTTTCTGAGTAGGAATGAACTTACTCAGCCCTTGCGATCACTACAGCCTCTCTGGTCCCGGAATTGACGTCAGACACCCGCCCTGCAAACGCTTGGACACTCCTGCGTTTTCCCAAACACTCCCAGAAAACGGTCATTTGACACCCATAAACGCCCTCTTCCTGTCAATCTCCTTGCGATCAGCTGTGCGAATGGATTCTTCGTTAAATCCATCGCTCAACAACGATCCGCTTTGTACCTGTACGACACACCTGCGCATTGCGGTGCATACGCATGCGCAGTAGTGACCTGATCGCTGCGAAAAATGGCAGCGTGCAAACAGGTCGGAATGACCCCCTATGTCTCTGACCCTTTAAAGAAACAGATAGAAAAGCCGTCTATGTGCACATCCATGTGTATTTTATTTATGGCATTTCTGTAGTCGGTATGAGTCATTAGGTCGAACACACTTAGGGGGTAATTCCAAGTTGATCGCAGCAGAACATTTTTTAGCAGTTGGGCAAAACCATGTGCACTGCAGGGGAGGCAGATATAACATGTGCAGAGAGAGTTAGATTTGGGTGTGGTGTGTTCAATCTGCAATCTAATTTGCAGTGTAAAAATAAAGCAGCCAGTATTTACCCTGCACAGAATTAAAATAACCCACCCAAATCTAACTCTTTCTGCACATGTTATATCTGCCTCCCCTGCAGTGCACATGGTTTTGCCCAACTGCTAAAAAATTTCCTGCTGCGATCAACTTGGAATTACCCCCTTAGGTCGACCACTATTGGTCGACATGGAAAAAGGTCGACATGAGGTTTTTTTTTACTGTTTTTAGTGTAGTTTTCTTTGTTAAGTAACCTTGCATGGCGAGTGCAGGTGGCTTGCTACGCTCGGCACAGATTACCGTTCCCAATTGTAGTCCATGTGGATCGTAAAGTATGAAAAAGTTCAAAAAATGAAATAAATGTGAGAAACTCATGTCGCCCTTTTTCCATGTCGACCTATTGACCATATCGACCTAATGCATGTTGACCAATAGTGGTCGACCTAATGACTGTCGATCTAAGTGCTGTCGACCTAATGACCGTATCCCTCTGTAGTGCACATCTAGAATGCTCTATATTGCTGCATTACATAAAATAGTTTGGGTGATGTAAAAGGAATGGAAAGGTAATCACGTGTCTCTTATTTCCAGCTCTTGTATATGTTTTCTTTTTTTACTGCCCAAAGCTGCAAACAGCTGTCAAAAGAGATAATTGCAGAACTATTTACAATATTTCCGCGGGCAAACAAAACTTGATTTACTCTGTGTGAAATGACAAAAATAACATGAATAAATGCATATTTCTACATGCAGTGGCAAAATTCCACATGGCCAATACTGTAGTTCTCATTTTCTCAAGAGTTGTGAAGTAGTTTAATAGATATATATTGTCTCTTTTGGACCCAAAGCCTCCTTTTCAGAGCTGATTTATGGGGTTGGATGAGAGGGAACCACGCAGAGATGGCTACCCAGTATCTGTTTATACTAAACTGGATATGTGACCTTTGACTCTTCAGACATTAGATTAAAAAAGCACCTCTAATGCTGGGCATACATGCTACAATTATCTGCCCGATATCGGCGAATCAGACAGATTATAGCATCGTGTATGTGGGCCACCAGTCCCTGATATCTGCAGTGTCCGAGGCTGCCACATAAGATGCCTGTTGATCTGACAGACATTTTATCTGTACGTGTATGCCCGGCATTATCACTACTCTATGCATTCCAAGAAACACATTCCTTCAGGGGTTAAAGTGAGCTGGAATGGGGTGGAACTGCGTTCCATCAGTCCCACTTGGAGACGGAACGCAGTTCCACCTCCTCCGGCTCACCTAACCCGATGTGTGCCTGGCGCTGCAGGGAGATGCCGGGCGCCCGCTGAGATTGTGTTACCAGCAGGTGCCCAGCTCCCTCTCCACAGCGGAAGCCGGCAGCAAGGAGCGCACTACTTAGCTCCGGCTCTGTCAGAGTGCGCTATGGGAGAGACGTCATGACGTCTCTCTCATAGTGCTGATGAGCGGACGCCAGGAAGATTGCTCCGGTCGGACGCGGGAGCGGGGCTTGGTGAGTATGGTGTGTTGTTGTTTTTTTTTTTTATATGTCTGAGTGCTTCTACTGGGGGCAAACTACAAGGGGGCAAGCTATTGGGGGCAAACTACAAGGGGGCTAATTACTGGGGACAAACTACAGGGGGGCAAACTACAGGGGAACATTACTACTTGGGGACATTACTACTGGAGGCAAGCTACTGGGGACAAACTACAAGGGGACAAGCAACGGGGGGTAAACTACTGGGGCAAATTAAAAAGGGGCTAACTACTCAGGGCAAACTACAATGGGGCTAACTACTGGGGACAAACTACAGGGGGGCATTACTACTTTGGGGCATTACTACTTGGGGCAAGCTACTGGGGGTAAACTACAAGGGGGCAAGCTACTGGGGGCAAACTACAGGGGCACATTACTACTGGGGGCATAACTACAGGGGCATTATTACTTGGGGACATTACTACTGGGGACATTACTACTGGGGGCAAACTACAAGGGGGCAAGCTACTAGGGGCAAACTACTGGGGGCATAACTACAGGGGCTAAACTACTGGGGGCATTGCTACTTGGGGGCTAAACTACAGAGGGCATTACTACTGGGGGCATTACTACAAGGGAGCAAACTACAAGGGGGCTAAACTACTGGGGGCATAACTACAGGGGCTAAACTACTGGGGGCATTACTACTTGGGGGAAAACTACAAGGGGGCAAACTACAGAGGGGAATTACTACTGGGGGCATTACTACTGGGGGCTAAACTACAAGGGGGCTAAACTACTAGGGGCATTACCATTAAGGGCATTACTAATGGGGGCACTACTAATGAGGGCATTGTAAAGGGGGCACTTTATAAGGGGCATCACTCCTTAGGACATAAGGGGCACTACTACTGGGGGCATTGCATAAGGGGCACCACTACCATGTGCACTATATAAGGCGCTACCAGTGTGGGCACTACCAGTACAGTGGACATTGCATAAGGAGCACTACTACTGTGGGCATTGTATAAGGGACGCTACTGCTGTGAGCATTATGTGTATTACGGGTTGCTACTACTGTGGGCATTTTGTGTATTAGGGGTGCCTCTACTGTGGGCATTATTACTATTGTGTGATCATGCCCCTTTTTGAGACCACGCCCCCTTTGCTTCATGGGCGCTGGGGGGAGGGGGGGTTAGTTCCACCACCTCTCTAGGACCACTTTAAGCACTGCCTTCCACCATTTAATTCAAAGATGGAGATGTAGCAAACCTTCTAAAGAGAATAGGTGGCAAAATTGCCCATAAATTTGTTACATCTCCCCTAAGTCTGATTCTATACTCGTCTATATTACCCTCCTCACATCACGACACGGTCCCTGTCACATCAACACCAGAGAACAGACTGCTACCAGAAAGACCAGCAGCCACTTATAATGCTGCTGTGAACATTCCGATAAACTGATTGGCTACAGATTCTTCTTTCCTCATCCATTAAAAAACTGTATACAACCCAGAAAAGCAGGATAAAATAAGGTGTTCATACTCAAAAGCACCATGAAAATGCCCAACAGACAAGTTAATTTATCATCAACATGACAGATATAGATTGCAACTGTCACTAATAAAGTTACGTAAGCACTATTACAGGTTGAGTATCCCATATCCAAATATTCCGAAATACGGAATATTCCGAAATACGGACTTTTTTGAGTGAGACTGAGATAGTGAAACCTTTGTTTTTTGATGGCTCAATGTACATAAACTTTGTTTAATACACAAAGTTATTAAAAATATTGTATTAAATGATCTTTAGGCTGTGTGTATAAGGTGTATATGAAACATAAATGAATTGTGCGAATGTAGACACACTTTGTTTAATGCACAAAGTTATAAAAAAATATTGGCTAAAATGACCTTCAGGCTGTGTGTATAAGATGTATATGAAACATAAATGTATTCTGTGCTTAGATTTAGGTCCCATCACCATGATATCTCATTATGGTATGCAATTATTCCAAAATACGGAAAAATCCGATATCCAAAAACCTCTGGTCCCAAGCATTTTGGATAAGGGATACTCAACCTGTATTATTAATCTCAATGTATCAAATATTGGCCCTCATTCCGAGTTGTTCGCTCGCAAGGCGATTTTAGCAGAGTTACACACGCTAAGCCGCCGCCTACTGGGAGTGAATCTTAGCTTCTTAAAATTGCGAACGATGTATTCGCAATATTGCGATTACAAACTACTTAGCAGTTTCAGAGTAGCTTCAGACTTACTCGGCATCTGCGATCAGTTCAGTGCTTGTCGTTCCTGGTTTGACGTCATAAACACACCCAGCGTTCGCCCAGACACTCCTCCGTTTCTCCAGCCACTCCCGCGTTTTTTCCGGAAACGGTAGCGTTTTTATCCACACGCCCATAAAACGCTGTGTTTCCGCCCAGTAACACCCATTTCCTGTCAATCACACTACGATCGCCGGAGCGAAGAAAAAGCCGTGAGTAAAAAAATAAGAATTTACTTACCGATAATTCTATTTCTCGTAGTCCGTAGTGGATGCTGGGGACTCCGTAAGGACCATGGGGAATAGCGGCTCCGCAGGAGACTGGGCACAAAAGTAAAGCTTTAGAACTACCTGGTGTGCACTGGCTCCTCCCCCTATGACCCTCCTCCAAGCCTCAGTTAGGATACTGTGCCCGGACGAGCGTACACAATAAGGAAGGATTTTGAATCCCGGGTAAGACTCATACCAGCCACACCAATCACACCATATAACTTGTGATCTAAACCCAGTTAACAGCATGATAACAGAGGAGCCTCTAGAAAAGATGGCTCACTACAGCAATAACCCGATTTTTTTTTTTTTTTTTTTTTGGTAACAATAACTATGTACCAGTATTGCAGACAATCCGCACTTGGGATGGGCGCCCAGCATCCACTACGGACTACGAGAAATAGAATTATCGGTAAGTAAATTCTTATTTTCTCTGACGTCCTAGTGGATGCTGGGGACTCCGTAAGGACCATGGGGATTATACCAAAGCTCCCAAACGGGCGGGAGAGTGCGGATGACTCTGCAGCACCAAATGAGAGAACTCCAGGTCCTCCTCAGCCAGGGTATCAAATTTGTAGAATTTTACAAACGTATTTGCTCCTGACCAAGTAGCTGCTCGGCAAAGTTGTAAAGCCGAGACCCCTCGGGCAGCCGCCCAAGATGAGTCCACCTTCCTTGTGGAATGGGCTTTTACAGATTTTGGCTGTGGCAGGCCTGCCACAGAATGTGCAAGCTGTATTGTACTACAAATCCAACGAGCAATAGTCTGCTTAGAAGCAGGAGCACCCAGCTTGTTGGGTGCATACAGAATAAACAACGAGTCAGATTTTCTGACTCCAGCCGTCCTGGAAACCTATATTTCCAGGGCCCTGACAACGTCTAGCAACTTGGAGTCCTCCAAGTCCCTAGTAGCCGCAGGCACCACAATAGGTTGATTCAGGTGAAACGCTGAAAACCACCTTAGGGAGAAACTGAGGACAAGTCCTCAATTCCGCCCTGTCCGAATGGTAAATCAGATGAGGGCTTTTACAGGATAAAGCCGCCAATTCTGACACGCACCTGGCCCAGGCCAGGGCCAACAGCATGACCACTTTCCATGTGAGATATTTTAACTCCACATATTTAAGTGGTTCAAACCAATGTGACTTTTGGAACCCAAAAACTACATTTAGATCCCAAGGTGCCACTGGAGGCACAAAAGGAGGCTGTATATACAGTACCCCTTTCACAAACGTCTGAACTTCAGGGACTGAAGCTAGTTCTTTTTGGAAGAAAATTGACAGGGCCGAAATTTGAACCTTAATGGACCCCCATTTCAGGCCCATAGACACTCCTGTTTGCAGGAAAAGTAGGAATCGACCTAGTTGAAAAATTCCTCCGTCGGGGCCTTACTGGCCTCGCACCACGCAACATATTTTCGCCAAATGCGGTGATAATGTTTTGCGGTTATATCTTTCCTGGCTTTGATCAGGATAGGAATGACTTCATCCGGAATGCCTTTCTCCTTCAGGATCCGGCGTTGAACCGCCATGCCGTCAAACGCAGCCGCGGTAAGTCTTGGAACAGACAGGGTCCTTGCTGGAGCAGGTCCCTTCTTAGAGGTAGAGGCCACAGATCCTCCGTGAGCCTCTCTTGAAGTTCCGGTTACCAAGTCCCTCTTGGCCAATCCGGAGCCACGAATATAGTGCTTACTCCTCTCCATCTTATAATTCTCAGTACCTTGGGTATGAGAGGCAGAGGAGGGAACACATACACTGACTGGTACACCCACTGTGTTACCAGAGCATCTACAGCTATTGCCTGAGGGTCCCTTGACCTGGCGCAATACTTGTCGAGTTTTATAAACATGTGGAAGACTTCTGGGTGAAGTCCCCACTCTCCCGGGTGGAGGTCGTGTCTACTGAGGAAGTCTGCTTCCCAGTTGTCCACTCCCGGAATGAATACTGCTGACAGTGCTATCACATGATTTTCCTCCCAGCGAAGAATCCCTGCAGCTTCTGCCTTGCCCTCCTGCTTCTTGTGTCACCCTGTCTGTTTACGTGGGTGACTGCCGTGATGTTGTCCGAATGGATCAACTCCGGGTGACCTTGAAGCAGAGGTCTTGCTGAGCTTAGAGCATTGTAAATGGCCCTTAGCTTCAGGATATTTATGTGAAGTGATGTCTCCAGGCTTGACCATAAGCTCTGGAAATTCCTTCCCTGTGTGACTGCTCCCCAGCCTCGCAGGCTGGCATCCGTGGTCACCAGGACCCAGTCCTGAATGTCGAATCTGCGGCCCTCTAGAAGATGAGCACTCTGCAACCACCACAGGAGAGACACCCTTGTGCTTGGTGACAGGGTTATCCGCTGATGCATCTGAAGATGCGACCCGGACCATTTGTCCAGCAGGTCCCACTGGAAAGTTCTTGCGTGGAATCTGCCGAATGGGATTGCTTCGTAGGAAGTCACCATTTTTCCCAGAACCCTTTCATTGATGTACTGAGACTTGGCTCGGTTATAGGAGGTTCCCGACTAGCTCGGATAACTCCCTGACTTTCTCCTCCGGGAGAAACACCTTTTTCTGGACTGTGTCCAGGATCATCCCTAGGAACAGAAGACGAGTCGTCGGAATCAGCTGCGATTTTGGAATATTGAGAATCCAATCGTGCTGCCGCAACACTACCTGAGATAGTGCTACACCGACCTCCAACTGTTCCCTGGATCTTACCCTTATCAGGGAATCGTCCAAGTAAGGGATAACTAAAATTCCCTTCCTTCGAAGGAGTATCATCATTTCAGCCATTACCTTGGTAAAGACCCGGGGTGCCGTGGACCATCCATACGGCAGCGTTTGAAACTGATAGTGACAGTTCTGTACCACAAACCTGAGGTACCCTTGGTGAGAAGGGTAAATTGGGACATGAAGGTAAGCATCCTTGATGTCCCGAGACATCATGTAGTCCCCTTCTTCCAGGTTCGCAATCACTGCTCTGAATGACTCAATCTTGAATTTGAACCTCCGTATGTAAGTGTTCAAGATTTTAGATTTAGACTCGGTCTCACCGAGCCGTCCGGCTTCGGTACCACAACCGTGTGGAATAATACCCCGTTCCCTGTTGCAGGAGGGGTACCTTGATTATCACCTGCTGGGAATACAGCTTGTGAATGGCTTCCAAAACTGCCTCCCTGTCAGAGGGAGACATCGGTAAAGCCGACTTTAGGAAACGGCGAGGGGGAGACGTCTCGAATTCCAATTTGTACCCCTGAGATATCACCTGA
The DNA here is from genome assembly GCF_028390025.1 of Pseudophryne corroboree. Taxonomy (NCBI): domain Eukaryota; kingdom Metazoa; phylum Chordata; class Amphibia; order Anura; family Myobatrachidae; genus Pseudophryne; species Pseudophryne corroboree. The sequence continues at coordinate 161,400,511 of NC_086444.1, read as the reverse complement.
AGGATCCAGGGGTCTAATTGCGAGTGAGCCCACTGCGCGCTGAAATTCATTGAGACGGGCCCCCACCGTGCCTGATTCTGCTTGTAAAGCCCCAGCGTCATCCTGAGGGCTTGGCAGAGGCGGGAGAGGGCTTCTGTTCCTGGGAACTGGCTGATTTCTGCAGCCTTTTTCCTCTCCCTCTGTCACGGGGCAGAAATGAGGAACCTTTTGCCCGCTTGCCCACGAAAGGACTGCGCCTGATAATACGGCGTCTTCTTATGTTGAGAGGCGACCTGGGGTACAAACGTGGATTTCCCAGCTGTTGCCGTGGCCACCTCCGCCTCACCTGACCACTGTCGTGTCCATAACCCTCTACTGGCAGAAATGGACAACGCACTTAGACTTGATGCCAGTCGGCAAATATTCCGCTGTGCATCACGCATATCTAGAAATGCATCTTTTAAATGCTCTATAGACAATAATATACTGTCCCTATCTAGGGTATCAATATTTTCAGTCAGGGAATCCGACCACGCCAACCCAGCACTGCACATCCAGGCTGAGGCGATTGCTGGTCGCAGTATAACACCAGTATGTGTGTAAATACATTTTAGGATACTCTCCTGCTTTCTATCAGCAGGATCCTTAAGGGCGGCCATCTCAGGAGAGGGTAGAGCCCTTGTTCTTACAAGCGTGTGAGCGCTTTATCCACCCTAGGGGGTGTTTCCCAACGCACCCTAACCTCTGGCGGGAAAGGATATAATGCCAATAACATTTTAGAAATTATCAGTTGTTATCGGGGGAAACCCACGCATCATCACACACCTCATTTAATTTCTCAGATTCAGGAAAACTACAGGTAGTTTTTCCTCACCGAACATAATACCCCTTTTTGGTGGTACTCGTATTATCAGAAATGTGTAAAACATTTTTCATTGCCTCAATCATGTAACGTGTGGCCCTACTGGAAGTCACATTTGTCTCTTCACTGTCGACACTGGAGTCAGTATCCGTGTCGGCGTCTATATCTGCCATCTGAGGTAACGGGCGCTTTAGAGCCCCTGACGGCCTATGAGACGTCTGGACAGGCACAAGCTGAGTAGCCGGCTGTCTCATGTCAACCACTGTCTTTTATACAGAGCTGACACTGTCACGTAATTCCTTCCAACAGTTCATCCACTCAGGTGTCGACCCCCTAGGGGGTGACATCACTATTACAGGCAATCTGCTCCGTCTCCACATCATTTTTCTCCTCATACATGTCGACACAAACGTACCGACACACAGCACACACACAGGGAATGCTCTGATAGAGGACAGGACCCCACTAGCCCTTTGGGGAGACAGAGGGAGAGTTTGCCAGCACACACCAGAGCGCTATATATATACAGGGATAACCTTATATAAGTGTTTTTCCCCTTATAGCTGCTGTATTTTTAATACTGCGCGTAATTAGTGCCCCCCTCTCTTTTTTAACCCTTTCTGTAGTGTAGTGACTGCAGGGGAGAGCCAGGGAGCTTCCCTCCAACGGAGCTGTGAGGGAAAATGGCGCCAGTGTGCTGAGGAGATAAGGCCGCCGAGAAGGGGGCGGAGCCTATCTCCCGTTTTTCTGTGTATTCTGGCAGGGGTTAAATTTATCCATATAGCCCAGGAGCTATATGTGATGCATTTTTTTGCCATCCAAGGTGTTTTTATTGCGTCTCAGGGCGCCCCCCCCCCAGCGCCCTGCACCCTCAGTGACCGGAGTGTGAAGTGTGCTGAGAGCAATGGCGCACAGCTGCAGTGCTGTGCGCTACCTTGTTGAAGACAGGACGTCTTCTGCCGCCGATTTTCCGGACCTCTTCTGTCTTCTGGCTCTGTAAGGGGGCCGGCGGCGCGGCTCTGGGACCTATCCATGGCTGGGCCTGTGATCGGTCCCTCTGGAGCTAATGTCCAGTAGCCTAAGAAGCCCAATCCACTCTGCACGCAGGTGAGTTCGCTTCTTCTCCCCTTAGTCCCTCGATGCAGTGAGCCTGTTGCCAGCAGGTCTCACTGAACATAAAAAACCTAAAACTAAACTTTTCACTAAGCAGCTCAGGAGAGCCACCTAGTGTGCACCCTTCTCGTTCGGGCACAAAAATCTAACTGAGGCTTGGAGGAGGGTCATAGGGGGAGGAGCCAGTGCACACCAGGTAGTTCTAAAGCTTTACTTTTGTGCCCAGTCTCCTGCGGAGCCGCTATTCCCCATGGTCCTTACGGAGTCCCCAGCATCCACTAGGACGTCAGAGAAAACTATCTTCATAGCAAAATTACTTGGCAGCAGTCGCAGTGCGAACATTGCGCATGCGCACTAAGCTGAAAAACGCTGCGATGCGAAGAAAATTACCGAGCGAACGACTCGGAATGAGGGCCAATGGCTGGTATCCAATTAGCACCGTAAACCGGCACTTATCGGGGATTATGCATTGTGTGCCTCAAGCATGCTAATCAGAATCCCCGATAAGCAGCTCCAGGAGACCCATTTTTCAGTCGGTAACACATGGGTCTGGGAACTTATCCCGGACCCCATGTGTCATCGTCCTACAATTGAATAGCCCGATAGTTCTAACGGGGATAAAACTGCATTTTTTACCTTGCGATAAATCACTGCATGTAATAGGATACCGCCTATTGGCCCTCATTCCGAGTTGTTCAATCGCTAGCTGTTTTTAGCAGCAGTGCAAACGCTAAGACGCCACCCTCTGGGAGTGTATCTTAGCTTAGCAGAAGTGCGAACGAAAGGATCGCAGCGCTGCTACAAAAAAAGATTGTGCAGTTTCAGAGTAGTTATCTGACACGCCTGCGTTTTTCAGCACACTCCCCGAAAACGGTCAGTTACCACCCAGAAACCCCCACTTCCTGTCAATCACTCAACGATCAGCAGTGCGACTGAAAAACGTCGCTCGAGCTTGTGTAAAACTGCATCGGCTTTTGTGAAAGTACGTCACGCGTGCGCAGTGCGCACCATACGCATGCGCAGAAGTGCCAATTTTTAGCCTGATCACTGCGATGCGAACAACGGCAGCTAGCGATCAACTCTGAATGACCCCCATTGTGCGAAATCAAATGTAAATTCCCATATCAAAAACACATTTATCTAATCACAAACATAATTTATATATGCAAATAAAAGATATTTTACAAATTACTATCCCTCTATCCATTCCTCCATGAAGCCCCTGTGAAAACTGATCAAAAGGTCTTGTAGCCGCTGTCATGGTATCCGGATGATAAATCGATAATGTATAGGTCCACAGTCAATAGGTCAACACTATATGGTTGGCAAGCATTAAGTCATCAGGTACAAAAGGTCGACAGGTTCAAAATGTTGACATGAAAATGGTCAACATGAAAATGGTTGAGATGTTTTTAATGGTTTACACATTTTTTCAACATCTGCTTGATCTATTATCCACGTGAACATCTATTAGGAATAGTAACCTGTGGCGGGCGAAGCAGAGTGGCGCGGACTGCCCAGCCCGAAGCACGGTGAGTGAAGCAAGCCTTGATGGTGGTCAGATAACAGTCAAAATCTATGACTTGGCAAAAAAATAAACCAACAAACATGTATTGACCATTTGTATGTTGACCATTTGAACCTGTCGACCTTAACCACTGTCGACCTAATGACTGTCAACCTAAACACTGTAAATCTTTTAATCCCCACCCGCTGTCACTCAGGGATGGGTAGCATGAAGAGGTTGGAGACAGTGCTGATATCGCTGGAATAATCTGATAAAATCTATTTCTTTACAGGGGTCTAAAAACAGAATGTCTAAGTGTAAAAGAGTATGCTTGAAGAACAATCCTTAAAATGGTTTATATGTTGTTACTATGGGCCCAGTATCAGATATAAAAGGGTCAGTTTCAAATCTTGTGCTAATACCATGCGGATAATCCAGGCAGTAAAACCATGCGAGATCTTCTTCCCTTAATAACACAAATCCACCTCCAGGACTATATTTACTATATCAGATATTCAAGGAAGGACGCATCCAAGTGGCAGCAGATAATTAACTGTATTATTATTAACCTTTATTTCTATAGAACAAACATTTTCTGCAGAACTGTACAGCATTAGGCTATTTTTATTATAGATTAAATTTTTTCCCGCCTGCTTGATTACTGATGTGTACTGAGTAAAGAGTGTTGGGCTCAGCAGCAAGTTTTAGGGCCACCAAGGGTTCCATACAACTTGCAACACCTGTATTGCAATAGAAGAATATCACATTTTCTCCATAGAGAACTTCAAGGCAGCAGCACTTTTTTTCTTTATATCTCCAACAATATAAATTGTGCTGTGTGAGAATTTGGGAAGACAAGGTTGGTTTTCTGTTTGGACAAGGTTAAATCAGCAGTGGAGATTTCTTTAGAGCTGTTGCAAGGACTTCTTGTTAAGAGGACTTAGGGGTCTATTCATGAAACAGTGAAACAAATGGAGAAGTGAGCCAGTGGAGAAGTTGCCCACGGCAACCAATCAGCATTGATGTAACATTTATCAAGTAAATTCTATAAAATTATAAGTAGCAGCTGATTAGTTGTCATGGTCAACTTCTCCACTCTTTTCAATTCATTATTTATATGCTCTGAGGATATACTTGTAGAACCGAGACAGTTTTATTTCTGTCTTGCTAGACTGTATCAAATTGGAGGGGGTTTGGTATGAGATACCACCGTCTGGGATGCCGAATGTCAGTATACCGACATCGGCATCGCAAGCGGTAGAATGCCGGCTGGGGGGAGAGCGCAACAAAGTCCCTTGCAGGTTCACTGCGCTCGCCACACTGTGGGCTCGGTGGCGACAGGTTCTATTCTCCCTCTATGGGTGTCGTGGGCACCCATAGATGGGGGATCAGCTAGCTCGCCGGTATACCAGCGACAGTATGGAACCCCCGTCGGGAATCCCGCCGTCTGTATTGTCACAGTCGGGATTCCGATGAGCTGTATGCTAACCATGTTATTGATCTGCAGAACTAATTTTATAAAGACAGTAGTGCCATCTAATAATGTAATGTATATTTTATATCATTCACATTGAGCACAAAATTTCTTTGTAAACAATATTTGCAGTTTTTCCTTCAGGGATTAACACAAAAAGATGCTTGGGGCTACTAACTAATAAGCAAGTCACGTAAAGCTGCCCATGGAAGAAGCAGCTGGTACTGAGATCTACGTCTGCAGCCCAAAGCATTTGCCCTGAGTGTCAAGCGTCTGGTCTTTCCTTTATTGCTCCTCGCCTTGAGATCAGACATACTGTACCTGTTTCTTCCTAAGCTATACAATAGTGAAAACACCATCCAAATTCATCCTGTAGCTTTTGCATGATGCCAGAGTGAACAGACAGACAAAAATTCTGACTTTTTTTTCCATCTCCATAGTTCATGAACAGTCCCTAGAAGTATTTCTCTATCGTCCTAGTGGATGCTGGGGTTCCTGAAAGGACCATGGGGAATAGCGGCTCCGCAGGAGACAGGGCACAAAAAGTAAAGCTTTTCCAGATCAGGTGGTGTGCACTGGCTCCTCCCCCTATGACCCTCCTCCAGACTCCAGTTAGATTTTTGTGCCCGGCCGAGAAGGGTGCAATTCTAGGTGGCTCTCATAAAGAGCTGCTTAGAGAAAGTTTAGCTTAGGTTTTTTATTTTACAGTGATTCCTGCTGGCAACAGGATCACTGCAACGAGGGACAGAGGGGAGAAGAAGTGAACTCACCTGCGTGCAGGATGGATTGGCTTCTTGGCTACTGGACATCAGCTCCAGAGGGACGATCACAGGTACAGCCTGGATGGTCACCGGAGCCGCGCCGCCGGCCCCCTTGCAGATGCTGAAGTAAGAAGAGGTCCAGAATCGGCGGCTGAAGACTCCTGCAGTCTTCTAAAGGTAGCGCACAGCACTGCAGCTGTGCGCCATTTTCCTCTCAGCACACTTCACACGCAGTCACTGAGGGTGCAGGGCGCTGGGGGGGGGCGCCCTGGGAGGCAAATGTAAACCTATATAAAGGCTAAAAATACCTCACATATAGCCCCCAGAGGCTATATGGAGATATTTAACCCCTGCCTGTATTCACAAAATAGCGGGAGACGAGCCCGCCGAAAAAGGGGCGGGGCCTATCTCCTCAGCACACGGCGCCATTTCCTCTCACAGCTCCGCTGGTCAGGACGGCTCCCAGGTCTCTCCCCTGCACTGCACTACAGAAACAGGGTAAAACAGAGAGGGGGGGCAAATTTAATGGCAATATCTTGATATATATAAAGCAGCTATAAGGGAGCACTTATTATAAGGCTATCCCTGTCATATATAGCGCTTTTTGGTGTGTGCTGGCAGACTCTCCCTCTGTCTCCCCAAAGGGCTAGTGGGTCCTGTCTTCGTTTAGAGCATTCCCTGTGTGTCTGCTGTGTGTCGGTACGTGTGTGTCGACATGTATGAGGACGATATTGGTGTGGAGGCGGAGCAATTGCCAAATATGGGGATGTCACCTCCTAGGGGGTCGACACCAGAATGGATGCCTTTATTTATGGAATTACGGGATAGTGTCAACACGCTAAAGCAGTCGTTTGACGACATGAGGCGGCCGGACAATCAATTAGTGCCTGTCCAGGCGCCTCAAACACCGTCAGGGGCTGTAAAACGCCCTTTGCCTCAGTCGGTCGACACAGACCCAGACACAGGCACTGATTCCAGTGGTGACGGTGACGAATCAACCGTATTTTCCAGTAGGGCCACACGTTATATGATTTTGGCAATGAAGGAGGCGTTACATTTAGCTGATACTACAGGTACCACTAAACAGGGTATTATGTGGGGTGTGAAAAAACTACCTATAGTTTTTCCTGAATCAGAAGAATTAAATGACGTGTGTGATGAAGCGTGGGTTGCCCCTGATAAAAAGCTGATAATTTCAAAGAAATTATTGGCATTATACCCTTTCCCGCCAGAGGTTAGGGAGCGCTGGGAAACACCTCCTAGGGTGGACAAGGCGCTAACACGCTTATCAAAACAAGTGGCGTTACCTTCTCCTGAGACGGCCGCACTTAAAGATCCATCAGATAGGAGGATGGAAAATATCCAAAAAAGTATATACACACATGCAGGTGTTATACTACGACCAGCTATAGCGACTGCCTGGATGTGCAGTGCTGGGGTAGTTTGGTCAGAGTCCCTGATTGAAAATATTGATACCCTGGACAGGGACAATATTTTACTGTCGTTAGAACAAATAAAGGATGCATTTCTTTATATGCGTGATGCACAGAGGGATATCTGCACACTGGCATCACGGGTAAGTGCTATGTCCATTTCGGCCAGAAGAGCTTTATGGACGCGACAGTGGACAGGCGATGCGGATTCAAAACGGCATATGGAAGTTTTGCCGTATAAAGGGGAGGAGTTATTTGGAGTCGGTCTATCAGATTTGGTGGCCACGGCTACAGCCGGGAAATCCACCTTTCTACCTCAAGTCACTCCCCAACAGAAAAAGGCACCGACTTTTCAACCGCAGCCCTTTCGTTCCTTTAAAAATAAGAGAGCAAAGGGCTATTCATATCTGCCACGAGGCAGAGGTCGAGGGAAGAAACAGCAACAGGCAGCTCCTTCCCAGGAACAGAAGCCCTCCCCGGCTTCTACAAAAGCCTCAGCATGACGCTGGGGCTTCTCAAGCGGACTCGGGGACGGTGGGAGGTCGTCTCAAAAATTACAGCGCGCAGTGGGCTCACTCGCAGGTAGATCCCTGGATCCTGCAGATAATATCTCAGGGGTACAGGTTGGAATTAGAGACAGATCCACCTCGCCGTTTCCTGAAGTCTGCTTTACCAACGTCCCCTTCCGAAAGGGAGACGGTTTTGGAAGCCATTCACAAGCTGTACTCTCAGCAGGTGATAGTCAAGGTACCTCTTCTACAACAAGGGAAGGGGTATTATTCCACTCTATTTGTGGTACCGAAGCCGGATGGCTCGGTAAGGCCTATTCTAAATCTGAAGTCCTTGAACCTGTACATAAAGAAGTTCAAGTTCAAGATGGAGTCACTCAGAGCAGTGATAGCGAACCTGGAAGAAGGGGACTTTATGGTATCCTTGGACATCAAGGATGCGTATCTCCACGTTCCAATTTACCCCTCACACCAGGGGTACCTCAGGTTCGTTGTACAAAACTGTCACTATCAGTTTCAGACGCTGCCGTTTGGTTTGTCCACGGCACCTCGGGTCTTTACAAAGGTAATGGCCGAGATGATGATTCTTCTTCGAAGAAAAGGCGTATTAATTATCCCATACTTGGACGATCTCCTAATAAGGGCAAGGTCCAGAGAACAGCTAGAGATGGGATTAGCAATATCTCAAGAGGTGCTAAAGCAGCACGGATGGATTCTGAATATTCCAAAATCCCAATTAATGCCGACAACTCGTCTGCTGTTCCTAGGGATGATTCTGGACACGGTTCAGAAAAAGGTTTTTCTTCCCGAGGAAAAAGCCAAGGAGTTATCCGACCTGGTCAGGAATCTCCTAAAACCAGGAAAGGTGTCTGTACATCAATGCACGCATCTTCAGATGCACCTGCGGATAACCCTGTCTCCAAGGACAAGGGTATCTCTTCTGTGGTGGTTGCAGAGGGCTCATCTATTGGAGGGCCGCAGATTCGGCATACAGGATTGGATCCTGGTGACCACGGACGCCCGCCTGAGAGGCTGGGGAGCAGTCACACAAGGAAGAAACTTCCAGGGAGTGTGGTCGAGCCTGGAAAAGTCTCTTCACATAAACATTCTGGAACTAAGAGCAATCTACAATGCTCTAAGCCAGGCGGAACCTCTGCTTCAAGGAAGACCGGTGTTGATCCAGTCGGACAACATCACGGCAGTCGCCCATGTAAACAGACAGGGCGGCACAAGAAGCAGGAGTGCAATGGCAGAAGCTGCCAGGATCCTTCGCTGGGCGGAGAATCACGTGATAGCACTGTCAGCAGTGTTCATCCCGGGAGTGGACAACTGGGAAGCAGACTTCCTCAGCAGACACGATCTTCACCCGGGAGAGTGGGGACTTCATCCAGAAGTTTTCCACATGCTAATAAACCGTTGGGAAAGACCAATGGTGGACATGATGGCGTCTCACCTCAACAAAAAACTGGACAGGTATTGCGCCAGGTCAAGAGATCCGCAGGCAATAGCTGTGGACGCGCTGGTAACACCTTGGGTGTACCAGTCGGTGTATGTGTTTCCTCCTCTGCCTCTCATACCAAAGGTATTGAGAATCATACGGCAAAGCGGAGTAAGAACGATACTAGTGGCTCCGGATTGGCCAAGAAGGTCTTGGTACCCGGAACTTCAAGAGATGGTCACGGACGATCCGTGGCCTCTACCTCTAAGACAGGACCTGCTTCAGCAGGGACCGTGTCTTTTCCAAGACTTACCGCGGCTGCGTTTGACGGCATGGCGGTTGAACGCCAGATCCTAAAAGGAAAAGGCATTCCAGAAGAAGTCATTCCTACCTTGATTAAGGCAAGAAAGGAAGTCACCGCGAAGCATTATCACCGCATTTGGCGGAAATATGTTGCGTGGTGCGAGGATCGGAGTGCTCCGACGGAGGAATTTCAACTGGGTCGTTTCCTACATTTCCTGCAATCAGGATTGTCTATGGGTCTCAAATTGGGATCTATTAAGGTTCAAATTTCGGCCCTGTCAATATTCTTCCAAAAAGAATTGGCCTCAGTTCCTGAGGTCCAGACTTTTGTCAAAGGAGTACTGCATATACAGCCTCCTGTGGTGCCTCCGGTGGCACCGTGGGATCTAAATGTAGTTTTAGATTTCCTCAAATCCCATTGGTTTGAACCACTAAAAAATGTGGATTTGAAATATCTCACATGGAAAGTGACTATGTTACTGGCCCTGGCGTCCGCCAGGAGAGTATCTGAACTGGCGGCTTTATCTTATAAAAGCCCTTATTTAATTTTCCATTCGGATAGGGCAGAGCTGCGGACGCGTCCGCATTTTCTCCCTAAGGTGGTATCAGCGTTTCACCTGAACCAGCCTATTGTAGTGCCTGCGGCTACAAGCGACTTGGAGGACTCCAAGTTGTTGGACGTTGTCAGAGCTTTAAAAATATACATTTCAAGGACGGCTGGAGTCAGAAAATCTGACTCGCTGTTTATACTGTATGCACCCAACAAGTTGGGTGCGCCTGCTTCTAAGCAGTCGATTGCTCGTTGGATTTGTAACACAATTCAACTGCCACAGCCTAAATCTGTTAAGGCCCATTCCACAAGGAAGGTGGGCTCATCTTGGGCGGCTGCCCGAGGGGTCTCGGCATTACAACTCTGCCGAGCAGCTACGTGGTCAGGGGAGAACACGTTTGTAAAATTCTACAAATTTGATACCCTGGCAAAGGAGGACCTGGAGTTCTCTCATTCGGTGCTGCAGAGTCATCCGCACTCTCCCGCCCGTTTGGGAGCTTTGGTATAATCCCCATGGTCCTTTCAGGAACCCCAGCATCCACTAGGACGATAGAGAAAATAAGAATTTACTTACCGATAATTCTATTTCTCGGAGTCCGTAGTGGATGCTGGGCGCCCATCCCAAGTGCGGATTATCTGCAATACTTGTACATAGTTATTGTTAACTAATTCGGGTTATTGTTTAGGGAGCCATCTTTCAGAGGCTCCTCTGTTATCATACTGTTAACTGGGTTTAGATCACAAGTTGTACGGTGTGATTGGTGTGGCTGGTATGAGTCTTACCCGGGATTCAAAATCCTCCCTTATTGTGTACGCTCGTCCGGGCACAGTACCTAACTGGAGTCTGGAGGAGGGTCATAGGGGGAGGAGCCAGTGCACACCACCTGATCTGGAAAAGCTTTACTTTTTGTGCCCTGTCTCCTGCGGAGCCGCTATTCCCCATGGTCCTTTCAGGAACCCCAGCATCCACTACGGACTCCGAGAAATAGAATTATCGGTAAGTAAATTCTTATTATTTCTCAACAGAAATTGCTATGTACCGAAAAAATCCTTACAGTTTTATTATATGTATAGATAGAAGGACACCTCTCCTTCCACAATGTCAGAATGGTTGAGACTGGTCAACAGCAACTTCCATCATTTCTAAACTGAGCCTCCAGTGCTGAAGCTCTCTGCAAAGCTCAATAAAATCTGAGAGGCTGAGTCAGATTGTCCTGATACTGATTCTGTCAAATAAACTTTTGTAATGTCTGCAAATGGGCGCAGTGTTATAAGGTAGTTCGCTATGTGGTATAAATGCTTTTTCTCTGCACCATATCAGTGTTCTCCCAGATCTGGATTGCTGGAAGGATTATGGGTTTTTTCCATTTTTTTTTTTTTAAATAACACCAAGATTACACAATAACAAAAAATAAGATTTTAAACCTACCGGTAAATCTTTTTCTCGTAGTCCGTAGAGGATGCTGGGACTCCGTAAGGACCATGGGGATAGACGGGCTCCGCAGGAGACATGGGCACTTTAAGAAAGACTTTAGGCTCTGGGTGTGCACTGGCTCCTCCCTCTATGCCCCTCCTCCAGACCTCAGTTATAGAAACTGTGCCCAGAGGAGACGGACAGTACAAGGAAAGGATTTTAGGTAATCCAAGGGCAAGATTCATACCAGCCACACCAATCACACCGTATAACTTGTGATATACTATCTAGTTAACAGTATGAAAAAACAACATAGCCTCGGTCCACCACCGATGAAACTATAACATAACCCTTATGTACGCAATAACTATATACAAGCCTTGCAGAAGTAGTCCGCACTTGGGACGGGCGCCCAGCATCCTCTGCGGACTACGAGAAAAAGATTTACCGGTAGGTTTAAAATCTTATTTTCTCTAACGTCCTAGAGGATGCTGGGACTCCGTAAGGACCATGGGGATTATACCAAAGCTCCCAAACGGGCGGGAGAGTGCGGATGACTCTGCAGCACCGATTGAGCAAACAGAAGGTCCTCCTCAGCCAGGGTATCAAACTTATAGAACTTTGCAAAGGTGTTTGACCCCAACCAAGTAGCAGCTCAGCACAGCTGTAGTGCCGAGACCCCTCGGGCAGCCGCCCAAGAAGAGCCCACCTTCCTAGTGGAATGGGCCTTAACCGATTTTGGTAACGGCAATCCTGCCGTAGAATGCGCCTGCTGAATCGTGTTACAGATCCAGCGAGCAATAGTCTGCTTTGAAGCAGGGCCGCCAACCTTGTTGGCTGCATACAGGACAAACAGTGCCTCTGTTTTTCTGATCCTGGCCGTTCTGGCTACGTAAATCTTCAAAGCCCTGACCACATCAAGGGACTCGGAATCCTCCAAGTCACGTGTAGCCACAGGCACGACAATAGGCTGGTTCATATGAAAGGATGAGACCACTTTAGGTAGGAATTGAGGACGAGTCCTTTTGCGACCCGCTAATTTGGCCAAAGTGCTTTCACATCGCACACTGACCCGATACCGGGTTATTTGTGCGATGTGAAAGGGGTATAATTATTACTGATACAGGTTGAGTATCCCTTATCCAAAATGCTTGGGACCAGAAGTATTTTGGATATCGGATTTTTCTGTATTTTGAAATAATTGCATACCATAATGAGATATCATGGCACAGAATGCATTTATGTTTCATATACACATTATATACACACGGCCTGAAGGTAATATAATACAATATTTCTCTAACGTCCTAAGTGGATGCTGGGGACTCCGTAAGGACCATGGGGAATAGCGGCTCCGCAGGAGACTGGGCACATCTAAAGAAAGCTTTAGGACTAACTGGTGTGCACTGGCTCCTCCCCCTATGACCCTCCTCCAAGCCTCAGTTAGATTTCTGTGCCCGACGAGAAGGGTGCACACTAGGGGCTCTCCTGAGCTTCTTAGTGAAAGTTTTAGTTTAGGTTTGTTATTTTCAGTGAGACCTGCTGGCAACAGGCTCACTGCATCGAGGGACTAAGGGGAGAAGAAGCGAACTCACCTGCATGCAGAGTGGATTGGGCTTCTTGGCTACTGGACATTAGCTCCAGAGGGACGATCACAGGCCCAGCCTGGATGGGTCCCGGAGCCGCGCCGCCGGCCCCCTTACAGAGCCAGAAGAGCGAAGAGGTCCGGAAAAATCGGCGGCAGAAGACGTTCCTGTCTTCAATAAGGTAGCGCACAGCACTGCAGCTGTGCGCCATTGCTCTCAGCACACTTCATACTCCGGTCACTGAGGGTGCAGGGCGCTGGGGGGGGCGCCCTGAGACGCAATAAAACATGATAAAAATACCTTACATGGCAAAAAATACATCACATATAGCTCCTGGGCTATATGGATGCATTTAACCCCTGCCAGAATATACAGAAAAACGGGAGATAAGGCCGCCGAAAAGGGGGCGGAGCCTATCTCCTCAGCACACTGGCGCCATTTTCCCTCACAGCTCAGTTGGAGGGAAGCTCCCTGGCTCTTCCCTGCAGTCACTACACTACAGAAAGGGTTAAAAAAAGAGAGGGGGGCACTAATTAGGCGCAGTATTAAAACATACAGCAGCTATAAGGGGAAAAACACTTATATAAGGTTATCCCTATATATATATATATAGCGCTCTGGTGTGTGCTGGCATACTCTCCCTCTGTCTCCCCAAAGGGCTAGTGGGGTCCTGTCCTCTATCAGAGCATTCCCTGTGTGTGTGCTGTGTGTCGGTACGTTTGTGTCGACATGTATGAGGAGAAAAATGATGTGGAGACGGAGCAGAGTGTCTGTAACAGTGATGTCACCACCTAGGGGGTCGACACCTGAGTGGATGCACTGTTGAAAATTACGTGACAGTGTCAGCTCTGTATAAAAAAACAGTGGTTGACATGAGACAGCCGGCTACTCAGCTTGTGCCTGTCCAGACGTCTCATAGGCCGTCAGGGGCTCTAAAGCGCCCGTTACCTCAGATGGCAGATACAGACGCCGACACGGATACTGACTCCTGTGTCGACGGTGAAGAGACAACCGTGATTTCCAGTAGGGCCACACGTTACATGATTGAGACAATGAAAAATGTTTTATACATTTCTGATAATACTAGTACCACCAAAAAGGGGTATTATGTTCGGTGAGGGAAAAACTACCTGTAGTTTTCCTGAATCTGAGAAATAAAATGAGGTGCGTGGGTTTCCCCCCGATAACAATTGATAATTTCTTAAAAAGTATTGGCTGTATACCCTTTCCCGCCAGAGGTTAGGGTGCGTTGGGAAACACCCCCTAGGGGGGATAAGGCGCTCACACGCTTGTACAAGGACTCTACCCTCTCATGAGATGGCCGCCCTTAAGGATCCTGCTGATAGAAAGCAGGAGGGTATCCAAAAATGTATTTACACACATACTGGTGTTATACTGCGACCAGCAATCGCCTCAGCCTGGAGGTGCAGTGCTGGGTTGGCATGGTCGGATTCCCTGACTGGAAATATTGATATCCTAGATAAGGATAGTATATTATTGCCTATAGAGCATTTAAAAGATGCATTTCTATATATGCATGATGCACAGCGGAATATTTGCCGACTGGCATCAAGTATAAGTGCGTTGTCCAATTCTACCAGTAAAATGGTCAGGTGATGCGGATTCCAAACGACATTTGGAAGTATTGCCTTTGAAAGGGGACATTTGGGGTCGGTCTTTTAGACCTGGTGGCCACGGCAACAACTGGGAAATCCACGTTTGTACCCCAGGTCGCCTCTCAAAATAAGACGCCGTATTATCAGGCGCAGTCCTTTGTTGGCAAGCGGACAAAAGGTTCCTCTTTTCTGCTCGTGACAGAGGGAGAGGAAAAAGGCTGAAGAGATTACCCAGTTCCCAGGAACAGAAACCCTTTCCCGCCTCTGCAAAGCCCTCAGTATGACGCTAGGGCCTTACAAGCTCAGGCACGGTGGGGGCCCGTTCTCAATGAATTTCAGTGCGCAGTGGGCTCACTCGCAAGTAGACCCCTGGATCCTTCAGGTAATATCTCAAGGGTACATATTGAAATTCGAGACGTCTCCCCCTCGCCGTTTCCAAAAGTCGGCTTTACCGACGTCTCCCTCTGACAGGGAGGCAGTTTTGGAAGCCATTCACAAGCTGTATTCCCAGCAGATGATAATCAAGGTACCCCTCCTGCAACAGGGAACGGGGTATTATTCCACACTATTGTGGTACCGAAGCCAGACGGCTCGGTGAGACCGATTCTAAATCTAAAATCTAAAATCTTTGAACACTTACATACAGAGGTTCAAATTCAAGATTGAGTCACTCAGAGCAGTGATTGCGAACCTGGAAGAAGGGGACTACATGATGTCTCGGGACATCAAGGATGCTTACCTTCATGTCAAAATTTACCCTTCTCACCAAGGGTACCTCAGGTTATGGTACAGAACTGTCACTATCAGTTCAGACGCTGCCGTAGGGATGGTCCACGACACCCCGGGTCTTTACCAAGGTAATGGCCGAAATGATATCCCTTCGAAGGAAGGGAATTTTAGTTATCCCTTACTTGGACGATTCCCTGATAAGGGTAAGATCCAGGGAACAGTTGGAAGTCGGTGTAGCACTATCTCAGGTAGTGTTGCGGCAGCACGATTGGATTCTCAATATTCCAAAATCGCAGCTGGTTCCGACGACTTGTCTTCTGTTTCCTAGGGATGTTCCTGGACACAGTCCAGAAAAAAGGTGTTTCTCCCGGAAGAGAAAGCCAGGGAGTTATCCGAGCTAGTCAGGAACCTCCTAAAACCGAACCAAGTCTCAGTGCATCAATGCACAAGGGTTCTGGGTAAAAATGGTGGCTTCCTACGAAGCAATCCCATTCGTTAGATTCCACGCAAGAACTTTCCAGTGGAACCTACTGGACAAATGGTCCGGGTCGCATTTTCAGATGCATCAGCGGATAACCCTGTCACCAAGGACAAGGGTATCCATCCTGTGGTGGTTGCAGAGTGCTCATCTTCTAGAGGGCCGCAGATTCGGCATTCAGGACTGGGTCCTGGTGACCACGGATGCCAGCCTGCGAGGCTGGGGAGCAGTCACACAGGGAAGGAATATCCAGGGCTTAGGGTCAAGCCTGGATACATCACTTCACATAAATATCCTGAAGCTAAGGGCCATTTACAATGCTCTAAGCTTAGCAAGACCTCTGCTTCAAGGTCAGCCGGTGTTGATCCAGTCGGACAACATCATGGCAGTCACCCACGTAAACAGACAGGGTGGCACAAGAAGCAGGAGGGCAATGGCAGAAGCTGCAGGGATTCTTCGCTGGGCGGAAAATCATGTGATAGCACTATCAACAGTATTCATTCCGGGAGTGGACAACGGGGAAGCAGACTTCCTCAGCACGACCTCCACCCGGGAGAGTGGGGACTTCACCCAGAAGTCGTCCACATGATTAAAAAACTCGACAGGTATTGCGCCAGGTCAAGAGACCCTCAGGCAATAGTTGTAGACGCTCTGGTAACACTGTGGGTGTACCAGTCAGTGTATGTGTTCCCTCCTCTGCCTCTCATACCCAAGGTACTGAGATTGATAAGATGGAGAGGAGAAAGCACTATATTCGTGGCTCCGGATTGGCCAAGAAGGACTTGGTAACCGGAACTTCAAGAGATGCTCACGGAGGATCCGTGGCCTCTACCTCTAAGAAGGGACCTGCTCCAGCAAGGACCCTGTCTGTTCCAAGACTTACCGCGGCTGCGTTTGACAGCAAGCCGGTTGAACACCGGATCCTGAAGGAAAAAAGGCATTCCGGATGAAGTCATCCATATCCTGATCTAAAGCCAGGAAGGATGTAACCGCAAAAACATTATCACCGCAATTGGCGAAAATATGTTGCGTAGTGCGAGGCCAGTAAGGCCCAACGGAGGAAATTCAACTGGGTCGATTCCTACATTTCCTGCAAACAGGAGTGTCTATGGGCCTGAAATTGGGGTCCATTAAGGTTCAGATTTCGGCCCTGTCAATTTTCTTCCAAAAAAGAACTAGCTTCAGTCCCTGAAGTTTAGACGTTTGTAAAAGGGGTACTGCATATACAGCCTCCTTTTGTGCCTCCAGTGGCAATTTGGGATCTCAATGTAGTTTGGGTTCCAAAAGTCACATTGGTTTGAACCACTTAAATCTGTGGAGTTAAAATATCTCACATGGAAAGTGGTCATGCTGTTGGCCCTGGCCTGGGCCAGGCGCGTGTCAAAATTGGCGGCTTTATCCTGTAAAAGCCCTTATCTGATTTTCCATTCGGACAGGGCGGAATTGAGGACTCGTCCTCAGTTTCTCCCTAAGGTGGTTCCAGCGTTTTCACCTGAACCAACCTATTGTGGTGCCTGCGGCTACTAGGGACTTGGAGGAATCCAAGTTGCTGGATGTTGTCAGGGTCCTGAAAATATGTTTCCAGGACGGCTGGAGTCAGGAAATCTGACTCGCTGTTTATCCTGTATGCACCCAACAAGCTGGGTGCTCCTGCTTCTAAGCAGACTATTGCTCGTTGGATTTGTAGTACAATTCAGCTTGCACATTCTGTGGCAGGCCTGCCACAGCTAAAATCTGTAAAAGCCCGTTCCACAAGGAAAGTGGGCTCATCTTGGGCGGCTGCCCGAGGGGTCTCGGCTTTACAACTTTGCCGAGCAGCTACTTGGTCAGGGGCAAACACGTTTGCTAAATTCTACAAATTTGATACCCTGGCTGAGGAGGACCTGGAGTTCTCTCATTCGGTGCTGCAGAGTCATCCGCACTCTCCCGCCCGTTTGGGAGCTTTGGTATAATCCCCATGGTCCTTACGGAGTCCCCAGCATCCACTTAGGACGTTAGAGAAAATAAGAATTTACTTACCGATAATTCTATTTCTCATAGTCCGTAGTGGATGCTGGGCGCCCATCCCAAGTGCGGATTGTCTGCAATACTTGTACATAGTTATTGTTACAAAAATCGGGTTATTATTGTTGGGAGCCATCTTTTCAGAGGCTCCTCTGTTATCATACTGTTAACTGGGTTCAGATCACAAGTTATACGGTGTGATTGGTGTGGCTGGTATGAGTCTTACCCGGGATTCAAAATCCTTCCTTATTGTGTACGCTCGTCCGGGCACAGTATCCTAACTGAGGCTTGGAGGAGGGTCATAGGGGGAGGAGCCAGTGCACACCAGTTAGTCCTAAAGCTTTCTTTAGATGTGCCCAGTCTCCTGCGGAGCCGCTATTCCCCATGGTCCTTACGGAGTCCCCAGCATCCACTACGGACTATGAGAAATAGAATTATCGGTAAGTAAATTCTTATTTTTTCATAAATTTGTGTATTAAACAAAGTGTGTGTACATTCACACAATTCATTTGTTTCATATACACCTTATACACACAGCCTGAAGGTCATTTAATACAATATTTTTAATAACTTTGTGTATTAAACAAAGTATGTGTACATTGAGCCATCAGAAAACAAAGGTTTCACTATCTCACTCTCACTCAAAAATTCTGTATTTCGGAATATTCCGTATTTCTGAATATTTGGATACGGGATACTCAACCTGTACCGATAAATTATAGACTTACTACTGATTCTAATATGAGAGTCTAATTATTAGATACCGATAAATGATAGACATATTACTATTTCTGATACAAGAGTGTTATTATTACTGATACCGATAAATGATACTTATTACTGATACACGAGAAACTTATTATTACTGATAACAATAAATTAGATTAATTACTGATACTTATAAGTGACGTATTCTGAATGAGAAACTTTACTAATAATGATAAATGTGAGACTTGCAATTACTGATACCAATAAATAAGTATTCTGAGTAATGGACTTTCATCAGGAAAACAGGGTACCCCTAAATGTATATTATACTGACAGAGAAGCTTTGGAAGAGGGGAAGATACACAGTCCTGGACTCCCTCTGTACTAAACTAAATAAGACGTGCTGCACAGAATCTATCCATACAAGTATCTATGTAGCGTTGTTTGCATCATTTATATTATGGAAGTAAGTATTAATTAGGATAGACGTGCAGCATTATATGAACCTGGATGAAACAGTCATTACTTTGCTGGTCCTAAAGGATCTTCTTAGAGAGTCTGTGAATATAATATAGGCATTGATGACAGCTCAGTGACACAGAAAACACACAGCAGCCCAAGGAAATAACGCCACTCCCAACCTGAGGTATACTAAACATCCAACTCTACATTTTAAAAAAATCAACAAAATTAAAGATCGTACATTAATGGAACTGAGAGAGTTGCAATGTTTGTAATGTATTCCCTAACTATTGTCAAACAGATCTGGCCAGGGTAAATTAACTTGTAGGACAGTAACGCATCTTCAACTCGTCACAATTATCCGGAGATAAAAAATAAAATAAGGGTTCCCAATTAATGTCTTACAAAGCTTATATATACAAATCACTGTTGAGGCTATTGCCTTGCATGGAACTCATCGTCATGTTCATGGAACCAGCCTGAGATGATGATTGATTTGTGGCTTGGTGTGTTATCCTATTGGTGGAAGCAGTCATTAGACGATTGATAGACTGTGGTCATAAAATGATGCACATGGTCAGCAAGCATATTCAGGTAAGCTGCACCAAATTAAACTATGCTCAAATGAGTATCAACAGGCTTAATGTGCACCAAGAAAACATTCCCAACACCATTCTACCATAGACACCAGCCTGAACCCTTGTGATTTAGACAAAAAAAAATTCCCCTAGTATGGTGTTTGATCTGAACAAAAACTGAACCTCTTGTCCATGCTTTCAGTCTTTTAAGCATTAGCTGCTGCCACATAATTTGGTGATTAAATCTTTGCATTAACCAATTAACTGACGCTTTTTCCCCTGTAAAACCACTTTTTTATCATTACTTCTTAAACTTTAAAAAGTATTTTTATGCTAATATGATAATATGCTAAAATATCTAATTCTTTTATTTAGAAAAAATAGATATTTAGGGGGTGTTTTGCATCCCCCCACTTCCCATGTACATAGGCCCCCATTATAAAATTGCTTCCCACCCCTCTAATAGTAACCCCACATTATTTTAGTAGCAAAAACAAAATATCTGTGCTTTATAACCCCACCCCCACACACTCCCCTCCTTTTTGTACCACCCTCCTCCTCTGTGGCCAATGTATTATTATTATTATTATTATTATTATTATTATCTGAACCCCACTCCAGCATAATTTAACTTTATTTTATTACTCCCCCACCCCCAATAGTGACTGATCTCCTCCCCACTCCCTCCACCCACCATGGGCATATTCTCCCCCCCGATAACCCCACCCACTATGCAGAGTGCAGCGAAACGTGTGTCGAGGGGACTGATCTTCGGAGAGATCAGCCACAATTGGCTGGGAGAGGAACTTAAGTTCCCCATCATTAATTGAGCATCCCGGTGTTAGGAATGTCTGTGTGTATGTGTTGCCTTGCATTATCTCATTCCTGCCTCTAGGGGTCTCACTTGCTGCCTTAGGTCTGAATGGCAGTTGCACACTCTGTCCCTGCAGGTTGATTACCTGATTGTGAGCAGCTGT
This sequence comes from Pseudophryne corroboree, assembly GCF_028390025.1. Classification (NCBI taxonomy): domain Eukaryota; kingdom Metazoa; phylum Chordata; class Amphibia; order Anura; family Myobatrachidae; genus Pseudophryne; species Pseudophryne corroboree. The sequence goes on along the minus strand of NC_086444.1, from coordinate 161,380,030 downwards.
GGCCAACACCTTGTGCTGCTATTTAGCTCCAGCTCGCCAGCATTCATGTGCAGATCATTGTGGTTCCATGTGGATTGTGACTAGGCTCTCTCCAGTTAGCCTGTCCTGCTTCTGCCATACCTGCATCTCTGAGACATTTCCTGGAGCCTGGTTTCACCTATGCCTTGTTATGAAACTTCTTGCCCTGCTGGAGCAATATCTGCATTCCTGAATTATTTGCAATCTGTTTCCACCTCAGCCTGGTTACTTCATTTTGGTATGTTATTTTCCCTCTGCTTTGTTTAAACCTGGATTTCTTCATGTTCATTTTCACCTCTGCAATTAATCTGGACTGTATCTAAATTCAAGCATAATCATACTCCCTGCTAAATATCAAGCCATTACTATTATCTGGGAATATTGCATTCTGTTCCATGTTTATCAAGGATCCATTCTCTGTATGCTGATATCTTACTGGTTCTTTGACTGCAATAAACCTTGTTTAATTTTCACCTGGCTTCAGCTGACCTCATTTCAGGTTCTTCCTGCATGTGCACACACAGAAGCTTACTAGTCATAACACCCGGAGCATATGCTCCAAAATGCTGGCAGCATTGCATTCTGGGGTGCGATTCCGGAAGTGATGTCAGAGGTCAGAGACCGCTGGATCACTCGGGGGATCCAGGGAGCCAGAGTAGATCTACTACTGTACACAATGGGGGCACACAGCGGGCAGCGCGTCGCATATGATGCGACCTGGCCAGGAAACGTACACCTGGCTCCGGTCGCATCACATGCAACAGGGCCAAGCAAGTAGTTAACAAGCAGTTGTACAAGATGCTCCTAATAAAGTGGCTACTTTTAGTTTTAGGGACCTCACCTTCAAAACCATACTAGCTATAAAAATGACAGATGTTCTTAAATGCACGTCAAACCATATTTAATTTCTCTTTATTATGTGCACTATGGCCCTCATTCCGAGTTGTTCGCTCACAAGCTGCTTTTAGCAGCATTGCACACGCTAAGCCGCCGCCTACTGGGAGTGAATCTTAGCTTAGCAGAATTGCGAACGAAAGATTCTCAAAATTGCGAATAGAAATTTCTAAGCAGTTTCTGAGTAGCTCGACACTTACTCTGCCACTGCGATCAGTTCAGTCAGTTTCGTTCCTGGTTTGATGTCACAAACACACCCAGCGTTCGCCCAGCCACTCCCCCGTTTCTCCAGCCACTCCCGCGTTTTTCCCAGAAACGGCAGCGTTTTTTCACACACTCCCATAAAACGGCCAGTTTCCGCCCAGAAACACCCACTTCCTGTCAATCACACTACGATCACCAGAACGAAGAAAAAACCTCGTAATGCCGTGAATAAAATACCAAACTTCTTAGCAAATTTACTTGGCGCAGCCGCAGTGCGAACATTGCGCATGCACAGTTAAAATCGGAAAATCGCTGCGATGCGAAGGAAAAGAACGAGCGAACAACTCGGAATGAGGGACTATGCACTAAAACATACACTCAAACTACAGTTTTTTGTATGTTTGATAGAGACGTATCTGTGGAAGGCAGTGAGTTTCACAGGAACCAAAGAGAAGTCTTCTGGAGTTATTTAATGTTCCCTTCCATCCTACTTTCCACCCCTACAAACCAATGTCTGATAAGAAAGTAATAGTAGTTCTACCTGTACGGATGGTGTAATGGTTAGCATTAAGGTCACTGAGGTCATGGGTTTGATTCCCACCATGGCCCTAACTGCGTGGGTTTCCTCCGGGTACTCCGGTTTCCTTTCACAATCCAAAAATATATACTGGTAGGTTAACGGGCTACCAACAAAGATTAACAATAGTTATAAGTGTGTTTTTATACATGGTCCAAGTAGATGGGCAAAGTGGTTCTTATCTGCCCTCAAATTCTATATATATCTATGTAAGTTTGGAAGGGGAGTGGTGAAGGGAGAAATGTCACTGGAGTCAGACCAACAAGGTGGCATGGGCTTGTGGGAAGGGGGCATGGCCTTGTGACCTATACCCATCTGGCTGCACTGCGGCTCCTAATCTGTGACAGGAGCCGAATACTGCACTTAATGTCACAGTGCAGAACCCAGCTCCTGTCACTGAGGAGGGGCGTGCGGCCTGCACCCTCCTAGTGACGCAACTGGGTGGACGTGATGGGTGGAAATTTCAGCATATGCCGTGTTTACACCAATACAAATTGTACAGAAATACTTCCTGTACAAATGTTACATAAGAAATATATGTATACACTGTAACATTTGTACAGGAAGTATTTCTGTACAATTTGTATTGGTGTAAACACGGCATATGCTGAAATTTCCACCCATCACGTCCACCCAGTTGCGTCACTAGGAGGGTGCAGGCCGCACGCCCCTCCTCAGTGACGGGAGCTGGGTTCTGCACTGCGCCATTAAGTGCAGTATTCGGCTCCTGTCACAGATTAGGAGCCGCAGTGCAGCCAGATTGGTATAGGTCACAAGGCCATACCCCCTACCCACAAGCCAATATCTTTACCATGTGATTTGTGTAACAAAGTTACATAAGAAATATATGTATACACTGTAACTTTGTTACACAAATCATATGGTAAAGATATTGGCTTGTGGGAAGGGGGCATGGCCTTGTGACCTATACCCATCTGGCTGCACTGCGGCTCCTAATCTGTGACAGGAGCCGAATACTGCACTTAATGGCGCAGTGCAGAACCCAGCTCCCGTCACTGAGGAGGGGCGTGCGGCCTGCTGAATCGTGTTACAGATCCAGCGAGCAATAGTCTGCTTTGAAGCAGGGCCGCCAACCTTGTTGGCTGCATACAGGACAAACCGTGCTTCTGTTTTTCTGATCCTAGCCGTTCTGGCCACGTAAATTTTCAAAGCCCTGACCACATCAAGAGACTCGGAATCCTCCAAGTCACGTGTAGCCACAGGCACGACAATAGGTTGGTTCATATGAAAGGATAAGACCACCTTAGGTAGGAATTGAGGACGGGTCCGCAATTCCGCTCTATCCATATGGAAAACCAGATAGGGGCTTTTATGTGATAAAGCCGCCAATTCCGAAACTCGCCTAGCCGAAGCCAAGGCTAACAACATGACCACCAAGTGAGATATTTCAACTCCACTGTTTTAAGTGGTTCAAACCAATGTGACTTAAGGAAGCTTAACACCACGTTAAGGTCCCAAGGCACCACCGGAGGTACAAAAGGAGGCTGAATATGCAGTACTCCCTTCACAAAAGTTTGTACTTCAGGTAAAGAGGCCAATTCCTTTTGAAAGAAAATGGATAAGGCCGAAATCTGAACTTTAATGGAGCCTAATTTTAGGCCCAAATTCACTCCAGTTTGTAGGAAGTGAAGAAAACGGCCTAGATGGAATTCTTCCGTAGGAATATTCCTGGCCTCACACCAAGAAACATATTTTCGCCATATTCGGTGATAATGTTTAGACATCACGTCCTTCCTAGCCTTTATTAGCGTAGGAATGACCTCATCCGGAATACCTTTTTCCGCTAGGATCCGGCGTTAAACCGCCATGCCGTCAAACGCAGCCGCGTAAGTCTTGGAACAGACAGGGACCCTGTTGTAACAGGTCCTGCCTTAGACGAAGAGGCCACGGATCTTCTGTGAGCATTTCTTGCAGATCCGGATACCAGGTCCTTCGTGGCCAATCTGGAACAATGAGAATTGTTCTCACTCCTCTTTTTATTATCCTCAACACCTTGGGTATGAGAGGAAGAGGAGGAAACGCATATACCGACTGGAAAACCCATGGTGTCACTAGGGCGTCCACAGCTACCGCCTGAGGGTCTCTTGACTTGGCGCAATACCTTTTGTAGCTTTTTGTTGAGACGGGATGCCATCATGTCTATTTGGGGTAGTCCCCACCGACTTGCAATCTGCGCGAAGACATCCTGATGAAGTCCCCACTCTCCCGGATGCAGATCGTGTCTGCTGAGGAAGTCTGCTTCCCAGTTGTCCACTCCCGGAATGAACACTGCTGACAGAGCGCTTACATGATTCTCCGCCCAGCGAAGAATTCTGGTGGCTTCCGCCATTGCCACTCTGCTCCTTGTGCCGCCTTGGCGGTTTATATGAGCTACTGCGGTGATGTTGTCTGACTGGATCAGAACTGGTCGATTGCGAAGTAAGATCTCCGCTTGACGTAGGGCGTTGTATATGGCCCTTAGTTCCAGGATGTTGATGTGAAGACAAGTCTCTTGACTTGACCAAAGTCCTTGGAAATTTCTTCCCTGTGTGACTGCTCCCCAACCTCGGGAGGCTCGTGTCCGTGGTCACCAGGATCCAGTCCTGAATGCCGAACCTGCGGCCCTCTAGAAGGTGAGCACTGTTTAGCCACCACAGGAGAGATACTCTGGCCCTGGGGGACAGGGTGATCCGCTGATGCAATTGCAGATGCGACCCGGACCATTTGTCCAATAGGTCCCATTGGAAGGTCCTTGCATGGAATCTGCCGTATGGAATGGCTTTGTATGTTGCCACCATCTTTCCCAGAACTTGAGTGCAATGATGTACTGACACTTGTTTTGGTTTCAACAGGTTCATGACTAGAGTCATGAGTTCCTGCGCTTTTTCCGTCGGAAGAAAAACCCTTTTCTGGTCTGTGTCCAGAATCATGCCCAAGAAGGGCAGACGAGTTGTAGGATTCAGCTGCGACTTTGGAATATTGAGAATCCAGCCGTGTCGCTGTAACACATTCAGTGAAAGTGATACGCTGTTCAGCAACTTCTCCCGTGATCTCGCTTTTATGAGGAGATCGTCCAAGTACGGGATAATTGTGACGCCCTGCTTGCGCAGGAGCACCATCATTTCCGCCATTACCTTGGTGAAAATTCTCGGAGCCGTGGAAAGCCCAAACGGCAACGTCTGAAATTGGTAATGACAATCCTGTACCGCAAATTTCAGGTACGCCTGATGAGGAGGATATATGGGGACATGCAGGTATGCATCCTTTATGTCCAGAGATACCAAAAAATCTCCCCCTTCTAGGCTGGCGATGACCGCCCTGAGCGATTCCATTTTGAACTTGAACCGTTTTAAGTAAAGGTTCAGGGATTTTAAATTTAAAATGGGTCTGACCGAACCGTCCGGTTTCGGAACCACAAACAGAGTTGAGTAGTACCCCTGCCCTCTTTGAAGCAGGGGAACCTCTACCCCACTTGTTGAAGACACAATTTGTGAATCGCATGTAACACTATCTCCCTTTCCAGGGGTTGTTTCGGTAGGGCCGATTTGAAAAACCGGCGTGGAGGCACTTCTTCGAATTCCAGCTTGTAACCCTGGGAAACTATTTCTATTGCCCATGGATCCACCTGTGAGTGGACCAAGACGTGGCTGAACAGTCGAAGACGTGCCCCCATAGAAGCTGACTCCCTCAGGGGAGCCCCAGCGTCCTGCGGTGGATTTTGCAGAGGCCGGGGAGGACTTCTGTTCCTGGGAACTAGCTGTGTTATGCAGCTTTTTCCCTCTGCCTTTACCTCTGGCAAGAAAGGACGATCCACGTGCTCTCTTGCTTTTATTGGAATGAAAGGACTGCATTTGATAATGAGGTGCTTTCTTAGATTGTGAGGGAATATATGGCAAAAAATTTGATTTACCTGCCGTAGCCGGGGAGACGAGGTCCAAGAGTCCCTCTCCAAACAATTCCTCACCCTTGTAAGGCAACAACTCCATATGTCTCTTGGAGTCGGCATCACCAGTCCACTGTCTGGTCCATAAGACACGCCTAGCAGAAATAGACATAGCGTTTATCCTGGAATCCAGTAAACTAATGTCTCTTTGAGCATCCCTCATATACAAGACCGCATCTTTTATATGCCCTAAGGTCAATAAAATAGTATCCTTATCAAGAGTCTCAATATCCGTTGATAAGGAATCTGTCCATGCTGCTACAGCACTACAAACCCAGGCCGACGCAATAGCCAGAATGTGTGTAAATGGACTTCAGGGTAACTTCCTGCTTGCGGTCAGCAGGATCCTTGAGGGTAGCCGTATCTTGGGATGGAATCGCTATCTTTTTTGATAAGCGCGTCAAGGCCTTGTCCACCCTAGGGGAGGATTCCCACCGTATCCTGTCCTGCGACGGGAAAGGATATGCTGTTAGGATCCTTTTGGGAATCTGCAGTTTTTTGTCTGGAGTTTCCCACGCTTTTTCACATACTTCGTTCAGCTCATGTGAGGAGGGAAAGGAGACCTCAGGTTTCTTTCCTTTATACATGTGTACCCTCAGTGATATGCAACACATCTTTTATTGCGATAATCATATATCGAATACCTTTAGCCACCCTTGGCTGTAATTTTATATCATCGTAATCGACACTGGAGTCTGAATCCGTGTCGGTACCTGTGTCAACTATTTGGGATAGTGGGCGCTTCTGAGACCCCGAAGGTCCCGGCGACATAGGGACAGGCATGGGTTGACTCCCTGACTGTGCCCCAGCTTCGGCTTTGTCTAGCCTTTTGTGCAATAAATTAACATTTGCACTTAAAACATTCCACATATCCATCCAGTCCGGCGTCGGCACAGCCGATGGAGACCTAACATTCATAAACTCCCCCTCCTCCTTAGGTGAGCCCTCAACCTCAGACATGTCGACACACACGTACCGACACACCACACATACACAGGGAAGCTCTTTTCTGAAGACAGGTTCCCCACCAGGCCCTTTGGAGAGACAGAGAGAGAGTATGCCAGCACACACCCCAGCGCTATATGACCCAGGAATAACACAGTAAATTAATGTTTACCCAGCAGCGCTGTTTTATGTATCTGCACCAATGATGTGCCCCCCCCCTCTACTTTAAAACCCTCTGTCACCGTGTGTCAAGCAGGGGAGAGTCCGGGGAGCTTCCTCTCAGCGGTGCTGTGGAGAAAAATGGCGCTGGTGAGTGCTGAGGGAGAAGCCCCGCCCCCCTCGGCGGCGGGCTTCTGTCCCGCTCAATTTTTTCAATACATGGGGGCTCTTTTTTATACATGTACAGTGCCCAGCTGTACGTGTGTGTGTGTGTGTGTGTGTGTGTGTGTGTGTGTGTATATATATATATATATATATATATATATATATATATATATATATATATATATATATAATCTGTGCCATAAGAGAGGTTTATATTGCTGCCCAGGGCGCCCCCCCCTGCGCCCTGCACCCTTACAGTGACCAGAGTGTGTGAGGTGAAGGGGAGCAATGGCGCACAGCTGCAGTGCTGTGTGTTACCTCAGTGAAGATCCAAGTGTCTTCTGCCGCCTCAGATGGGTCTTTTCCTCACATACTCACCCGGCTTCTTTCTTCCGGCTCTGCGAGGAGGACGGCGGCGCGGCTCTGGGACGGACGGCAAGGGTGAGACCTGCGTACCGATCCCTCTGGAGCTAATGGTGTCCAGTAGCCTAAGAAACAGAGCCCTGAAACTTAGAGAAGTGGGTCTGTTTCTCTCTCCTCAGTCCCTCGATGCAGGGAGTCTGTTGCCAGCAGGCTCCCTGAAAATAAAAAACCTAACAAAAATGCTTTCTTATAGGAAACTCAGGAGAGCTCCTGAAATGCACCCAGTCTCCACTGGGCACAGTATCAAACTGAGGTCTGGAGGAGGGGCATAGAGGGAGGAGCCAGTGCACACCCAGAGTCAAAGTCTTTCTTAAAGTGCCCATGTCTCCTGCGGAGCCCGTCTATCCCCCATGGTCCTTACGGAGTCCCAGCATCCTCTAGGACGTTAGAGAAATATTCACTAACATCAGATACAAGATTTCCAAACTTGTAGGGCTGGCCTAACATGTCTTTATCTGCCCTGACAATACAGGGTTATTTTTGAATTTTTAAATGTATGTTTAATATATTTTTTATAATGATCCTGGATTACAAAGTCAAACGTTAAGCTAGACATGTAACCAATCACACCAGGAACAATACACCACTATAACGGTGCAGGGAGAGGAAAGAAAGAATGGAGCATTGGGCCCAGGCCCTCATTCCGAGTTGATCGTTCGCTAGCTGTTTTTAGCAGCCGCGCAAACGCACAGTCGCCGCCCACGGGGGAGTGTATTTTCGCTTTGCAAGTGTGCGAATGTTTGTGCAGCCGAGCTCTACAAAAACAGCTTCAGAGTAGGTCTGAACTTACTCAGTCCTTACGATCACTTCAGTCTTTTTGGTGGCGGAATTGACATCACACACCTGCCCTCCAAACGCCCAGACACGCCTGCGTTTTCCCTACTACTCCCAGAAAACGGTCAGTTGACACCCATAAACGCCCTCTTCCTGTCAATCTCTTTGCGATCAGCTGTGCGTATGGATTCTTCGTTAAATCCAACGCTCAGATACGATCCGCATTGTACCCGTTTGACGCACGTGCACATTGCGGTGCATGCGCAGTAGAGACATGATCGCAGCGCAGCGAAAATCGGCAGCGTGCGATTAACTCGGAATGACCCCCCTAATTCAGAGCTGATCGCAGCAGCAAATTTGTTAGCAGTTGGGCAAACCATGGGGGTAATTCTGAGTTGAGTTGCAGGGGGGGCAGATATAACATGTGCAGAGAGAGTTAGATTTGGGTGCGGTGTGTTCAATCTGCAATCTAAATTGCAGTGTAAAAATAAAGCAGCCAGTATTTACCCTGCACAGAAACAAAATAACCCACCCAAATCTAACTCACTCTGCACATGTTATATCTGCCCCACCTGCAGTGCACATGGTTTTGCGCTGTGCTGAGTGGGGGAGAGATGTGTGCTGAGCGATCGCTCAGCACACATCTAAAGAATGTGTGTACTGCCCTTTACTGAGACTGTCTGATGTTTACAATCCAATACTTTTTTCTTCCCTTTTACACATGTTCTTTGCATTTTATATTTTTTCTTGGTAGTAAGCTGCATGCACAATATTTCACATATCAATAAACATATACACATACTAATACAATTTAGGAAAAATGTATATAAGTATATAAACCAGACTGCAGTCTGCATTTCAGTGTCGTCCTTATGTAAAACATTGTTTGTGACTATTCAAGAAACCCAGACCACTAGAACTGCCTCCAGTAGTATAGTAGCTTCATATGAAAGGATTACAGTTTGTGAATATAAATGGCCAAGTACAGAATTTGAAGCAAATCCATTTTAAAAATGCAATAAAAATTTGCACTGAACAATACATGCAGCAATTCCAGATGTGCAGTTGTTGCATGCTGGGAAGTTACTCCCCCACCCCCTGTGCATGTAGCACATAAATACTGTGCAGCTTTCTTTTTATGCTGTGACTTAGGGGCCTATTTATCATTAAAAATTTGCGGCATATTCCCCAAAAACAGACATTTTCGGGAGATAACCGCAAATGGGATGCTGCATGAAAGATTACTCTACCAACATGCATATTGGATTAACTCTGCACATGGTAATATAACATTATATATAATATGGGGAACACACACACACACATATATATATTTATATATATCCCATAAATGTTATAATGTTTCAGCTGTCACGACAGAGGTCACAGATAGCCAATGGAGGAGTAGAGATGGCAGCAGCAATGACAGTTGGGTCCAGCAGCAGAAATGAGATGCTTTCAGTAGATGCCCCAAATCACCCTGTTCTTGATGTAATGGGGGATATTCAATTGTTTGAAAAGTCAGTTGGGTGACAGAAAAAACAGACACCCAACCGACTTTTCAAACATTTGAATTTCCCCCAATGACTCCTCAGCACTAACGTCATTTCCCACTGTCGTTCCACTGATTTCCCACATGTATCACTGTGTAATATCAGTGGGAAGATGCTGCTGATGTCATCACCAACTGCCGCCCGCATGCCACATTTGAATTCTCCACGGCATATAACTGGCATTTCTTGAGTTGTCGCTCTTGCTGACACATGAGAAAGAGCCTCCCAAGAAAGATCACGTTTGCTCACTAGTATTTGCTGCCAGCGATTCTCCAGTGACCGGATCTCAGTGCACAATCTCATCTGTGTTTTCTTTACCTTTTTTTTTTTTTTTAAATTGTGTAGGTACTGTCATCAGCTACAATGAGCCGAAGAGAGTTAGTCCAGCTGCTTGGAAATGATGAAGCAAACCATAACATCAGTGAGACATGGCTATGGTCAGGACGCCGCAGACCATCCAATGGTGGACCATCATCAGGAGGAGGAACTGCTAGACCATTATCTGGAAGAGGAAGAGCTGGCCCATCATTGGGAAGAGAAAGTGCTGGACCATCATTTGTGGTTTACATGCAAAAGCAGCTAGTATTTACCCTGCACCGAAAAAATATAACCCATATAACTAAAGAGAAACAAAAGCTGGGGACTAGGGCTACTGGCGAACCCCCCCACCCAAAAAATAAAAACGACATTAGGCAGCCACGTCATGGGTGTGATGGAAGAGCTGCTAATTAATTTTTAAAATGTTGACAGTTACATCCAACTCATTGATCACTTAAGCAGTTGAAAATTTAAATCCAGGTGTGCAGTTCTAGATGTACGGAGGGAGGAGTGTGTGGCTTGTGTGTAGCATTATATCTACATCGGGGGCAGATGTGTAATGTTATACAGTATGCACAGTGGGGGGAAGGGGCTGGTGTGTAGTATTAAATCTATGGGAGGGGGGGTGGGTCAGCCTGTGCAGTGTTATATATATAGAGGTGGGCTGGTGTGTAGTATTATATGTACAGGTGGGGCAGCTGTGTAGTGTTATATGTATAGGGGTGGGCTGGGGTGTAGTATTACACGTACAGAGGGGCACTCTAGTTGTGGGTCAGATTATGCCTTGCTATGGTAGTACAGAATGGTAATTCAGTTCATAAAGTTAAGCATTAGGCTTATTGGGTGCTCTCTACTTTTTATGCCAATTGTATTGTCCGAGAAATGAATACAAAACCTGAACGGGTGGTGGGTGATATGGTAAGTGGGGAGATGAACACCAATATTTGGTTATGCATCCTTGTTGCTCTGTCCATCCTTTAATACCGCCACCAATTTTAATTATTATTTGTCAATAAAATTTGACGGAATTGTAATGCCAGCACTGTTGTCTGTGTTTTATTTGTATTTAAATCATTTAAGATTGTGATGTTACCCATTGTGACATTTTAGCTGCAACACCACATATATACTGTTAGCGAGTTTATCTGTAAGAAATCAATTACTAGCATTGTCCATGAGCACCTTCCACATTCATGCTGACTCTACAGGTACAATTTATGTTGATAACCCTCTGCCTAACTTCAATTACCTACTAGCTACTGCTACATTTTATTATCTGCTTCTCAATGAGCTTACCTCTGTGAGCACATTATTACCAGGCAGAGCCGTAACTGGAGTTCTTGGTGCTCTGTGTCAGAAAGAAAATTGGTGACACCCCCTCCATTTTTCCGGGAGGGACATAATGTGCATGCCTCATAGGGATACATTTTGATATATATATATATATATATATATATATATTATACACACACATTTATAGCAAACTGATTTGGACATAAATCCTCTTTATACCACATTCATGCACTTAACTTGAGAACTCGCTGTTATTCAGTTACAATACACTTTATTAAATAACACATTCCAATATACTGCCATACCCAGGATTCAAACCTATGAAGTGTTTCATTCCAGTCAACCACCAGTTTTTTTTCACAAAGTATAAGGTAAGCTTCAATAGTTTGAATTCTCTAGCTTAGAATTCTCTAGCTTTCTATGCAAGGGCAGATAGGACAATAAATAGAGTGTCTGACTGCAATTCCACAGTGAGTCCCGGGTATGTCAGCATCTTGAAATGTAATAAAGGACAGTGTGACTGAATAACAAAGAGTTATCAAGTTATGTTCATGAATGTTGTATAGGTATTAGCAACGGAGGGGCGGGGGTAAGAGACAGCGGCAATCAGGTGTTGCTGGGCTTCAAAAAGAGGGTAAGCTGCAAATGAAAGTAATTAAAACAGATCATTGACAAGTGCCGTCAACAGCACCCCCTGCCCTGCAGCGCTATGTGCAGTGGTACACTCCGCGCACACCTAGTTACGGCCCTGCTCATGTGCACCTTCCACTTCCCGATGCCCTATGGGCTGCACCATGCAGTCATTTACCCCAAGGTCTTATCCATTTCTATTATATATAAACTTTTAATTTCACTAGCTTGAAATGACTACAGAGCCTCCCCTTCATATAAGTGGAAGGACCATTCAGAAGCCATGTGCATGACTTCAGCATGTGATTGGCCCTACCGCTCACACCGCACCCCTCAGCAGGGTCACACAGTGTCCATGGCACAGCCCAGTAAAACACTGCCTGGAGCAGTAACACCTGGTGCAGGGGAGGAGCATGTAACAACTAGGTGAAAGTCACTGGAGCCAGCACCACAGGTCCAGTAGTTGTGCTGCCAGATCTGTCACCCTATATATGAATGCCATTTTACAGTCATATTGAGGGTAATATGAACACCCCCAATAAAACCCCTTTTAGACTGACAAGAGCCGGGTCCCACCCCGGGAATGTGTACATGGGTGCATCCCAGGTGCGACCTGGCTTGAGACCCCTTCAGACTTGCGGCCCGACCCGTCATATTGCTGGGTTGGTGACGTCACCGCTGATGTTACCGGAGGCTGTGCTTGGAGATAATCATCTCTAAGCACCGCCTCCTCCTATGCAGAGAACGGGTGCCGGGTCGCCTTGACCTGGCATACCCGTTCACACTGCACCGCATCCCGGGACGATCCCGGATTCAACCCTGGTTGAGACCTGGGATGAAATACCAAGACGCTCGTCCTGGGATATTGTTCCTGTACCCTTTCACACTGAGCAAATTCCCGGGTTGATGCGCGTTCATGTGCAATAACCCGGGAAATATTTGTCAGTCTGTAAGGATGGAGAGGGTGACCTTCCGGCGCCCCGCCGGCTTGCTCTAATCAAATAACTGGAGACGAGACTGGTAATTTTGTGCAAAGAATAAATGGTCACAGCTTTATTTCCACCTAATACCAAAAAAACGCACCATTGCAGGGTAAAAAAGGAGAGGAAGCGGTGCACGGCTCTCCCGCTGTTTAGAGAAACGACTGGGGCATGCCTTACGCCGCCTTACCGGCGACGGCCACGCCCCCTCCCCGCCTGAGGCGTACCCGGCCCGCCCTTGCGGGCCGACGGACCACACCCCCTGCGCTGGGGGACCAGCTACCATGCGCATAACACCCTACCACGGCGCGCAACCCGTATGGCCCCTGCCGCATTTAGCTGGAACCAGGCGTACGGCCTACTAATTGGTGACTTATGCGAGGCATTCTGACAATCCCCCCCTTACCATGCCTTGTGCACCGCTCCTTCCCCGCAACCCGCTGTGACAAGAAAATACAAACGATTTACACCAAACCATGTTTATTGCGATAAAACAAAACACCATAATCACTTCTCACAATGTGTCATTCATTAGCAAGTGACGAAAAAACTGCCTAAGTCCTGCGCTCCCTTGGCCCGTTCCCCTGTCCTAGCTACTACCGACCCTGTTCCTTGCCAACTCAGGGCGGGTGGGTGGGCTTCCTTTCCTGTGTGGGGAAAATGAAGCTATCAACTCCCTCCCCCTCGGCTGCTGCATTTATCTGCATCTCCCCCCTCGCCCCCCCCCCCGCCTCTGGGCCGCACCTTTTACTGGCCCAGGGCTCCCTGCAGGTGATGAAAAGGGGAGGGGGTCCCGCCGCCCTGCGGCAAACCCCCCCTCCCCCGGCATTCGCGCCATCGGGCCGCCCGGCACCCCTCATCCCGCTGCGGCGCCATTGCTGCCCCCTTCGCCCCTGTAAGGATGGAGAGGGTGACCTTCCAGGTCCCCGCCGGCTTGCTCTAATCAAATAACTGGAGACGAGACTGGTAATTTTGTGCAAAGAATAAATGGTCACAGCTTTATTTCCACCTAATACCAAAAAACACACTACTGCAGGGTAAAAAAGGAGAGGAAGCGGTGCACGGCTCTCCCGCTGTTTAGAGAAACGACTGGGGCGTGCCTTACGCCGCCTTACCGGCGACGCCCCCTCCCCGCCTGAGGCGTTCCCGGCACGCCCTTGCGGGCCGACGGACCACGCCCCCTGCGCAGGGGGACCAGCTACCATGCGCATAACACCCTACCACGGCGCGCAACCCGTATGGCCCCTGCCGCATTTAGCTGGAACCAGGCGTACGGCCTACTAATTGGTGACTTATGCGAGGCATTCTGACAATCCCCCCTTTACCATGCCTTGTGCACCGCTCCTTCCCCGCCACACGAGGTCCCAGCGACCTGCGGACCGAAGCCCCACCCTGCGCTACCACCGCAAACCCTCCAACGCATTGTTGAAGATATCGAGGCCTATGTCCGACAGGTGCACCCCATCGTGCCTGTAAAAACCCTCACATCTCCCTGCAAGGTCATTGTGGTGTATAACGCTTCCCCCGTTGGCTGTGACCACTTTATCGATGGCCGCATTGACTTTCTTCCTGGCTCTGTCTATTCCGTGCCCTGACCTAGCCCCCCTCCAGGCTAGTCGCGGGATGATTTTTGACCAGACTATGCGCACGTTGCCCCACCGCCCTTTTATCCAGGCGATGTCCTCCCTGGCCTGCCTGATCAGGTCTAGCGACTTTGTTTTCCCGATATCGTTTCCCCCAAAGTGCAACACCAACATGTCGGGCTTTCCCAATGCCCGCTCGGCCTTGAGCCAGGCCTCCCTGGCCTGCTCCCATACCATGCCCCTGTTGCCCAGCCACCCCCCTTTCCCCTTTATCTCTTCGGCTGAGCATCCCTGGCTGGCGGCGAATGTCGCCGCGCCGATCCTAAATGAGTGGGTTCCGAACTTCCTCGGGTTCCAGCCTAACTCCTTGATGCACTTTTTAAATATGGCTGTGAACTGGAACCTGGTAAGTGCCGCCTGATCCACATGAATGAGGAAATTCTCGCCCCCTTTTGGCCTGACCTCCAAAAATTTTTGTACCGCCTCGATTGGACAGACTGTTGTGTCCGGGTGCCTGCCCAACTGGACCCATCTTCCCTTACCTATCTGGTCTGTTTTTGACTTGTGAATTTTGCACAAGACCGCGCCCTGCGAGGCCACTACGTTTTTTACCAACAGGCCTGTTCCGGCGGCCATTTTTGACTGCGCTACTAGCTCCCCGACCCTAAATGCTCCGCTAAACGCCATGATAAACGCTGCTTTAAACAGTTTTTCCTCGTACTCTCCGTTACATACTTTCGCCACTATGTGAATAATGCTCTTAAGCCTCTCTATGGTTACTGGCTCCCGGGAGTCCAGTCTCCGTATCTCCGCTCTGGCCCATCCCTTCATCACTGTGCGCACTACGAATGCCTTAGTTAGGTCCTCTTTCCCTAGCAACTTTGAAAAGAAAGATACCCCTGCCAGCCTGGTGTTTGCCACTGCCCTTGATGCTCCCTCCTCCTTACTCTTGCCTAAGAATTCCAACAATTGCTGCAGGGGCGTCAGGCCCTCTGAGCTTACGTTCCCCTGGAACTGCTGCCATTTCTCCCATGCTGCCACGTACGCTTTCCAGGTCTTTGGCGCCAGGGACCCTTACACCAGCTCGTTCAAACAGGCTCGGCTATCTGCCAAAGATGAGAAGGGCATGTTAAACCTTGGCCCCGCGCGAACGGCGCTGCCGCCCAAAGCACCTCCCATTTCTGATGTGACAGTGCGTCCGCGATAACGTTCTCGACTCCTGGTACATGCTTTGCCCTGAATGTGATGTTGTGCCTCAAGCATGCCGCTACCAACCACCTCAGCAACCTAATCACTGGTGCGGACGAGGCAGATTGGCTGTTTATGGCCTGTACCACGCCCATATTGTCGCACCAAAACTGTATGAACTTATTCTCTAGCCTGCGGCCCCAAACCTCTACGGCTACCACTATAGGAAACAACTCCAAAGCTGCCAAGTTCTTAGTCAAACCGCTGTCCTTCCACCTTTGCGGCCATTCTTCTGCGCACCACTCTCACTGCAAGTACGCTCCGAAGCCTATGGCTCCTGCTGCGTCTGTGAACAGCTGCAGTGCATGGTTTGGCAATATCTTGCTCAGCCACATGCGCACCCCGTTAAACTGTTTCAAGAAATCCTGCCATACTAACAAATCTTCCTTCAATTCCCTGCTGATGCGGATGAAGTGATGTTTCTTCCTCACTCCCGCTGTTGCCCTTTCCATACGTCGCTTGAAAATCCGCCCCATAGGGATTACGCGACAAGCAAAATTCAGCGACCCTAGCAATGACTGCAACTGGCCCAAGGTAACTGACTTCGCTTGGGCGCATGCACTGATCTCTCGCTCCAACTTTTCGATTTTTTCTGTTGGCAACTGGCACTCCATCTTCTCTGTGTCGATCTCTACACCTAGGTAAGAGATGACCTGTTTTGGGCCCTCAGTTTTCTCCCCCGCGATGGGGACACCGAACTCGTTCAGCATCTTTGTAAGCTCTTGCAGCAACTGCGCGCACTGCCCAGACTGAGCTGGACCTGCCAGCAAGAAATCGTCCAGGTAGTGCGCCACTGCCCTACAGCCTGTCCGTGCTTCCAAGCACCAGTGCAAGAAGGAGCTGAAAATTTCGAATAACGCGCAAGATATTGCGCATCCCATAGGCAAACATTTATCTACGAAATATTGGCCCTCAAACTAGAAACCCATAAGGTAAAAACTGTCCGAATGCAGGGGGAGTAGCCTGAACGCTGACTCGATGTCCAGCTTCGCCAACAAGGCCCCTTTCCCTTGCCTCCTAACATAGTAACATAGTATCTGAGGTTGAAAAAAGACAATTGTCCATCGAGTTCAACCTATTTGTGGTCTCCTATGCATGATGATTTGACTAAAATTTCTGACTGATGCTGCTGTCAGCCGTTACATTTTATCCCTATTTATAGTAACTATATGACTATGCACCATACCCCTGGATATCCTTATCCATTAGGAATTTATCTAACCCATTCTTAAAGGTGTTGACAGATTCCGCCATTACAACTCCCTCGGGCAGGGAATTCCAAACATGTATTGTCCTTACCGTGAAAAAGCCTTTACGCCGTATTGTGCGGAATCTCCTCTCCTCTAACCTGAGCGAGTGTCCACGAGTCCTCTGTGTTGATCTAACCAAAAACAGGTCCCGCGCAAGCTCTGTGTATTGTCCCCTTATATATTTGTAGATGTTGATCATATCCCCTCTTAGTCTCCGCTTTTCCAATGTAAACATGCCTAGTATTTCAAGCTTTTCCTTGTATTCCATCGTCTCCATGCCCTTAATTAGTTTGGTCGCCCTCCTCTGTACCTTTTCAAGCTCCAGGATATCCTTTTTGTAGTACGGTGCCCAGAATTGTACACAGTATTCAAGGTGTGGCCTCACTAGTGATTTATATAACGGGAGTATAATACTCTCGTCCCTAGCATCAATACCCCGTTTTATGCATGCTAATATCTTATTAGCCTTCTTTGCTGCAGTCCTACTTTGGGTACTACTGCTTAGCTTGCTATCTATGAGGACACCTAAGTCCTTTTCCAGTACAGAATCCCCTAATTTTATCCCATTTAGTAGGTAGGTGTAATTTATGTTCTTGTTACCACAGTGCATTACCTTACACTTGTCTGTGTTGAAGCGCATTCTCCATTTGGCTGCCCATGCTTCTAATTTAACTAAGTCGTTCTGAAGAGACTCGGCATCCTCCTCTGTATTTATAGCCTTACACAATTTGGTATCATCTGCAAAAATTGACACCATGCTCTCTAGACCTTCTGTTAGGTCGTTAATGAAAATATTGAACAATAGCGGTCCTAATACTGAGCCTTGCGGCACACCACTTAGCACTTCAGTCCAAGTTGAAAAAGATCCATTAACCACAACGTGCTGCTTCCTATTATCTAACCAGTTTTTGACCCAAGTGCATATTGTGCTTCCTAGCCTTGATTCTTGTAGCTTGTAGATAAGTCTCATGTGTGGTACAGTATCGAACGCTTTGGCAAAGTCTAAAAAGATTACATCCACGTCTTTACCCTGATCTAGGTTTGCGCTTACTGTTTCATAAAACCATGTTGATTCCTTTTAATGACCTTATTGGTTTCAAGGAACTTCTGAATACTATCTCTAGGAATACCTTCCAATACTTTCCCCACTATAGATGTAAGACTAACTGGTCTATAATTACCTGGTTCAGCTTTACTTCCCTTTTTGAATATAGGCACTACTTCCGCTATACGCCAGTCTTTGGGAACCATACCTGATATAACTGAGTCCTTAAAGATCAAAGATAGCGGTTTTGCCAGTTCAGAGTGAAGCTCCATTAGAACCCTTGGATGAATACCATCAGGCCCTTGTGATTTATTAATCTTTAAATGTTTTAATCGGTCACAGACTACTTCCTCGCTTAAATAAGTACCTATCAGTGTGATATTCTCATTATTGAGATTGTGCGTTAGTCCCTGAATTGGGTCCTCACGAGTAAATACTGTTGAAAAAAACTCATTTTTATCGCATGGTCAAACGACTGATATTGCACCGAGCACTGTTCCACGTCCAGGGCATCATTAACTGATGCCCCCTCCGGGAAAGATAGGTGTTGAATAAGTCTGAATTTTCCCGGTGCTTTCTTGGGAACTAACCCCAGTGGTGACACTACCAAATTTTAAATTGGGGGGGCCTACTCTAAAACTCTCCTGCAACCGCTGGGCTTCTAAACGCTTGGGGTACCTGGCTAGCCATGCCTGCATACCCTCAAGCCTCACTGGGCTACTTGCTTTTGACAGGCACAAGCGCTCCGGATACCTTTTCCCCTCTCTCTCCCTGTCGGCCTTTTTTTCTAAAGCAGGCTTTTGCCGGGTGACTTCCGCTGCAGTGCGTGCATGCGTGCTTGAATTTGCAAAAAGACCGTGTGCACCGGGTATCATTGAAGGCGTAGCATTTGAGCATATCCTGTCTATGCGTGCTAGGCCTCCCTGTCCCCTGCCTTTGCGCTGTTGCTTCTTTATCGCTAGGTCCTCTTGCCTGCGCCTTGAGCCACAGCTCGATATCCTTTGTCCCAAACTTGATGGGTTGCTGCCCTTGCGCTCTTAACCTGAAGGACTCGTCGTATCTGCGCCACGCAGTTCCACCATAATCCTTGTACACTGAATAAACAAGATTGATGTATTTCATCATGTTCATTGCCATATTTGTGTAAGCTTCTACGTAGCAACCAGAGTATGCGAACATCCCGGTCATCCAATTGTCAATTGTCTTGTAGGATTCCCCAGGCCCTACTCCCTTCTCGCTGCCCCTCTCCTTGTCCCTGAGACCTTCCTCTGTAAGGGAGCATATGTCGATGAAATCCCCCTTCACAATTTCCTTCCTAATTTCTTTAGGCAAATGCCCTGCCAATGCGCCTAGCTCGTGATCCAGTGCGCCTCCCTGCTGTAAGAAAACTGGCTTAGCTGCTCCAGTCTGACCTAGCTTTCTCCACGCTGTATCTGTCCCTGGGGCTGACAACTTTTTCTTCTTGCGATTGGCCCTGGCCAGCCGCAGTTGCTCTTTCAATACCTTGCATGACTCGTCGCCGTCTGACTCGGACGGGCTGCTATTGCCCCGCTTGCCCGCCTGATTATCTGCGGCGCTGTTACCCTCCCCTTGTGTGTTCGCTACCTCGTTTAAGGTGCCCCCCCCCCGCCATTTGCGCTGCTCACGCTGTTTTGGTGCAACCCCTGGCTCTGCCCCTTTTCAGTACCACCCCTCACACTTTGTGTATTGCTATTATACAACGGCATAACATTCACATTCTGCATATTAAACACATGGTTCATCTCACCGTTCCTGAGTGATGCTGTGGAGACGCCTTCTCTGGCCGGGCAGGCCACGGCACCAGCCTCCGCTGTATTCTTCTCCACCGCTCTTGCCGCGGCAAGATGCTGCACTGACGGGCCGCTGGGCATGGCGAGGAACGCACTGTCTCTGCAACTGTTGTAATTGTCTTGGATTCTCGCTTGTGGTTGTGATGTGAAATCTTGCGATTGTGATGTGAAATTTTGCGATGTGGCTCCTTGATCCCGGTTGCTTGCTTGCGGCATTTCGCGGCCCCTGCTCTGCCCTGTAAATGTCGTTGGTGTCTGCTGGTACATTCTCCTGGGTGGGGATGTAAACGCAGGGGAGCGGGCAAGCTGGTTTCGCAACCCCTGTGTAATGTCCCTGTCCTGTGTGCTCCCTGCGCCCTGCCCCCAGTTACCCCCTTGCCTAGGAGTGCCCTCTGGCTGCCTAGCAGGGCTATTATATTGCTGTGTCTCTGCCAGGAAAACCCATCTCCCCCTCACCTCGGGTAACCCTGACCCGCTGGCTGTGTCGGCGAGAGTAACTCCCCCTTCCTGGCATGCTGCTCCTGCCCCCCTAGCTTGTGTTGGGGTATTCTGCAACCGCTGTGCTGCAACATTAATGGGGGTTCCCCTGCACTGTAGAGGGCCATAGCTGATCTGCCCCTCCCCCCTTTGGCCTAAAATGGCTGCCCCATTCACCCTTGCTCCTATGCCTTCTTGCCCCGGCTTGTACTCACCCCCCTCTTACCCTTGCCCCTTTTGCAGGGCTGCTGGTCGCTGCTGCCTTCCGGATCTAGCAGGTGCCTTTCCTGCCTTTTTTCTTTTTTCTCCTGTTTGTTTCTTCTTATGTGGCCTCCGGCCACCAGATGGCGCCCCAGCACTATTCTCATCGCTCCTGTGCTGCCTCTCTGGAGAGGGACGGACGGATATGCCCTGCAGCTGCTGGCCGGAAATGCTGTCCTCCCGGCCCCTGTATCGCGCTGGAAGCGCCCTTCTCCTCTCCGGCCGCTCAGCCGAGCGCTGCCCGACCATTGCTTCCTGCTGTGAGGGTAACCTGCCTCCGGTCACTGTGGATGCCATGCCTGGATCTCTGGAAGTGCAGCAGCCGCCGGACAGACACAGGTACTTCCTTTCCTGTGTGGGGAAAATGGAGCTATCAACTCCCTCCCCCCCGGCTGCTGCTTTTATCTGCATCTCCCCCCTCGACCCCCCCCCCCCCCCCGCCTCTGGGCCGCACCTTTTACTGGCCCAGGGCTCCCTGCAGGTGATGGAAAGGGGAGGGGGTCCCGCTGCCTGCGGCAAACCCCCCCTCCCCCGGCGTTCGCGCCTTCGGGCCGCCCAGCACCCCTCCTCCTTATCCCGCTGCGGCGCCATTGCTGACCCCTTCGCCCCTGAAAGGGGTATAACTGAAAAAAGTTGACTCCTATGGTGGTAATGCAGCTTTAACCTTTCACAACTTCTCATTCTTCTGACATAAAATCATTCCCCACATATCAGACGGGTTCACTACGATATGCCGGCGGTCGGGCTCCCGGCGACCAGCATACCGGCGCCGGGAGCCCGACCGCCGGCTTACCGACAGTGTGGCGAGCGCAAATGAGCCCCTTGCGGGCTTGCTGCGCTCGCCACGCTACGGGCACTGTGGCGCGCTATGCGCGCCACACTATTTTATTCTCCCTCCAGGGGGATCGTGGACCCCCACGAGGGAGAATAAGTGTCGGTATGCCGGCTGTCGGGATCCCGGCGCCGGTATACTGTGCGCCGGGATCCCGTCAGTCGGCATACAGAAGACCACCCA
Source organism: Pseudophryne corroboree (assembly GCF_028390025.1). Taxonomy (NCBI): domain Eukaryota; kingdom Metazoa; phylum Chordata; class Amphibia; order Anura; family Myobatrachidae; genus Pseudophryne; species Pseudophryne corroboree. The sequence continues at coordinate 161,358,464 of NC_086444.1, read as the reverse complement.
TATCAGACACATGAATGAGAATGTCATACCATTAGCACTTGGGGCTGTTTCTCCATACAGTCAATGGGATGTGATTGTAACTATATTGTGACTATGGAGACAAGGGAAGAGAGTGTAATCCTGCCTCTGTATAGATCATTGGTGCGATCACACCTGGAATATTGTATACAGTTTTGGGCACCATATTATAAAAAAGATATCTTGGAACTCGAAAGGGTGCAGAGGCGAGCCACTAAACCGGTTAAGGCGTTAGAGGCACTGGACTATGAGGAAAGACTTAAAAGGCTTGATATGTTCACACTGGAAAAGAGGCGACTGAGAGGGGACTTCATTAATATTTATAAATACATTAAGGGGCAATACAAGGATCTATCAAACGATTTGTTTACCAAAAAAACACTACATAGGACACCAGGACACCCCCTGAGGTTAGAGGAGAAAAAATTCCATACCCAACGGAGAAAGGGGTTCTTCACAGTAAGAGCAGTAAGGATTTGGAATTCTCTGCCAGAGAAGGTAGTAATGGTGGACTCAATCAATAAGTTTAAAAATGGATTAGATAAATTTCTAGCGGAAAAAAATATCCAGGGACACAACATTTAATTAATATTAAAATAAAAAAATAAAAAATAAAGTAATGTTCAGTAGGTTGAACTCGATGGACATTTGTCTTTTTTTCAACCTCAACAACTTATGGAACTATGTAACTACAATACAATCAGTTGTCTTTACTTCTGTTGGTAAAAGTAGATAAAGCAGAAATGTCTCCACACTGTATATTATGTGTAAATGGCTGTTTGTAAATACATTTCAATAGTGATTCACTTTAAATAACATTACACCTAATTTGATACTTACTACACAAAAAAAAAGTCTATTTAACCTGACAAATGCAAAACGCTGTGCTGCTAGAATAGCATTATCCTACACACTGATTTACGGCCATGGCAAAAAAAATAAAAAAATGTAAAAAAAAAGTGCATGCATCAGGAAAATGCAAAGTAATAAAGCAACAACACAATAAAATCCCCACTCACTGCTGCGTTATTGTAAGTGGGGTTATGTCGGTCGGCCTGGAGAACACACTGGCAGAAGCTTCTCCCAAATAAAGGTAAATTATCTGTCAGATCACAAACAGTGCAACATACTGTATCTAAAATGGAGGTTTGCTGTGGAAGGAGTAAGAGGCTTCCTTTCCCCATAACATTATTGCAAAAACTAGAAGTCACCCTATGTAAATCAGGCATGCCCATATTACAACAAAGGCTAGGAATGATCCTGGATTTATTATACAGTGCAGCTTGTCATTCCTCTTCTGAGCAGCACACAGACACACATGCATGCATTGCATAGATCACACCAGGGTTTAGCAGTTCATGCCTGCTACATGCATGCATTCAGTGACAGGGATGAATAAAATGCACACGGTCTGGAAATAGCAGCACCTGGGGAAGCTCAGACACACACAATAAATATATATAGAACGACGCTTGTACAATAATAAATAAATAGATACATAACGACAGATCGATGACTCAGTAAGAAAATGCCACAGAGTTATTGATGGGGTTTGATCAGACGTCACACTTACCTTATTCCCTCCTAACATGCAATATAATTGCCAGCAGAGGTGCCCGGGATCCCGGCGCTGGTGATGGGCTAGGAGGAGGAGTTGGCTGCTGATGAGGATGGTGGTGATACACAGCCGGTCACAGGCATAGGGCACTGCTGGCCGCCATCACTTACTCCGTCCTCTCCGGGTGCTGTCTATGGGCACTGCCCGGCTGACTGCAGGTCTCCCCTCCGCTGCCACTGGGCGGCGCTGCCTGGTGCCCCTTCCCCTCTGACGTTACCTTTCACCTGCTAGTGGCGGCGATGCTGCGATTCTAATATATCAACGTGTTCAATACAGAGTATCATTCTCGCAGATGGGAGGCTCCAGGCGAACTGACCCTGGAATAGCGATAGTGACTACAACCTTTATTATTAATTATTATTATTATTATTATTATTATTATTATTATTATTATTATTATTATTATAGTTTCACGTATCAGGGAGGGGGAGAAAGGAGGAATATTCACAGAGGGGATTTTTTTATTTTTTTGGGGAAAATTTAGTGTTTTTATTGAATTTGTTTTAAAGATAATAATTGAACATTAGGGGCATATTTATTATCAGGTTTTACACCCAATAATTATAATTTCTCATTAACGCTTATCGCAGAAATGGAAAAATTATATATCACCGGGTTGTATTAAATAACATTTTCGATTGAAAACGGGGCTGTTTCCAAGGATTTGGTTTCGCCTGAGGCAGGCCCGAACCGTGGCTAATAGGATACCTCCCATTAAGTTCAGAGCATTATTTTTTTTTTTTTATGCAGAGCCGGCCCTAGGCATAGGCAAACTAGGCAACTGCCTAGGGCATCTGGCATGCCTAGGGGCACCAGCAGCTTCTGCTGATTAAAATGATATGCAGCATGCCTATATTCTGTGTGTAGCATTTTGTATGCAGATACAGCCAAAGTCGCACACAGTATATAAGCATGCCGCATATCATTTTATTCAGCAGAAGCTACTTGTGCATCCTAGTCATACAGAAATGCAAATAAGATGCATTGTCGTAAAAAAAAGGTGCCCGACGTTAGGAGAGCTGACAACTGACTCACACATGGCATCTCCTGCTGCATGGTGTATTGAAGTAAGATGTATGAGAAGACACATCTGTATCCAAGCAGAGGCAGAGGTCACAGTGTTAGCAGCCATGTAAGTGCTGTGTACAGGTAGGTTGATTGTGCAATGGTGTTCGGCATAAGAGGCATGGGGGGTGATTCCGAGTTGTTCGCTCGCTAGCTGCTTTTAGCAGCATTGCACACGCTAAGCCGCAGCCCTCTGGGAGTGTATCTTAGCTTAGCAGAATAGCGAACGAAAGATTAGCAGAACTGCTACTAAATAATTATTTGCAGTTTCTGAGTAGCTCCAGACCTACTCACAGATTGCGATCAGCTCAGTCCGTTTAGTTCCTGGTTTGACGTCACAAACATGCCCTGCGTTTGTCCAATCACTCCCCCGTTTCTCCAGCCACTCCTGCGTTTTGCAACTCGAACGCCTGCGTTTTTCCGCACACTCCCATAAAACGGCCAGTTTCCGCCCAGAAACACCCACTTCCTGTCAATCACACTACGATCAGCACAGCGAAAAAAAATGCTTTGTTATACCGTGAGTAAAATACCTAACTTTTGTGTAAAATAACTAAGCGCATGCGCTCTGCGAACCTCATGCGAAAATCAGCAACGAGCGAACAACTCGGAATGACCCCCATTATTATGCGTGTCATGTGTATAAATGCATTAATAATGTGCAGCAAATGTGTAAGGGACATTATGTGTATAAGGGCATTAATAATGTGTGTCATATGTGTGAGGGGGCATTACTGTGTGGTATTATGTGTATAAATGCATTACTAATGTGTGGCATAATGTATATAAAGGCCACTACTGTGTGGTCTAATGTGAATAAAGAGCATTATGAAGTTGTGTAATGTGAATAAGGAGCAATTCAGTGTGGTGTAATGTGAATAAAGGGCACTACTGTGAGGAGTAACGTATATATATTGTAAAGTGGTACTACTGTGTGATGTAACGTGAATAAGGAACACTATTGCATAATAAAATGTGAATAAAGTTGCACCACTGTGTGGCGTAATTTGAATTAAGGGTACTATTTTGTGCCCATGTGCCTTGCCAGCAAAAACACACCCCTCTTTTGGCTGCGCGCCGAATGTGCACACTGTTCCTATTTTAAATATAGGGGTAGCAACACCAAAATGAGAACTGCTATGGGTGAGGGGTGATGGTACTGGAAAAGGGGTACAGGGTCAGAGGCAGAAATAGCGGTGGAGCTAGGGGGCACCAGACAAAATCTTGCCTAGGGCATCATATTGGTTAGGGCCGGCTCTGTTTGTATGTTGAGGTTTACGTATGAAAATGCTGACGCTAACATTTGTGAACAAGAAGTTCATCTAAATTGTAAATATTAAAAGTCATCTCTCTTGCCCCTCATGTTCACATGTCGTATTGGTGATTATTTATCCATTTCACCTATTTATGACTGTTTGGGCGGCATCTTGAGCACATTGCTGGAAATATACAATTTTTGCGTATACATTTTTTTTAAACACTGCTTTACACCCATTTTGCTACCAACTCTACATGCACCCATAGCCCCTACAGCAGTATCAGGAATCCTAGTCTAGGCCATTGAGGGCTCATGTCTAGAATAAAGACAATTTGTATCTTTTTTTCGCCCACCAAAATATAAATTTACAGCTGCACACGTACATCAAAAAATGTAACTACCCGTGCAGCCTGAGAGGTTGTTTGATGTTTTTCCATCGGTCTGCAATTTGACCATTTACTAAAGACAAAACTGACAGTAAATGACCAAATACTGACTTCAGAACACTTTTGGACCAATGTTCGAGTATTTCACATATAAAATTATAGAGGCCGTAAATTTACTAAGCATCTGTTTGCAAACCGACCATAAAATGACAGGCAATCCACCCAAATAATAGACCTGTCAGGTGAGTTTGGGTGAAGCACTGCACAGAACACTATGGGGGTAATTCAGACTGGATCGCTGCAGTGGCAGCGATCGCAGTCTGAATCTTTTTGTGGAGTGCGCACGCGCAGAGGCCAAACTGTGTGTGCGCACCCTGGGAGTCCCAGTGAGATGCTATTAGCATCTCTGGGCTGCGATCACCTCTTCCTGATTGACAGGCAGAGGTGAAAGGGGGAGTGCCAACGGCGTTAGAACGCCGTTGGCAGGGTACGGTCTGGATAACAAAGGCGTGTCCGGACCATTGGGGGGGGCGAGCCACGGTGGCTGCGTGACGTCACACGCAGCCGCTGCGACCCAGGATGCTGCAAGAAGCTCCCTGCACATCTACGATCAAATTTAGCCATCTACGATCAACTCTGAATTACTCCCTATGATCACTATGATCTGTGCAGACTTTGCGTAATATGGGGTCAATCCAATTCGGTGCAAGTTGGGTCCTGCGAACCATTCTCACAGCAAACTCGCACTGTGAATTACATTTGCAATCCATTTCCAAAGTCACATATTTTAGATGAAATGGCGTTTTATTGTGCGCACCCCCCTGAGCAGGTGAAAAGACAGGAAAAATCTTTAAGCTGCAAATGTCGGTACACAGTGCAGAACCTCTGGAACACCCCTCGTAATGAACAATTAAGCACTTGGAGGGGTTTAAATACAGTAGCATCATTTGGCCAACATGTCAGTTTTCAGGTGAATTTCTCTATAAGCTCAGTAATGGGTTAATTGATGTAGAACAGGTACATGAATGTGTTGTATTGAAGTTTTTATTCCAACTTTTTACAAACTTGTATAAAAACACTGAAACATAACTATCCAGACATTTTTCTGGGCCACAAAATGCTGGAAAGACTTTCATTTGATGAAAAACGCTTTCAATCATTTCTCCGACATTAATCATCCATATGACACTGTTTAAGAACCTCCTGTATCTCCTTTACTACCACTAACAGCCTTCTTTATGGTCCTGCTCTCTCAAGGTGTGCACACATGGTGAGATTCGGGCTAAACCCTGATTCTCACTGTGGGATAGGGACTAGGGAGGTCATTCCGAGTTGATCGTAGCTGTGCTAAATTTAGCACAGCTACGATCATCTTCCCTGACATGCGGCGGGATGCCCAACACAGGACTAGTCCGCCCCGCCTGCGCCGGCAGGATTCAATCTTAGTTTCTGCTGACAAGCAGAAATTGCAAGGTTTTCGCACAGTTTTCGCAATTTCTGCTTGTAGCAGGGGGGGGGGGGGGAGGCGCCGGTCAGCATGCTGGGCGGCCTTGCCCAGTGGTGGGCGGCCCCAAGCATGCGTACAAAAGGATAGCAAATTCTGCTGATTAGGGCAGAATTTGCTATCCTTAGTGAATTGGCCCCTATGTACGATTTTGGCTAAGTGTCAATTTTGACTATCTTTTCTATGAGATAGTCAAAATTGACTTTCCTGCACAGTCTATCTAGACTTGCGATACCGACCTCACGGGACCGCGCATCAGTATCGCATCGGGATCGCAAGGTGACTTTCACCTTGTGATCTGCATTAACTTTCCTTACGATTTTGACTACATAGTCAAAATCATTAAAAAAATCTTACCGTGTGCACACACCTTCAGTTACCATTTGTTGGGGGTCCAGGATGGTTTGCCCACTTTTTCATGCATTTTGGAGAAAAGTTGCACAATCTTCCCGCAAATTACCATTTCTAATTGGATCTCGTATTTCTCAGGTGTGCGAATTTGTGTGATGTTTGCTTTAGTAAACTCACATGTAAGTGGATTGTCCCCCGTGTGTAGAAGTAGTTCCAATTAGCAAAAAATAATGGGAGGGAGGGTTCACCTTCAATATGTAACCAGTCCTATTTGCCGATAACCAGCACTAAGCTAAACCATCCAGGGGGGTCAATGTGAACCAAACTGATTAGCCCAGTGCTGGTGCACCCCCTGTTTAGGGGTTGTTCCTCCTAGGGTTTCCTGGGGAAGGGAGGAACAACCCCCAAACAAGGGGTGCACCAGACCCTGCATTTTAGGTATGGTGTTAATAGTGTAGTGCAGGAGTTAAATTTACAGGTAGCTTGGCACTTATTGAACTAAAAGTGCCAGCATGCCCATCATTAAGAGGCCGCTGGCACCTGTAAAAAAATATATAAAAAGAGACAAGACACACATGCACCGAATGTGGAAGTATTTTATTAAATAACACACCCCACACACACACCAACCTCGTTCACCAAGTTATTACTTACAATATGATTGCTGCGTCATCTTCGGTCCATATAGGCATCCAGACACAACGCAAAACAAAAATATGACACTACTGTTCCTCGCAGAGCCCAGTCGCAAATAAAAGATCACTCCCTGTCACTCCTCATAGGAAGTTATTGGCAAGCACTGATTGAGTGTTGGAAATACAGATGTGTCCACTTACATCTAGCCTGCACATTAAACAGCCCTACTTGTCATACCATGCGGTGGCGTGACTCGATCGCGCTGTGCGTCTTTACGTGCGACTTTTGCCATTGAAATGGGTCTTATTCACAAAATGTTGCAAATAGGACACTCAAGCAGCATGTGCTGATTAACATGGAATGCGGCATGCCTATATTTTGTGTGTGACCATGACTGTATCTGTATATGAAAAGGACATTACAATGTTTTCCTAGAAAACACTGTAACATAACATCTCATATGCAGATACAGCCGCAGACGCACAGAGAATATAGGCATGCCGCATAGCATTTTAATCAGCAGAGTCTGCCTGTGCGCCCAATTTGCATAGTGATGTGAATAAGACGCAATTTTGGCAAAAAAAGATGCCTAACACTAACAGAGTTGCAGGGGACCTGTCAGCTCACTCACGTTAGGTATCAGGTATCTCCCATTACATGGCATATTGAGGCAAGATGTATGAGGACACATCTGTATGTATGGCACGTGTGTTAGGTATGTGCAAGTATATGTATGTGTGAAGAGTGGTCCACATGGGTGCCATGTCGGGCACCGGGTGGAGGGTAATTAGTTCCTCTCCGGCTGGCGGCGGGCTTCGGCGCGGCAGCGGGTTTCCGGCATGGAGGGACTTGCATCCGTTAGGATACAAGTCTCTCCAATTATATTGCGGCAGTTTGAATGGCGCGCCAAGCCTGAGCCAATCAGGGCTCGCGCATTGGCAGCCAATGGGGAAAGCCGCGGCGATCCAATCAGGGCATAGCTCCGCCCTCTCCCCGCATCATATAAGAGACGCTGCGGAGTGGGAGAGCTCAGTCGGGCGCTGAAGAAAGAAGAGCTCCAGCGAAAGAGGAGAGAATTAGCGGCGGAGAAGAAAGCAGCAGCGGTGGAGAAGAAAGCAGCGGCGGCGGAGAAGAAAGAAGAAGCGGAGAAGACTGAAGCAGCGGAGGAGAGAGCCCAGCGGGGAAGGACCGGCGGAGAGTGCTGCAGCGTGTGGGAAGGAAAAGAGCTGACGAAGTTCCCTGCTGCAGCCTCTCCCACCGAGTCCGGTAGGCAGCCTTGGGCCACCCACACCTACATATAATCCTCCCTAGAACACCAGGGTTCAGGCACTAGGCTTGCGGGTATAGTCAGGCCCTTCTGGCCTGTGCCACTACTAGTCAGGTCCTTCCAGCCTGTGCCCCAACCAGGCCTCCAGCCTGTGCCCCCACCAGGCATCCAGCCTGTGCCCACAACCAGGCCTCAGGCTTGTGCCTACAACAAGGCCTCCGGGCCTGTGCTCACAACCAGGCCTCCAGCCTATGCCCAGCACCAGGCCTCCGGCCTGTGCCCGCATTCAAGCTTAAGCCTGAATTGCCACGGGTACAATTCCATATTGAGTGATTTGGAAACTTGTCTGTGAGTGTAATAGCTACTTGAAGATACAAGATAAAAAGGGTTGCAGTGCACAGGGCCTGGCCCAGACAAGGCACCACAGGGAGTGGGCTGTGAGGAAGCTTGCTGGGGATCTGAGTCTGACTGGGAGTGAGGGATCGGCTGGTTCCCACACTGCACACTGCAGGGGATTGGAGGGGCTGTGAAGTAACGGACCAGTCCCACACACCTCAACTTCCCGTTCACCTGAAGTGGACGGCTGTCCACAAAGAAACCCTATTCACGCTTCCATGAAGGGAAGAGCGCCCACCATGTCTGGTGACCTGTAAGCAAAACTGGATATAAGGGGTGATGTCATCGCGTCGGGGTATTATTTAATCTGTTTCATTGCATTGTATTGTTGATGTGATCTCTGTCAGTAAAAGTTAGAAACAGTAGTCCCAGATAAATTTGTTATATTGTTTGGCAGGTGAAGTTAGGCAGAAGTTAGTTGTTAGCTGTTAGTTAGATAAGCCTGCAGTTAGAGAGGCTGCTCTTCTTTCATCTACAGAGGCAGAGATCCGCTACAATCAAGGTGACCAGTAAGTCGGAAGTGAGTACTGCTCCGTGTCTGTTCATTACAAAAAAAAAACCTTTCCCCCGTGCACCTGTCTAAGGGGTTTGCTTACGGCTGTGGGAACCCCATTAGCACACTACGAGCGAGAGTGCGAGTGTGTGAAACTTATTATTTATTACCATTTATATAGTGCATACATATTCCACAGCACTTTACATAGAATATCAGTCCCTGCCCCAGTGGAGTTTACAATATCCCTTCTACATGTACAATTGCACACTAGGGTTCATTTTTAAATTTTCTCTGATTTTTTTTTGTGTGTGTGTGTTTTAGGAGGCGTGGTCACTCCTCCTTACATTAGGCCACGCCCTCACTCTCAGTACATGAGCCCGGATCCCCTGGGTCATCTCTCAACCACAGCATCATCTCCCTGCGTCATTTCTCAGCAGTGCACACCATCATCTCCCCCCCGCATTGTCTTTCAACCACAACATCATCTCCCTCTGCATCTCTCTCAACCACACCATCATCTCCCACCTATGTCTCTGCCACATCATCATCTCCCGACTGCGTATTTCTGCTACACCATCATGTTCCGCCTGTGTATCCCACCATCCCCTTTACTCATGAAGCAGTGAAAGTGGAGAAGTGAGCTTGTGGAGAAGTTTCCCATGGCAACCAATCAGCTGCTCCGTACAACTGTATAGTATGCAAATTATAAATGTTACTTCAATGCTGATTGGTTGCGAAGGGCAACTTCTCCACTGGCTCACCTCTCCACACTTTTCACTGCTTCTCTCATTCTCTCCATTCCTTCACTCTTTGTCAACAAGCCAACCCCACTTCATTCTGTGTGTCTCTGTGTGCCCCCCCCCCCCCCCCCCCCTTCATTATATGTCTCTCGGTATCCTCCCCTTCATTCTATGTCTCTCTCCCCCTTCCCCTTCCTTCTGTGGGGTCTATTTACTAAGCCTTGGATGGAGATAAAGGGGTCTATTCATGAAGCAGTGAAAACTGTGAAGTGAGCCAGTGGAGAAGAGCCAATCAGCACTGAAGTAACATTTATAATTTGCATACTATAAAATTATATAGAGAAGCTGATTAGTTGCCATGGGCAACTTCTCCAGTGGCTCACTTCTCCACTCTTTTCACTGCTTCATGAATAAACCCCAAAGTGACAAAAGTTAAAGTCTCAACCAATCAGCTCCTAACTGTTATTTTTCAAACACAGCCTGTGACATGGCAGTTAGGAGCTGATTGTCTGGTACTTTATCTCTGGACACTTTATCTCCATCCAAGGCTTAGTAAATAGACCCCTAAGAGCACCAGGACCAGGCTCAGCAGGGACATCCCCATTGCTTCTGAGTATGCCACCCACATTCTCCTACCCACTCGTACTAAGATCTGATCAAAATAATGTTATCCCAATTTTACTTCTGCCGCTAATTACCTGCTATTGTGTTTTTTTTTGTTTGTTTTTTTGTTTTTTTTCCATTGCTCGCTTCACCCCACCATGTGTTTTTCCTGTAATGTTAACCTCCACTGATTGCACACCTTGCCATTGTGCCCTACATGCAGGGTACATCATACTACTACATAAGTATCAGTTTTCCCATATATGAACTTGGCCCTTGTATGGATCACCTCCCACCGTGTAACCTTCAAAGTGCGCCCAACATGGCTGCCTCATATGGTACACTTGTGGATGGGATGAAAAATACATAGGCCTGATGGTTTTGATGGAACCCTACTCTGAACTGTAGGACTCTGAAATCACCCCCATTTTGTGTCATCTCTTCTAGGGGTGGACTATTCCACCTTGGGTAATCCTACGCTGAGCGCCCAAGATGGCTGCCGCACTTGGTACCTTGTGAGGGTGGAATACACAACCCTTGGTAGTTATTACCCAAAATGCCTACACCAATCCTGCATTATGCTTTCTGTGTGCTTAAGCTTTTCTTTTATGTCTGTGTGGCTTATCTATTGCTATATTACTTAAATCTTCTGTATTATGTGTATTGTTTTTGATGTCTGTAAAGCGCCTTGAGTCCTGTTGGAGAAAGAGCGCTATATAAATAAAATTATTATTATTATTATTATTATTACTATGTCTCTCTGCATCTCTCCCCCACCTTCATTCAATGGGGGAGATTAAAATGTTTGAAAAGTCGGTTGGGTGTCTGTTTTTTCCTGTCTATTAGATAGGGGAAAAAAGACTCCCAACTGACTTTTCAAACATTTGAATCTCCCCCAATGTCTCTCTGTGTCTATCTTTCCCCCTGCCTTCACCTTCTGGGAGCCAGCAGGGACGGTAAGGCCAGGCAGCAGGCACCGGAAGACACGACAGCAGGGGCTGAAGGGAGCATGACACTGGTATCACGCTCCCGGCAGCAGCCCTTACTCTGTGGCATAATAGTGGGTGGGCAGTGTGGCACAATGTTAGCAGGTGGCTGGTGCAAGTACGATGCCCCACTGCTGGGCCCACCAATGGCGCCCAGGGCACATGCTCTGCTTGCCCCTCCCTAGTTAAACCACTGGTTTGGGGCACTTTTATAATTCTTTGGGGTCTATAGAATTTTATAGGTGCTCTTGATTTTATCATACCTCCATATCATATCAGGGATCAGTATGAGATCCCGGTGGGCAGTATCCCGGCCGTCAGTAGACCGTCAGCGGGTTCCCGGACACCAGTATGCCGGCAGCGGGGCAAGTGCTAAAAAGCCCCTTTCAAGTTAAATTCTCCCTCTTTGAGTGTCGTGGACACCCATAGAATGAGCAAAGCCTGTGGCGCTGGTATTCCTGCAGCGTTATTTCACCGCTAGTCGGGTTCCGGCGTCGGCATAGTGACCTCTGGGATCTCGACTAGCAGTATTGTAACCGCTGCCCTCATATCAATCCCCAATTGCATTATACTCGGGGGCCTTACCAAATAATTCTAGTCTCAACAGGATTGTTTTAATGCTAAACATTTCACCCAAGACCTAAACCTAAACCATTCTTGAACTTTAATCCTTATTCTAAACTTAAAATAATAAACATATATTTAGTTACTGCTCTGAATCTATCCCGAACCTTAGAAGACCTGTAATCTTGCCTTAATTATAAAAATATATGAAACCCACGTGATTTATTATACCATTGGAAACAAATTATGATTTATACTGCTCACTTGAGAAATTTGGATACAGTTGCACGTAACATGTAGTGTTTTTCTGAGTTGTGGGAATTGCTAATGAGAACTTTGCTATGGACTCATTTATAATTAAAGTAAGCAGTCCACCTAAATTAAATATTTATGCTAAACTCCCTTCCTCAACTAGCAGAGTAGCACTATCCACCTGTGGCCCTCTGCACTCCCTGTTCATTCAGGAGAGTGCTTGTAATACAGCGTGCCCAGTATGTTAATTGCTTGCAGGAATTTCCAAAGCAAGCTATGGGACTGCACTAAGGTCCTCATTCCGAGTTGTTCGCTCGCTAGCCGCTTTTCACAGCAGTGCACACGCTAAGCCGCCGCCCTCTGGGAGTGTATCTTAGCTTAGCAGAATTGCGAACGAAAGATTCGCAAAATTGCGAATAGAAATTTCTTAGCAGTTTCTGAGTAGCTCGACACTTACTCTGCCACAGCGATCAGTTCAGTCAGTTTCGTTCCTGGTTTGACGTCACAAACACACCCAGCGTTCGCCCAGGCACTCCCCCGTTTCTTCAGCCACTCCCGCATTTTTCCCAGAAACTGCAGCGTTTTTTCACACACACCCATAAAACGGCCAGTTTCCACCCAGAAACACCCACTTCCTGTCAATCACACTCCGATCACCAGAACGAAGAAAAATCCTCGTAATGCCGTGAGTAAAATACCAAACTTCTTAGCAAATTTACTTGACGCAGCCGCAGTGCGAACATTGTGCATGCGCAGTTAGCGGAAAATCGCACCGATGCAAAGGAAAATAACGAGCGAACAACTCGGAATGAGGGCCTAAGCGCTCATCCAGCCCAGATTCTGGTAGGGGAGGTGTCTTATACAGAGCCAGATGGCTGAAAAGAGAGCGGAGCAAGTTATCACAGCACAACTTTGAACCAGAGTTATGCAATTATCACATTGGGAGCTCTTGACGTCCTCTCCCAGATGAAAAGGGGGTGACGGCCAATGACAAGGGTTTTCTGCTAAATATTTAGTCTAAGCAGTTGCAGATGCTGCATGCTTATTAACTCCTTAATGCTCTTCACACCGTCATAAAGGGCTACACCCTCTTAACCCGTGCACGCCCTTGTGGCATGCAATATTTCTATTGTATGGGGTATTACCTCCAGTCATAATTGTGTGAGTGGTTAAATATTGCACGGACAAAGGGCGTGCGATGGTTAAGGGGTCGAAGCCCCTTGCAACGGCGTGAACAGCGCACGCAGGGCCTGATGAATCACCTAGTAGGTGCTGTGGTTGTGACTTGGGTCGGGGTCCGGAGCCACCGCGGGTGGGAGAGGAGCGGTTGTGGGGGGGCTGCAAGTGGGGAAGGGGCTGGTGCGGTGTGTGGGGGAGGGGTGGGTGCAGGGATGCTGCAGGTGTTGGAGATGGTCCGGAGACACCGCGGGAGCTGGAGGGGGTGTGTGGGGGTTCCGCAAATGGGTCCCGGAGGTACTTCGAGTGGGGAAGGGGCGGGCAATGATTCTCCTCCTGGAAGCAGCTAGGCTGGTGTCCTCCATTTGGCAGTGGCTCTCCCGGAGACTTGCACTGCAGCCAAGCAGCCAGTCACTATAGTTAGCACCGGTGTCCCAACGCGCTGCATTACAGGCAGGAAGTTGCATTCAATAAACTACAGCTCCCGGCAGCCCTAAGGGCCGGAATGCTCCTGCGCTAAGGGCTGCTGGGAGGTGTAGTATATTTAGTGCGTCTACTTCCTTGTAATGCGGCGCATTGGGACACCGGCGCTAACAATAGTGACTGGCTGGCAGAACTGACTGACTTGCTGAATCAATGTAAAAGGTGAGAGTGCTGTGCAGTGTCAGTGACACTGCACACCCACTGCACTGCACAGCACTGTCACCTTTTACATTGATTCAGCGTCCAGACATTTCTCTCCGCGATATCACCCACTCTATCCGTTACATTAGCCATCTCGGGGCTTCCAGGCCGGCAGCCCAGATGCTATGTTGCAGAGTCAGGGCCATTGGGGATCTGGGCGCGGCTGTGGCGGGGAGGCACTTCTGTGACATCACGCGCAGAGGAGGCTCCGTGGCTCAGAGAGTATGCGGTGCAGGGAGGGCTATGAAAGCCTTCCGCTGCGCCAATTTCATACACATGTATGCCGGTGGCCACAGCAGCTTTTGCTCCAACTGCGCCGCGGGTAGGGAGTGGGGATTGTTGATACCAGAGGGGGCAGGCGGACTGGCAGCAGAACATAGGGGGACTTTCCGACCTGAAATTGAGCACAGCTACGATCACTTACACGGACATGCGGGGGGACGCCCAGCACAGGGCTAGTCCACCCCGCATGTCAGGCTGGCTTCCCCCGCAAAAGTACTTGAAGAGTAACTCCCAGCCAGCGCAGCTCCTGCGGCTGGCCTGGAGTTACTCGTTGCTGCCCGGGTCGCAGCGGCTGCATGTGACGTCACACAGCCGCTGCGGCCCGCCCACCTTACGGTTCTGCCGCGCCTGCATTGCCCGGACTGTGCCCACAAAATGGCAGCCAAACGCCGCTGTGCCGCCCCCTCCCGCCCAGTGACCGCCTCTGCCTGTCAATCAGGCAGAGGTGATCGCTTGGCAACCACAGCCATCGGCTGTCAGCCATGTGCCGGCATACTGCGGCGTCGGTGCATGTGCAGTTCTGACCTGATTGCTGCGCTGGGATGAACTGCAGCGAGCGAACAGGTCAGAATGACCCCCATAGGACGCTGCAGTAAAAGGTTTTTTTTCCCCCATATCTACAGCACAGAGACTTGCTGCAGATGCAGTGGCATACCCTCCAGCTGGACCTTTTTGGCAGGTACAGGACCTTTTTTTATGGTCTGTACCGATTTTTGGCTCTCCAAACTGCCATTGAAAGTATAGGAAAAGGCCTTTTCAAATTTGTATCGATTTTTATGTGTAAATTGTTGGAGGGTATGTTGCTGCAGATGCAGTGGGCCTATTTTGGGGTGTGGAGCTGGAGCTGCAGCTCCATCAGCCCCACTGTTAATCCTGCTCTGGGAACACACAGTAGCCAAAGGACAGAGCCTCCCATTGGATGTAACCTGTGTGGGAGGGTGTTTCTCGCCCAATCAGCTGTGGACTGGGTGTGATAGACCTGCTGCTAACCCAATGAGAGCTCCTAACCACGCCCAGCGTTAGCCACAGAGTGACAGATCTAGGGCAATTATAATTAGAATTGTCACATTTCCCAGCGCCATACCATAGAGTGACATTTTGAAATATTGTTATGAGATCAGTGATTTCACTCCTGCGCAGACCTTCAACTATAAACTCTGTGCTGCCAACTTTCCAAAATTGTCGTTTTTTTAATATGGTTTGGGTCATTGTCTATTGTACCTTCTAATATCTTAAAACATTTGCAAAGAATTCTTACTGATTTTTGTAAATCCCAAAGTAACAATGCAGCTCTTATAGGAACATCACTTCTGTAGGTAAAAATGCTCCTAAACTTGTAAATATAGGTGGTCATTCCGAATTGTTTGCTCATTATTTTTTTCTCGCAACGGAGCGATTAGTCGTTAATGCGCATGCGCAATGTCCGCAGTGCGACTGCGCCAAGTAAGTTTGCTATACAGTTAGGTATTTTACTCACGGCATTACGAGGTTTTTTCTTCGTTCTGGTGATCGTAATGTGATTGACAGGAAGTGGGTGTTTCTGGGCGGAAACAGGCCGTTTTATGGGAGTGTGTGAAAAAATGCTGCCGTTTCTGGGAAAAACGCGGGAGTGGCTGGAGAAACGGAGGAGTGTCTGGGCGAACGCTGGGTGTATTTGTGATGTCAAACCAGGAACGACAAGCACTGAACTGATCGCACTGGAAGAGTAAGTCTCGAGCTACTCAGAAACTGCACAGAGAAGTCTTTTCGCAATATTGCGAATCTTTCGTTCGCTATTTTGATAAGCTAAGATTCACTCCCAGTAGGCGGCGGCTTAGCGTGTGCAAATCTGCTAAAAGCAGCTTGCGAGTGAACAACTCGGAATGAGGGCCATAGTGCTGCTGACCTTGACGCTTGCACGCACTGGCACTCCCCTCTTGTGGCATAGAGGGCCTTATACAGATTCACACAATATCATACCTCCCAACTTTCCAAATACATAAGGAGGGACACACGCGCGGCGAAGCCTCGCTCCTGAAAAGGAGTGTGGTCTATTGAAAAGGGGCGTGGCGTCGCGGAGGACCCGCGCTCGCGAGCCATGCCCCGTTTTCATCATTGAGAGGGCATGTGCAGCGCTCTGTGAGCCGCTGGCATGCCCCCTCTCCCTCTGACTCCAGTGAATAGACACTATGCGCATGCGCACAGCATCTATTCACCGCTGCTCTGCTAAGCAGGGCAGCGAGAGACAGACTCCCAACTGCCCCCTCCACCATGGGACACTGCAGCCCGCGGGTGTGACAGCGAGACAGTCCCCAAAAACCGGGACTGTCGCGCGAAAATCGGGACAGTTGGGAGGTATGCACTATAACAATATTTAAATAAATGCCATATGTTTTTTTCTTCTGCGCATGCATCTGAGTCTCACCAAGCATGTGTCCAGATTTTGGAGCTTATTCAGAGTTGTTAGCAATTGGGCAAAACCATGTTGCACTGCAGGTGGGGCAGATGTAACATGTGCAGAGAGTTAGATTTGGGTGGGTTATAATGTTTCTGTGCAGGGTAAATCCTGGCTGCTTTATTTTTACACTGCAATTTAGATTTCTGTTTAAACACACTCCACCCAAATCTACTCTCTGCACATGTTACATCTGCCCCACCTGCAGTTCAACATAGTTTTGCCCATTAGTGTTTTTTTGTGTGGTTTTCTAACAATCTCTGAATAACCCCCAGTGTACGTACAGGTTCACAGTACAGATTTGGGCCCACAGTATCAGAAATCTAAGGGGCGTCCCTGGACATGACTGGGATGTACAGAACGAATATCCTCCATACAGACGGGGGAAGCAGCGGGGCACCACTGATGTATGGCATACAACCTGGTCAGATAATGCATTCCTGGCTGCGGTCATGTCCCATACGTTAGTGCCAGTTAAGTGGTTAAGCTCTCTTATGAGTAGTATTCGGTCCCAACCCAACTCTGCTGTATTTATCCTTTCTCCCCTGATCAGTGGTTATGTATGTGTGGACTGAGTGGTACCCTACTGCTGCATATTTGGTGGTCATGTCCTTGAATTCAGAATTACCGGAAAGAGGTCCATAAACTTATATTGGCAGTTGTTATCCCATGCTCCCCTTTTTACTCTGGTCTCTTGCCCTAACCCCAACATTTTTCCTCTTACATGGAAGCTCATCAAACGCATTCTGAAAACCGCTAAATGTCAAATTGCCTCACATTGGAAGGTGACCTCACCTCCAACCATTTCAGCTAGTATATATGTCACCTAGTTAACTTATCGTAAGGAACGTATCACCTCTATCCTACATGATCCTCCTGAGCATTTTACAAAAGTCTTGAGTGTATCTCACACTTTAAGGACAAACCTCCTTTATCTACTATCTTATTCTTCTTTTTCTATTGACCCATTTCACTGTTTTTCTCAAGCTGCACCAACTGGCACCTTCCCGTCTCCTTCCCTCTATACTCTTACACTGAACCTAAGTTACTGTATGATATTACTGTTTTGTAATTACATTGTTTGTATTTTCCTGCACCTAAGTATCCACGTTCTCTATATTTGTATAAACGATGTCTGTTTTTTATTGTGCTTCTATATATTATTTTCTGCAGCGGGGTACATTGGATTCCACAGGAAAACATCGGGGTGTAGAGATGGATCTTGATCCAGGCACCAACAGGCTAAAGCTTTAGACTGTCCCAGGATGCATTGGTGCCTCCTCTATAACCCTATAACCCCGCCTCTAGGCACTGTGAGCTCAGTTTCGAGTTGGTGCCTGCAGAAGAATGTCACTTAACAGGAGGGCTGCACTGGGCAGCCCTGAAAAAGCTTTTAGAAGACTTCAAGGGCTGCAGCACTTACATGTCAGGGTGACATTCTGTGCTGCGGCTCAGTCATCTTCCCAGCGGCGTTGCATACTCCCGCTGGCTCTGTTCCCGGGTACTTGCGGCAGAGACGCTTCGGATCTGGGCACATGGTCGCAGACGCTCTCCTGGTTTGCGTGGCTGCTACTGAAGGGAGGAGGTAAGAGGGTCCCTCAGGCGGGACCCACCACTAAGTCACGTTCCGGTTGCAGTCTAGGAGACAGACTGCGATGCGTGGACACTGTAACTGGGCAGGAACCCCACTATATCCACCAGGGCAGAGGAGTACAGGTCGGATATATTAATATCCACTTTTAAAAAGGCTCCATAGTACCAGGTGGTGAAGTTCAGCATAGGGGAGAAGGCGCTTGACCTGTAGCCCCTCCCCCGGCCCTGGGCGTCATCTACTAGTGGTGTTCCCGCCCTGGAGCTGCCTCACACTCTCCCTCACTCCCTGACTGAGACGCTGGGCACCATTAAGACAGCGTTAGTTAAGAACAAGTGCACCTGTGCCAGAATATATTGTACGAGTATTCTGATATATACATCCGGTCTCAGACCATGCATTGTTATATATAATATACTTATACTAGTCCAGTGCAGTTTTATTGTCTGACTAAAATAATTATCTGCATTGTCACTGTGACTGTGTGTGCCTGTATCTGCTGTGTGGATCTCACTTTCAGTGTATCCAACCTATATCTTTCACTGCATTCTGTACTCTAAGGGACTCGGTGCGTCAGGGTCTCATATAGTGCATCACAGTATTTACCAATTACATTGTATTCTCCTGTGTACTCAGTCACATAATTCCAGATTTATTCGTTGGTGTTGTGTACTGTGTCCTCAGTCACATATTACCGGATTGAGTCGCTGGTGTTTGTGTACTGTGTAACCGGGCCCATACTGGGGGATTTATTCACATGTATTAGTACTCTGTGTGGCTGTATCGTACTAAGACGCTCTGCGTTTGCATTCACTGTAAAAAATAAGATTTTACTCACCGGTAAATGTATTTCTCGTAGTCCGTAGTGGATGCTGGGACTCCGTAAGGACCATGGGGAATAGCGGCTCCGCAGGAGACTGGGCACAACTAAAGAAAGCTTTAGGACTACCTGGTGTGCACTGGCTCCTCCCACTATGACCCTCCTCCAGACCTCAGTTAGGATACTGTGCCCGGAAGAGCTGACACAATAAGGAAGGATTTTGAATCCCGGGTAAGACTCATACCAGCCACACCAATCACACCGTATAACTCGTGATACTATACCCAGTTAACAGTATGAAATATAACTTAGCCTCTCAACAGATGACTCAACAATAACCCTTTAGTTAGGCAATAACTATAAACAAGTATTGCAGACAATCCGCACTTGGAATGGGCGCCCAGCATCCACTACGGACTACGAGAAATAGATTTACCGGTGAGTAAAATCTTATTTTCTCTGACGTCCTAAGTGGATGCTGGGACTCCGTAAGGACCATGGGGATTATACCAAAGCTCCCAAACGGGCGGGAGAGTGCGGATGACTCTGCAGCACCGAATGAGCAAACTCTAGGTCCTCCTCAGCCAGGGTATCAAACTTGTAGACTCTTGCAAAAATGTTTGAACCCGACCAAGTAACAGCTCGGCAAATTTGTAAAGCCGAGACCCCTCGGGCAGCCGCCCAAGAAGAGCCCACTTTCCTCGTGGAATGGGCTTTTACAGATTTAGGGTGCGGCAGTCCAGCCGCAGAATGTGCAAGTTGAATCGTGCTACAGATCCAGCGAGCAATAGTCTGCTTAGAAGCAGGAGCACCCAGCTTGTTGGGTGCATACAGGATAAATAGCGAGTCAGTTTTCCCGACTCCAGCCGTCCTGGAAACATATACTTTTCAGGGCCCTGACTACGTCCAGTAACTTGGAATCCTCCAAGTCCCAAGTAGCCGCAGGCACCACAATAGGTTGGTTCACATGAAAAACTGATACCACCTTAGGAAGGAATTGGGAACGAGTCCTCAATTCCGCCTTATCCATATAAAAAATTAGATAAGGGCTTTTGCATGACAAAGCCGCCAATTCTGATACACGCCTGGCCGACGCCAAGGCCCACAGCATGACCACTTTCCACGTGAGGTATTGTAGCTCCACGGATTTAAGTGGCTCAACCCAATGCGACTTCAGGAAATCCAACACCACGTTGAGATCCCACGGTGCCACTGGAGGCACAAACGGGGGCTGACTATGCAGCACTCCCTTAACAAAAGTCTGAACTACAGGCAGTGAAGCCAGTTCTATTTTGGAAGAAAATCGATAGAGCCGAAATCTGGACCTTAATGGAACCCAATTGTAGGCCCATAGTCACCTCTGACTGTAGGAAGTGCAGAAATCGACCTAGCTGAACTTCCTCCTTTGGGGCCTTCCTGGCCTCACAGCACGCAACATATTTCCGCCATATGCGGTGATAATGGTTTGCGTTCACTTCTTTCCTAGCTTTAATTAGCGTAGGGATAACTTCCTCCGGAATGCCCTTTTCCTTCAGGATCCGGCGTTCAACCGCCATGCCGTCAAACGCAGCCGCGGTACGTCTTGGAACAGACAGGCCCCCTGCTGCAGCAGGTCCTGTCTGAGCGGCAGAGGCCATGGGTCCTCTGAGATCATTTCTTGGAGTTCTGGGTACCAAGCTCTTCTTGGCCAATCCGGAACAATGAGTATAGTTCTTACTCCTCTCCTTCTTATTATTCTCATTACCCTGGGTAAGAGAGGCAGAGAAGGGAACACATACACCGACTGGTACACCCACGGTGTTACCAGAACGTCCACAGCTATCGCCTGAGGGTCCCTTGACCTGGCGCAATATCTTTGTAGCTTTTTGTTGAGGCGGGACGCCATCATGTCCACCTGTGGCCTTTCCCAACGGTGTACAATCATTTGGAAGACTTCTGGATGAAGTCCCCACTCTCCCGGGTGGAGGCCGTGTCTGCTGAGAAAGTCTGCTTCTCAATTGTCCACTCCGGGAAGGAACACTGCTGACAGTGCTAACACATGATTTTCCGCCCATCGGAGAATCCTGGTGGCTTCTGCCATCGCCATCCTGCTTCTTGTGCCGCCCTGTCGGTTTACATGAGTGATCGCCGTGATGTTGTCTGAATGGATCAGCACCGGCCGGTGTTGAAGCAGGGTCTAGCCTGACTTAGGGCATTGTAAATGGCCCTTAGTTCCAGAATATTTATGTGTAGGGAAGTCTCCTGACTTTTCCATAGTCCTTGGAAGTTTCTTCCCTGTGTGACTGCCCCCCAGCCTCGAAGGCTGGCATCCGTGGTCACCAGGACCCAGTCCTGTATGCCGAATCTGCGGCCCCCTAGAAGATGAGCACTCTGCAGCCACCACCACAGCGACACCCTGGCCCTTGGAGACAGGGTTATCCGCCGATGCATCTGAAGATGCGACCCGGACCACTTGTCCAACAGATCCCACTGGAAGATCCTTGCATGGGACCTGGCGAATGGAATTTCTTCGTAAGAAGCTACCATCTTTCCCAGGGCTTGCGTGCATTGATGCACCGACACCTGTATTTGTATTAGGAGGTCTCTGTCTAGAGACGACAACTCCTTGGACTTCTCCTCCGGGAGAAACCCTTTTTATCCTGTTCTGTGTCCAGAACCATACCCAGGAACAGTAGACGCGTCGTAGGAACCAGCTGCGACTTTGGAATATTCAGAATCCAGCCGTGCTGTTGTAGCACTTCCCGAGATAGTGCTACTCCAACGAACAACTGCTCCCTGGACCTCGCCTTTATAAGGAGATCGTCCAAGTACGGGATAATTATTTCGGCCATTACCTTGGTAAATACCCTCGGTGCCGGGGACAGACCAACGGCAACGTCTGGAATTGGTAATGACAATCCTGTACCACAATTTTGAGGTACTCCTGGTGAAGAGTGGTAAATAGGGACATGCAGGTAACCATCCTTGATGTCCAGTGATACCATGAAATTCTCCAGGCTTGCAATAATCGCCCTGAGCGATTCCATTTTGAACTTGAACCTTCGTATATAAGTGTTCAAGGATTTCAATTTTAGAATGGGTCTCACCGAACCGTCTGGTTTCGGTACCACAACATTTTGGAAAAGTAACCCCGGCCTTGTTGAAGGAGGGGTACCTTGATTTCACCTGCTGGAAGTACAGCTTGTGAATTGCCGCCAGTACTACCTCCCTTTCTCCGAGGGCAGCAGGCAAGGCTGATGTGAGGTAACGGCGAGGGGGAGTCGCCTCGAACTCCAGCCTGTATCCCTGTGATACTACTTGCAGAACCTAGGGATCCACCTGTGGGCAAGCCCACTGGTCCCTGAAGTTCCCGAGACGCGCCCCCACCGCACCTGTCTCCACCTGTGGAGCCCCATCATCATGCGGTGGACTCAGAGGAAGCGGGGAAAGATTTTTGATCCTGGGAACTGGCTGTCTGGTGCAGCTTTTTCCTTCTTCCCTTGTCTCTGTGCAGAAAGGAAGCGCCTATGACCCGCTTGCTTTTCTAAAGCAGAAAGGACTGTACCTGAAAATACGGTGCTTTCTTAGGCTGTGAGGAAACCTGAGGTACAATTTTTTTCTTCCCAGCTGTTGCTGTGGATACGAGGTCCCAGAGACCATCCCCAAACAATTCCTCACCCTTATAAGGCAGAATCTCCATGTGCCTTTTAAAGGCAGCATCACCTGTCCACTGCCGGGTCTCTAATACCCTCCTGGCAGAATGGACATTGCATTAATTCTGGATGCCAGCCGGCAAATATCCCTCTGTGCATCCTTCATATATAAGACGACGTCTTTAATATGCTCTATGTTAGCAAAATATTATCCCTGTCTAGGGTATTAATATTATCTGACAAGGTATCAGACTACGCTGCAGCAGCACTATTTATGCTGAGGCAAATGCAGGTCTCAGTATAGTACCTGAGTGTGTATATACAGACTTCAGGATAGCCTCCTGCTTTTTATCAGCAGGCTCCTTCAAAGTGGCCGTATCCCAAGACGGCAGTGCCACCTTTTTGACAAACGTGTGAGCGCCTTATCCACCCTAGGTGATATCTCCCAACGTGACCTATCCTCTGGCGGGAAAGGGTACGCCAGCAGTAACTTTTTAGAAATTACCATTTTCTTATCGGGGGAACCCACGCTCTTTACACACTTCATTCACTCATCTGATGGGGGAACAAAACACTGGCTGCTTTTTCTCCCCAAACATAAAACCCCTTTTATGTGGTACTTGGGTTCATGTCAGAAATGTGTAACACATTTTTTATTGCCGAGATCATGCAACGGATGTTCCTAGTGGATTGTGTATATGTATCAACCTCGTCGACACTGGAGTCAGACTCCGTGCCGACATCTGTGTCTGCCATCTGAGGTAACGAGCGTTTTTTGAGCCCCTGATGGCCTCTGAGACGCCTGGGCAGGCGCGGGCTGAGAAGCCGGCTGTCCCACAGCTGTTACGTCATCCAGCCTTTTATGTAAGGAGTTGACATTGTCGGTTAATACCTTCCACCTATCCATCCACTCTGGTGTCGGCCCCACAGGGGGCGACATCCCATTTATCGGCCTCTGCTCCGCCTCCACGTAACCTTCCTCATCCAACATGTCGACACAGCCGTACCGACACACCGCACACACACAGGAAATGCTCTGACTGAGGACAGGACCCCACAAAGTCCTTTGGGGAGACAGAGAGAGAGTATGCCAGCACACACCAGAGCACTATATAATGCAGGGATTAACACTATAACCGAGTGATTTTTCCCCCAATAGCTGCTTGTATACACATATTGCGCCTAAATTTAGTGCCCCCCCCTCTCTTTTTAACCCTTTGAGCCTGAAAACTACAGGGGAGAGCCTGGGGAGCTGTCTTCCAGCTGCACTGTGAAAAAAAAAATGGCGCCAGTGTGCTGAGGGAGATAGCCCTGCCCCTTTTTCGGCGGACTTTTCTCCCGCTTTTTTCATGGATTCTGGCAGGGGTAATTTATCACATATATAGCCCTGGGACTATATATTGTGATGATTTGCCAGCCAAGGTGTATTGTATTGCCCTCAGGGCGACCCCCCCCCCCCAGCGCCCTGCACCCATCAGTGACCGGAGTGTGAGGTGTGCATGAGGAGCAATGGCGCACAGCTGCAGTGCTGTGCGCTACCTTGTTGAAGACAGAAGTCTTCTGCCGCCGATTTTCCGGAACACTTCTTGCTTCTGGCTCTGTAAGGGGGCCGGCGGCGCGGCTCCGGGATCGAACATCGACGTTGGGTCCTGTGGTCGATCCCTCTGGAGCTAATGATGTCCAGTAGCCTAAGAAGCCCAAGCTACCACCAGTTAGGTAGGTTCGCTTCTTCTCCCCTTAGTCCCTCGCTGCAGTGAGTCTGTTGCCAGCAGATCTCACTGTAAAATAAAAAAACTAAAATATACTTTCTTTCTAGGAGCTCAGGAGAGCCCCTAGTGTGCATCCAGCTCAGCCGGGCACAAGATTCTAACTGAGGTCTGGAGGAGGGTCATAGTGGGAGGAGCCAGTGCACACCAGGTAGTCCTAAAGCTTTCTTTAGTTGTGCCCAGTCTCCTGCGGAGCCGCTATTCCCCATGGTCCTTACGGAGTCCCAGCATCCACTTAGGACGTCAGAGAAATGTCTAACACAAAGGGCGGAAAATCTGAGTATGCTCCTGCATCCTGCAGCGCATGCGCTAAAGATTTGCCTGAGGGGGAAGTTTTGTATGACGGTATGTGTACTATGTGCCATGCATCTGCCAGTCAGTCCACTGCTCCTGTTACCAATCAGGAGTCACCTTGGGCGGCGTTCTCAACTATGCTCAATACACTTGTGCAACGCCTTACGCCCCTTATGGGACCCCCTGTGCCATTGCAGCCACATATTGTCCCTATGATAAACCAACCTTGGGCGAATAATTTGTCTACCCAGTTAAATCAATCCTTGGTTAGACATAAGACTGCCCCAAGACACTCACGTGTCACGGGGTCATCTATGCGGGCAACTTCCTCCTCACAATCCACTAATATCTCAGAGGACTCCTCTGATGATGATGGGGTGAATACTGTCCTGTCAGACACTAACTCAGATGCTTCTGACGAGCAATCTACAACTCAGGTTGATGTCCCTGACTTAGTGGTTGCTATTAAGCAAATCCTACAAATCGATGATGATGTGGATCCCACTACTGTGTCTAAGAAACCTGATAAATTTAAACGTCAGAAGGTAACTAAAACATTCGTACCACATTCTGACCATCTTGTGGAAAATGAAAGTACGACAAGAACCCTGGGCTTCTCCAGGGAAGAAATTCTCCCCGTCTAAAAGGATGGTAGCTCGCTATCCTCTCCCTACAGAGTTGTGTATCAAGTGGGAAAATTCACCGCCGATGGATTCCCATGTCACCCGCCTTGTGGTGTCATCTACTCTGCCAGTCACCACTGTCACCTCACTGAAGGAACCGACAGATAAGCGTGTGGAGGGTTGCCTGAAGTCTATTTAGTATTTACTCCCTTACAGGTGCTGTACATAGACCCACTATAGCAGCCTCCTGGGCTGCAAAAGGAATTGAAGCATGGGTTCAGGCATTAGAGGAAGAGCTGCCTCAGGATATATCTGACACTGCCAGACAATACCTGTCTCATATTACCACCACCGCCTATTACATTCAGGAGGCGTCCTCTGAGGCAGGTGTGTTGGTGGCTAAGGCATCGACTACGTCCATCCTAGCTCGCTGTATTCTGTGGTTGAAGTCATGGAAGGTGGACCTGGACCCCAAAAAGACCTTGGAGGTACTCCCTTTTAAGGAAGACATCCTTTTTTTTTTTTTAAACATCTTTTTATTGAAGCACAAGCATCAATTACAGATATTACATATAATAGGTACAGTATAACATTTGTAACATTGTGATATAAGTACAGTAATCTCAGAGGCCATGTTGTTACAAGCTGATCAGATAGATGGTAATTAAAAAAAAAGCAGAACAAGGAAAAACAAAATCTACTTGAGAAATATATCAGATACCCAGTATATTGGCATTGTCTGATGCTCAGCTTCACCACTACTATTTCAACATTTTCCAAACCAAACAAACTGGGAAGCAGCTGCTGATCTGCAGTCTACTTCCCTGAAAAACAAAAGGGAATTTAACCTAAACTTTGTGTTAAATACAGCCAGCCAATTGCCAACATCTATGAATCAAACAGGAAGGGGGTCAGTATGGCAGCATACAAGAACCATGGAGCAAAGGCGGTGGAGCCTAAAAGAGCCCATCAGGCCCTTTCAAGCAGGCTATATTCCGTTGCAATGCACCAAATAATGGAAAGACAGAGTGCGTTTGGTGGTTTGAAGTGGATGTAAATTTAAGATATATTAAACAGGCAACCGAACCAGGTTACATTATTGCATTTTATGACAAAAGGGTTGCAACGTCAGAGCAATATAGTGATACGTACATTAGGTTAACTAGGAGAAAACCTGATCGGTCTCATAGTGTTAAACGGTAATGCATACTGTGCTAGGAATACCATTACGAAAACACAGTGTAACTGTGAGATTGTATAAAATAGGTGAGTTAAACTGGCTAGGTTGCACAGGTTGAGAAACAAAACATGAAATTAGAAAAAGGTGTAGATGTGTGTGTGTATGTGTGTGTGTGCGTGTGTGTGTGTGCGTGTGTGTGTGTGTGTGTGTGTGGGGGGGGGGGGGGGGAAACTAAACCAGCCTACGTGAACTGTATTAGCTCGGAATTAAACAGGAATGGAAGGGACAGGGACGGGGAGGGTGAACTAATAGAAGACTAGCCGCACTAATCTAGACAAGTCCAAATGGTTAGTTGGAGGGAAATATATTATTGATCATAAAACAGTATATGTGACTCATAGAACCTAGTGGGTGCTCAAATGACTATAACAGAGATAGTTGTAATCCAAATAAAGTAGTTGCAGAAGACAATCGAGAGTCACGTCTTAGGTATCAAGTATCATGGTCTATATCATATAAATGTATCTGACTTTGGTAAAACAAGAGAGCAGAGAAAAATTGGGTGTTTAATCATGTAACTGCCCCTGAGAGATCCTGAAGGAGAGGTAGAACATACACATTGGGAGGGGGGGGAGATAAGTTGCCTGAAAGGCAATGGCTGTATTCCATAAACTGGGGAACTAAACCAAAAACTGCAGGGAACAAAATAATACTTGCAAATGGCAATCAATATTCTCGGCAGGAGAGCAATATCACGGGTTGAGGAATTTGTAACGTGCATTGGGAGAGCCTCTAGCTCACTAGGTAAACCCTGTGTTGCAAAAGAGAGAGTAGCAGGGCTAATCTGCAATACAGAAGCAGCAAAGTGGCTGAAAGGTGTCGTTATGAAATTATCGCTAGCCTCTCCGAGGGGAGGCATAGGCGCAATGGCAACAAACAAAGAACTGGGACCAGACAGGGCTGACTCAGTATTCTCAGAGTTGTTCTGTAGTTGGGTTAGTGCTGCTGGATAAGGGGCTTGGGTGTGTACAGAAACAGGGTCTGTATCAAGAAGGGACAGCAGGCGGTTACATTTGTCGTCCAAGTATGGTATGAAAACCTTCGATAACTCTGCTGCCAGACGAGTGGCCATATCTGTGGCAATGGGTATTAAATCAAGAGCTTCCATCGTTGGAAAGGTAGGGCAAAATAGGGGGTAAAATAGAATCAGAATCACATTAAGTAATATATAGCAATCTTAGGCATGGAAATAATGCAGCACTGGAGGCTGCTAAACTGTAAACACCCTAATTACAAAACTAAAATTGCAGCCCAATACAGCATATAGAAAAGGGAGCAACACTCCGACAGCCAGGTTCTTCGCCCAGTTACCTCACCACCAAAAGTATATTGTTGATATCAACTTTGTAAGCAGAGTTCTGAAGGTATGTGCAGCATATAAATTAAGCCGAGGATGAAACCTTGCTGTAGCCAGCTGTAGGATGCAGAGAGGGAGGAGTTCAGACGTGGAAGTTCCTTAGTGAGAAGGGCAGCACTTGTGGATGCAGGTGTTAGTTAGAAAGCAAAGTCACCAAATAGGGGAAACTCACGAATGTCAGCAGCAGAGGCCGCGCCAGCCCCAGCGGTCACCCCCAACAACACAAATATAGATGAGTTACTGTGGTCCTAGGAGATCCGATTGTCCCAGCTCTAATCAGCCAAGTCCAGGAGACGTCTTGAGATACCGATGCTGGCTAACGAGGGCACAGGGGCCGAGATAGAACAGCCTCCAGGATCTCCTCCGGCAATGAAAGTAGGGCAGCAGCCAGGTTAGAAGCTCCAATGTGAGGGAAAGAGGAGAGGAATAGCCACGATCGCCCCCAACGTGCAGCAGTCCGGCTGCGATCGCTCCCGTGGCAAGACTCCCCGTACTTCCTCCACAGCGCAGTCACTGCGGGTCACCGCCGGCCGCGGCCACCGCGATCCCGGAACAGCTCCTCCACCGCCGGTCACGTCCAGCACCTCCTCAGATCCGCGCACTGCCAGAGCGCTCACGACGCCAGTCCTGGCCGCCGCGTCTCTGGGTCCAAGTCGCCTCCTCCGTCCCCGCAATGACCGGCGTAGGCAGGGGGTGAGTAAGGGCCGAAGGAGCGCTCTCTGTGCCACCAGCAACCGCTTTCCCGCACAACAGCTGTCACGATCCGGGAGGTAGAGGGTATGATACCCAATTATTGCACAGGCAGGGTGAAAGAAGGCCAAGGAGGTGGCATATGCAGGATAACTGCAGCAGTTTCAGGGGTTTTCTGTCCGTGGCGTCTCAGGCTGCCATGAAGGCCATCAGTAACGGTGGCCGGACTCCGGTGTAAAAGAGGTGCTCCCAGACAATAGTGGTCTCAAAATGATCCTTGCAGAGAGATCTCTGCACTAGAACAAAAAGTTCTTGTTTTTCAGCAAGGTTGAGCTGGATGGATGCTGATATAAGAGCTACTGCCAGGAGTTCAGTTAAAATGCGGCCACACTGGATGCCTCGCCCACCGGAAGTCTAAGGAAGACATCCTATTTGTGGAAGATCTCAATAAAATTGTGACTGACTTAGCGGCTGCTAAGACAGATTTTCTCCCAAATACTAATCCTTCTGCACAGAAGCCAAAAGGTACCACTTTTCGCTCCGTTCAACCTCAAGGGAAAGCAAAAGGTCAGGCATACCCAAGACAATCTTGTGCTCCCAAAACCACTAATCCCAAAGCGAAACAATCCTGGGCTGCACATCAGCCTGCTTCTAAACACGACAAGCCTGCTGCATGACAGGGCGGGCCTCCCCCTGGGACGACCCCAGTGTAGGAGGCTGACTTCTGCTATTCACCCAGGTCTGCTTGACGACCAATTCAGATGCATGGCTGCGGGAAGTTGTCTCTCATGGGTACGCAGTCTCTTTCAAGAGACGTCCCCCTTGCCAGTTCTGCACAACGGTTATCCCTTCGGATCCATTGAAGGCGCAAGCTGTACAACTGGTTGTGCGTTCCCTCCTGGATACAGGAGTGGTGGTGGCGGTACCTCTGTCCCAGAGAGGCAGAGGATACTACTTGACCCTGTTTCTAGTCCCGAAACCCAATGGGTTTTTCCGGCCTATACTCAACCTCAAATCACTGAACAAGTTTGTGAGAGTGTCCAAGTTCTGTATGGAAACATTGCGCTCAATTGTACTGGCCAAGGAACCCAGAGACTATATGGTATCCCTGGATATACAAGATGCTTACCTGCATATTCCTATTGCCATATCGCATCAGCAATATCTGCGGTTTGTTATTGGCAACCTTCACTATCAGTTTCAGGCTCTGCCGTTTGGACTGGCAACGGCCCCTCGGATCTTCACCAAGGATAAGGCCATGAATACAGCTCATCTCCATTGCCAGGGAGTCAGGATCCTGCCGTATCTAGACGACCTGCTGATTCTGGCAAACTCCCACGATGTCCTCCTCAGTCATCTACAACTGACGGTAAACTTCCTACAAGCCCACGGGTGGCTTATCAACTGGAAGAAGTCCTCGCTGGTCCCTGCTCGGAGCATGGTGCACCTGGGGGCACTACTGGACACACACAGTCAACGGCTGTTTCTGTCTCCAGAGAACGCTCTGAAACTTCAGGACAGGATCAGATGCTTCCTATCTCACCCAAGAGTGTTGATACACTCGGCGATGCAAATACTAGGCCTCATGGTGTCGGCTGCAGCTGCTCCAACTGCGCCGCAGGTAGGGAGTGGGGATTGTTGATGCCAGAGGGGGCAGGCAGACTGGTAGCAGAACATAGGGGGACATTCCGACCTGAAATTTAGCACAGCTACGATCACTTACAATGACATGCGGGGGGACGCCCAGCACAGGGCTAGTCCGCCCCGCATATCAGACCAGACTGGCCCCCCCGCACAAGTACTTGAAGAGTAACTCCCAGGCAGCGCAGCTCCTGCTGCTGGCCTGAATTTACTCATTGTTGCCCGGGTCGCAGCGGCTGCGTGTGACGTCACACAGTCGCTGCGGCCCGCCCACCTCACGGTCCTGCTACGCCTGTGTTGGCCGGACCGCACACCGACAAAATGGCGGCCAAACACCGCTGTGCCCCCCCCCCCTATCTACAGCACAGAGACTTGCTGCAGATGCAGTGGCATACCCTCCAGCTGGACCTTTTTGGCAGGTACAGGACCTTTTTTTTATGGTCTGTACCGATTTTTGGCTCTCCAAACTTCCATTGAAAGTATAGGAAAAGGGGAGTTTTCGAATTTGTATCGATTTTTATGTGTAAATTGTTGGAGGGTATGTTGCTGCAGATGCAGTGGGCCTATTTTGGGGTGTGGAGCTGGAGTTGCAGCTCCATCAGCCCCACTGTTAATCCTGCTCTGGGAGCCCACAGTAGCCAAAGGACAGAGCCTCCCATTGGATGTAACCTGTGTGGGAGGGCGTTTCTCGCCCAATCAGCTGTGGACTGGGTGTGATAGACCTGCTGCTAAGAGAGCTCCTAGCCACTCCCAGCGTTAACCACACAGTCACAGAGTGACCGATCTGGGCAATTATAATTAGAATTGTCACATTTCCCAGCGCCATACCATAGAGTGACATTTTGAAATATTGTAATGAGATCAGGGATTTCACTCCTGCGCAGCCCTTCAGCTATAAACTAGAGATGAGCGGGTTCGGTTTTACTCAGATTTACTCGGTTCTCAAAACGGCATTTTATTGGCTGACGGATGTCTCGTGTTTTGAATAGCCAATAAGATGCCGCTTTGAGACCCGAGTAAAACCCGAACCCGCTCATCTCTACTATAAACTCTGTGCTGCCAACTTTCCAAAATTGATGGTTTTTATATGGTTTGGGCCATTGTCTATTGTACCTTCTAATATCTTAAAAACATTTGCAAAGAATTCTTACTGATTTTTGTAAATCCCAAAGGCACAATGCAGCTCTTATAGGAACATCACTTCTGTAGGCAAAGGTGCTCCTAACCTTGTAAATACATATAGTGCTGCTAACCTTGACGCTTGCACGCACTGGCACTCCCCTCTTGTGGCATAGAGGGCCTTATACAGATTCACACACTATAACAGTATTTAAATAAATGCCATATGTTTTTTTCTTCTGCGCATGCATCTGAGCAGAGCCGGCCCTAACCAATATGATGCCCTAGGCAAGATTTTGGCAGGTGCCCCCTAGCACCGACGCTAGTTCCACCTCTGACCTTGCACCCCTTTCCCACCACCATCAACACTCACCCATAGCAGTCCTCATTTTGATGTTCCTACCCTCTATATTTTAAATAGGAACAGTGCGCACATTCGGTGCACAGCTCAAAAAGGGGTGTGTTCTTGCTGAGAAGGGGCATGGCTACACAATAGTACCCCCAATTCAAATTATGCCACACAGTAGCGCAACTTTATTCACATTATATCATGCGATAGTGTCCCTAATTCACGTTACATCATACAGTAGTACCACTTTACCTTATATACATTACTAATCACACTGAATTGCTCCTTATTCACATTACACCACACCATATTCCTTTTTATTCACATTAGACCACCCAGTAGTGCCCTTTCTATACGTTATGCCACACAGTAGAGCACCTTATACACATAATGCCACACATTATTAATGCCTTTATACACATAATACCACACAGTAATGCCCCTTACACATATGCTGCACAATATTAATGCCATTATACACATAATGACACACATAATGTCCCTTACACATATGCCACACATTATTAATGCCCTTATACACATAATGACACAAACAGTGCCCCTTACACATATGCCACACATTAATGCATTTATACACTTGTCACACATAATGCCCCTTACACATGTTGAACACTATTGCACAACCAACCCACCCGCACACAGCCGCTAACAATGTGACCTTTGCCTGCATACAGATGTGTCCTCACACATCTTGCCTCAATACACCATGGAGCAGGAGATGCCTGGCGTGAGTCAGCTGGCAGCTCTGCTAACGTCAGGTGCGTTTTTTTCTTTCTGAAAATGCATCTTATTTGCATTGCTATGCAACTAGGATTCACAAGCAGCAGCTTCTGATTAAAATGATATGTGGCATTCTGTGTGCGACTGTGGATGTATCTGCATACAAAATGATACGTTACAGTGATTTCCAGGAATACACTGTAATGTAGCATTTCATATGCAGATACAGCCGCAGTCTCACGCAGAATATAGGCATTCCACATATCATTTTAATTAGCAGAATCTGCTTGTGCCCCTAGGCATTCCAAATGCCCTAGGCATTTGCCTAGTTTGCCTATGCCTATGGCCGGCTATGCATCTGAGTCTCACCACGCATGTGTCCAGATTTTGGAGCTTATTCAGAGCATTCTTACCTACATTTTATTTCTCCTCTCCGGGAGAAGCCAGGAGAGGAGACGCTGCAGTGTCTTCGGGGGGCGGGGCCGGACTGTGACATCACTAAGCCCCACCCCTGCATAGGGAAATGCCGCGATTCGCGGGTCCGCGGGAAGGGGGCGGGGCTAAAATGACGCGATTTGCGTCATTTTAACCCCTTCTCCACCCGACGGACCTGCGATTGCGGAAGGTTATCTCTCCATCCTGCTCGCATCACTAGGGTGCGAGCAGGATGCGGGAGACCTGCCCACTCTTCCGGGGGTGCGGGGGGCTACCCCAAAAAACGGGAGCCTCCCGCAGCTTCCGGGAGAGTAGGTAAGTATGATTCAGAGTTGTTAGCAATTGGGCAAAACCATGTTGCACTACAGGTGGGGCAGATGTAACATGTGCAGAGAGAGTTAGATTTGGGTGGGTTATAATGTTTCTGTGCAGGGTAAATCCTGGCTGCTTTATTTTTACACTACAATTTAGATTTCTGTTTAAACACACTCCACCCAAATCTACTCTCTGCACATGTTACATCTGCCCCACCTGCAGTTCAACATAGTTTTGCCCACTAGTGTTTTTTTTTTGTGGTTTTCTAACAATCTCTGAATAAGCCCCAGTGTACGTACAGGGTCACAGTACAGATTTGGGCCCACAGTATCAGAAATCTAAGGGGCGTCCCTGGACATGACTGGGATGTACAGAACGGATATCCTCCATACAGACGGGGGAAGCAGCGGGGCACCACTGATGTATGGCATACAAGCTTGTCATGTAATGCATTCCTGGCAGCGGTCATGTCCCATACGTTAGTGCCAGTTAAGTGGTTAAGCTCTCTTATGAGTAGTATTCGGTCCCAACCCAACTCTGCTGTATTTGTCCTTTCTCCCCTGATCAGTGGTTATGTATGTGTGGACTGAGTGGTACCCTACTGCTGCATATTTGGTGGTCATGTCCTTGAATTCAGAATTACCGGAAAGAGGTCCATAAACTTATTTTGGCAGTTGTTATCCCATGCTCCCCTTTTTACTCTGGTCTCTTGCCCTAACCCCCACATTTTGCCTCTTACATGGAAGCTCATCAAACGCATTCTGAAAACCGCTAAATGTCAAATTGCCTCACATTGGAAGGTGACCTCACCTCCAACCATTTCAGCTAGTATATATGTCACCTAGTTAACTTATCGTAAGGAACGTATCACCTCTATCCTACATGATCCTCCTGAGCATTTTACAAAAGTCTTGAGTGTATCTCACACTTTAAGGACAAACCTCCTTTATCTACTATCTTATTCTTCTTTTTCTATTGACCCATTTCACTGTTTTTCTCAAGCTGCACCAACTGGCTCCTTCCCATCTCCTTCCCTCTATACTCTTACACTGAACCTATGTTACTTTATGATATTGCTATTTTGTAATTACATTGTTTGTACTTTCCTGCACCTATCCACGTTCTCTATATTTGTATAAACGATGTCTGTTTTTTATTGTGCTTCTATATATTATTTTCTGCAGTGGGGTACATTGGTTTCTACAGGGAAACATTTGGGTGTAGAGATGGATCTTGATCCAGGCACCAACAGGCTAAAGCGTTAGACTGTCCCAGGATGCATTGGGGCCTCCTCTATAACCCTATAACCCCGCCTCTAGGCACTGTGAGCTCAGTTTCGAGTTGGTGCCTGCTTCACTTAACAAGGGGGGGGGGGGGGGGGAGGAGCTGCACTGGGCAGCACTGAAAAAGCTTTTAGAAGACTTCAAGGTCTGCAGCACTTACATGTCAGGGTGACATTCTGTGCTGCGGCTCCGTCATCTTCCCAGCGGCGTTGCATACTCCCGCTGGCTCTGTTCCCGGGTACTTGCGGTGGAGACGCTCTGGGCACACGGTCGCAGATGCTCTCCTGGTTTGCGTGGCTGCTACTGAAGGGAGGAGGTAAGAGGGTCCCTCAGACGGGACCCACCATTAAATCGCGTTACGGTCGCAGTCTAGGAGACGGACTGCGATGCTGGCGTGGACAGGAACCCCACTATATCCACCAGGGCAGAGGAATATAGGTCGGATATATTAATATCTACTTTTAAAAAGACTCCATAGTACCAGGTGGTGAAGTTCAGCATAGGGGAGAAGGCGCTTGACCTGAAGCCCCTCCCCCGGCCCAGGGCATCATCTACTAGTGGTGTTCCCGCCCTAAAGCTGCCTCACACTCTCCCTCACTCCCTGACTGAGACGCTGGGCACCATTAAGACAGCGTTAGTTAAGAACAAGTGTACCTGTGCCAGAATATATTGTACGAGTATTCTGATATATACATCCGGTCTCAGACCATGCATTGTTATATATAATATACATATACTAGTCCAGTGCAGTATTATTGTCTGACTAAAATAATTATCTGCATTGTCACTGTGACTGTGTGTGCCTGTATCTGCTGTGTGGATCTCACTTTTAGTGTATCCCAGCTATATCTTTTACTGAATTCTGTACTCTAAGGGACTCGGTGCGTCAGGGTCTCATATAGTGCTTCACAGTATTTACCAATTACATTGTATTCTCCTGTGTACTCAGTCACATAATACCAGATTTATTCGCTGGTGTTGTGTACTGTGTCCTCAGTCACATATTACCGGATTGAGTCGCTGGTGTTTGTGTATTGCTTAACCGTTCACATACTGGGGGATTTATTCGCATGTATTAGTACTCTGTGTGGCAATATCGTACTAAGACGCTCTGCGGTTGCATTCACTGTAAAAATGTGTAACACAAAGGGCGGAAAATCCGAGAATGCTCCTGCATCCTGCAGCGCATGCGCTAAGGATTTGCCTGAGGGGGAAGTTTTGTATGACGGTCTGTGTACTATGTGCCATGCATCTGCCAGTCAGTCCACTGCTCCTGTTACCAATCAGGAGCCACCTTGGGCAGCGTTCTCAGCTATGCTCAATACACTTTTGCAACGCCTTACGCCCCTTATGGGACCCCCTGTGCCATTGCAGCCACATATTGGGGGTAATTCTGAGTTGATCGTAGCAGGAACTTTATTAGCAGTTGGGCAAAACCATGTGCACTGCAGGGGGGCAGATATAACATGTGCAGAGAGAGTTAGATTTGGGTGGGGTGTGTTCAATCTGCAAACTAAATTGCAGTGTAAAAATAAAGCAGCCAGTATTTACCCTGCACAGAAACAATATAACCCACCCAAATCTAACTCTCTCTGCAAATGTTATATTTGCACATGGTTTTGCCCAACTGCTAACAAAGTTCCTGCTGCGATCAATTCAGAATTACCCCCATTGTCCCTATGGTAAACCCAACTTGGGCAAAAATTTTGTCTACCCAGTTAAATCAATCCTTGGTTAGACATAAGACTGCCCCAAGTCACTTTCATGTCACGGGGTCATCTAAGCGGGCAACTTCCTCCTCACAATTCACTAATATCTCAGAGGACTCCTCTGATGATGATGGGGTGAATACTGTCCTGTCAGACACTAACTCAGCTGCTTCTGACGAGCAATCTACAACTCAGGTTGATGTCCCTGACCTAGTTGTTGCTATTAAGCAAATCCTACAAATCGATGATGATGTGGATCCCACTACTGTGTCTAAGAAACCTGATAAATTTAAACGTCAGAAGGTAACTAAAACATTCGTACCACATTCTGACCATCTTGTGGAAAATGGAAATACGACAAGAACCCTGGGCTTCTCCAGGGAAGAAATTCTCCCCGTCTAAAAGGATGGTAGCTCGCTATCCTCTCCCTACAGAGTTGTGGTGTCATCTACTCTGCCGGTCACCACTGTCACCTCACTGAAGGAACCGACAGATAAGCGTGTGGAGGGTTGCCTGAAGTCTATTTACTCCCTTACAGGTGCTGTACATAGACCCACTATAGCAGCCTCCTGGGCTGCAAAAGGAATTGAAGCATGGGTTCAGGCATTAGAGGAACCCAGGGTGGGAGGCTGACTTCTGCTATTCACCCAGGTCTGGTTGACGACCACTTCAGATGCATAGATGCGAGAAGTTGTCTTTCACGGGTACGCAGTCTCTTTCAAGAGACTTCCCCCTTGCCAGTTCTGCACAACGGTTATCCCTTCGGATCCGTTGAAGGAGCAAGCTGTACAACTGGTTGTGCGTTCCCTCCTGGATACAGGAGTGGTGGTGCCGGTACCTCTGTCCCAGAGAGGCAGAGGATACTGCTCGACCCTGTTTCTATTCCCAAAACCCAATGGGTTTTTCCGGCCTATACTCAACCTCAAATCACTGAACAAGTTTGTGAGAGTGTCCAAGTTCTGTATAGAAACTTTACGCTCAATTGTACTTGCCAAGGAACCCGGAGACTATATGGTATCCCTGGATATACAAGATGCTTACCTGCATATTCCAATTGCCATATCGCATCAGCAATATCTGCGGTTTGTTATTGGCAACCTTCACTATCGGTTTCAGGCTCTGCCGTTTGGACTGGCCACGGCCCCTCGGATCTTCACCAAGGTTATGGCCATGATGACAGCTCATCTCCATCGCCAGGGAGTCAGGATCCTGCCATATCTAGACGACTTGCTGATTCTGGCAAACTCCCACGATGTCCTCCTCAGTCATCTACAACTGACGGTAAACTTCCTACAAGCCCACGGGCGGCTTACCAACTGGAAGAAGTTCTCGCTGGTCCCTGCTCGGAGCATGGTGCACCTGGGGGCACTACTGGACACACACAGTCAACGACTGTTTCTGTCTCCAGAGAAAGTCCTGAAACTTCAGGACAGAATCAGATGCTTCCTCTCTTATCCAAGAGTGTTGAGACACTCGGCGATGCAAATACTAGGCCTCATGGTGTCGGATTTTGACATGGTAGAGTACGCTCAATTTCATTCCCGCCTTCTACAGAGGTTAATACTTTCCAAGTGGGACGGCCTACCTCATCGGATCAGGTCTCACATGATTTCCTTGACTCCAGTGGTTTGTCTGTCGCTGACCTGGTGGATACAGGACCAGCAGTTGAGCAAGGGCCGTCCCTTCTGGATCCCCAGCTGGGTCTTACTGACTACGGATGCCAGTCTGAGGGGTTGGGGTGCGGTGTTGGAGCAACACTCTTTTCATGGTCGGTGGACCATGGAGAAATCACTCCTCCAGATAAACATTCTGGAATTGTGGGAAGTGTTCAATGCTTTGTCTCTCGCCCTGCCTCTGATACAGAACAGGCCTGTTCAAGTACGGTCAGACAACGCCACCACGGTGGTGTACATAAACCATCAAGGCGGCACTCAAAGCCGCATGGCAATGATGGAAGTGTCAAAAATCCTTCGTTGGGCGGAACGTCATCTGCCAGCAATATCGGCAGTGTTCATTCCGGGAGTCTTCAACTTGGAAGCAGATTTCCTCAGTAATCAGGATGTGCACGCCGGAGAGTGGAGTCTTCATCACAAAGTCTTTCAACTCCTAGTAGACAAGTGGGGCCTACCAGATGTAGACCTGATGGTGTCTCGACACAATCACAAACTGCCGGTCTTCGGATCAAGAACCAGGGATCCTCAAGCAGCGTTCGTGGATGCACTGGCAATTCCATGGAACTTTCTGCTGCCCTATGTGTTCCCTCCAGTGTCACTCCTGCCCAGGGTACTGCGGAAGTTCAAACAAGAAGGAGGAATACTACTTCTAGTCGCTCCAGCGTGGCCAAGATGGCATTGGTTCTCAGACCTACAGGGTCTTTCGATAGAGTGACCTCTTCTACTTCGTCAACGCCCAGACCTTCTCGTTCAGGGCCCTCGTGTCTACCCGGACCTGGCCAGACTGGCTTTGATGGCGTGGCTCTTGAGGGCGATTATCCAAACTATGCTGAAGGCCCGCAAACCGGCATCTGCGCGGATTTATTACGGGATCTGGAATTCTTACTTCACCTGGTGTGCTGCTAAGAATTACGATGCATACAAATTCAGTACTTCCAGACTTCTGGCTTTTCTACAGCAAGGCCTGGATTTAGGCCTTCATCTGGCCTCCCTCAAGGTTCATATCTCTGCTTTGTCGGTGTGTTTTCAGAGAAAAATTGTGTCTATTCCTGACGTTCATACTTTCACTCAGGGTGTGTTATGGATTCAGCTTCCCTATGTCCCTCCTGTGGCTCCATGGGATTTGTCTGTTGTCCTGAATGCCCTAGAGAAAACCAACACAAGAAGGTTGGAAAGTAGACTATTGTGTGGGAGCACTCAATTCAGAGGAATAGGTGTATTTTAATCAATTCTGGTAAGAAATAACCTTATTTGTTCAAAAAAGGGTAATTAAGGAGTAAAATATACGTGAATAATAAAGCTACGCGAAAATATAGCACTATATGGAGAATAATTCATATGGTTTCAGATACCACAATGAAAAGCCGGAATCCAAATCTTAGGGCTAGTGGATTTACTGTAATCACAATGACGCTTTTGCGTAATATATGACCATCATTTATTCTACAGCAATCCTATTCAGGATTATTTTAGCGTAGAGAATTGAATCATAAGTCATACAGAACCGAGTGCCAGTTGGTATTAATAGGGATCCATCTAGATCGGGCAGAAGAATTTTTTGCAGTACCAGGGTGTTCCAAGGTGGTCTCCCATCCGAGTACTGACCCGGCCCTCCACTGCTTGGCTTCCAAGATCAGACGAGATCGGGCATCTCCAGTGGGGTATGTCCGCAATAGTTTTATCTGCCCGTTCAGTCGATCCCAATACCCGTATCGCCCGAACAAATATTCCAATTGATCTAAGTCAATCGTGTGTTCAAAAATCTGTATTGAACTTATGCCCAAAACTAGGGAGTGAGATTACAGCAAAATCCAATAAGGGATAGTGGAACAATTATCATGTGCAAGAATTATATGGAGAGATGTCCACTATATAATTAATAATAAGGACAGTTATCATATGCAAGGGAATATCTTTTCCACTTGCATAGCCAGGATAGAATGGTGATATTCAATGAGGCAATACCATCAGTGATACAGTGTATGTAGCCCCTTACTTTATATCACCAACCAATAAATCTCACTATATACAGGCCTCTAAAACTTGAGAAAAAATTCTTACAATGTGTCAAAAGAGGCTATAATGAGAAGAAAAGGAGCAGATAAACAGCTGAAAGTTTTGTTCAATAGTTATACCGGGCAGTAATGTGCATACTAACAATTAATTAGCAATATGCTGCAAAAAAATTTTTAAACAGGATAGAGTGGTGATATTTAATGGGGCAATAACACCAATATTATGTGTGGCTCCTAAAATTGTATCGCCAACCAATAATTCTCACTATATATAAGCCTCTTATGCTTGAGCAAAAATTTTTTTACAATGTGTCTGAGAGGCTATAATGAGAAAAAAGAAAAAGCAGATAGACGGCTGAAGGTATTATTCATTAGCCATAGCAGGCAGTAATAATTAAATAGCAGTGTGCTGCAAGGTTGATGCTAAACCACAGCTTAGAAGTTCTTTGCACAGTAATCTGCTCTTTGGCTTTTAGTACCTCTAATGATAATACCAAGTAACTCCCAACACATGCCAAGTTGCTCCCAAACACCTGTTGGATGCCTCACAGCTCCAGCACCTCTTGGAGCAGCCAGAATACAGACAACCTATCAGTGCATCGCCTTTAAAGTAAATTATTATCCTAATAAGGCAATATTACGTATATATGAGGTACAGGGTATGTCTTCATACGATACCACTATCAATCCTGCTGTAGAGGCTGTCTGCGGCCGATCGCCGCTGGTAACTGGCTCTGGAGGTGCGCTGGAAGTGAAGCCGTGTACTGACTTCTATGTGGAGGGTGTGGGGAGATTGTCAACTGTAGTCCGCGTGGAGCCGCTGCTCTCCAGATGCAGCGTGTAGTCGCGGTGTGTCCTCCTTGTCTCGACGACTGAGCGCCGTTGCCTGGGTAACTGTCCCTGGGTTCCGGTTGTTGCGATCACGTGTGCGCACCACGTGATCACGGAGTGTGTGGCGTACGTTTTGCAGTAAAGCTTGATCACAGAACGTGTCCTGAATGCCCTGCAAGAGTCTCCATTTGAACGTCTTGAGTCAGTAGACTTTAAATGGCTTACGGTCAAGGCCCTGTTCCTACCGGCTATCGCCTCTGCTCGGAGGGTGTCAGACCTAGGCGCTTTGTCCTGTTGTCCACCCTTCCTGATATTTCACCGTGACCGGGGAGTTCTTAGAACTCGCCTGGGTTATTTACCTAAGGTGGTGTCATCTTTTCACCTTAACCAAGAGATTGTGGCTCCAGCTTTCATCTCTTCTGGTTTGTCCTCCAAAGAGAGGTCTTTGGATGTGGTATGGGCTCTCCATCAGTGGCGTGCGGTGAGGTCAATAGCTGGTGAGGCACTGTAGCCATAGGGGGTCATTCCGAGTTGATCGCTTGCTGCCGATTTTTGCAGCACGGTGATCAGGTTTCTACTGCGTATGCACCGCAATGCGCATGCATGTCGTACAGATACAAAGAGGATCTTTGCTGAGCGATGGATTTAACGAAGAATCCATTCGCACAGCCGATCGCAAGGAGATTGACAGGAAGAGGGCGTTTATGGGTGTCAACAGACCGTTTTCTGGGAGTGGTAGGGAAAACACAGGCGTGTCCGGGCATTTGGAGGGCGGGTGTCTGACATCAATTCCAGCACCAAAAAGACTGAAGCAGACCTAGCAGCAGAGTTCTGCAGCAATCCCTCTCACCCTGCAAGACTCCCAGTGACTGTACTGATCCCCCCTGCCAGAAAGTCCTCTAATGGAATCCACGATTCCCCTCTCTATGGCACTCCCTGTTCACCTGGACCCCTGACCAGCGCTCACCTGGACACCCTCCACAAGGGACTGTGCGCACTAGCTGGGGGAACAGGGGAACACAGGGGACTGTGTGCGCTGGCTGGGGGGATGAAGGGACACATGGGACTGTGTGTGCTGGCTTGGGGGACGGGGGAACACAGGGGACTGTGGGCCTAATTCAGACCTGGACGCACGCAGGCTATTTTTTGCACTGCTGCGACCAGGTAATCGCCGCCTACGGGAAGGGGTAAGCACTTTGCCGGGTTGCGATCGGCTGTGCAGTGAGCTGCACAAACAAAAGTTTGTGCAGTTTCTGCACAGCCCAGGACTTACTCAGCCGCTGCGATGATCTGGGCCGGTGCTGACGTCTGGAATCTTCCTCCCGAAAGGCTGGGCACGCCTGCGTTTTTCCGGACACTTCCTGGAAACGGTGAGTTGCCACCCACGAACGCCTTCTTCCTGTCGATCTTTTTGCGATCGCCAGCGCGATCGATTTCTTCGTTAGGTCTGACGCTGCCCAGCGATCCCCGTCGCCGACGTGCCTGCACATTGCTGTGCATACGCATGCGCTGTTCAGACCCGATTGCACGGCTGCGAAAAAAGGCAACGTGCGATCATGTCTGAATGACCCCCTGTGTGCGCCAGCTGGGGGAATGGGGGAACACAGGGGTCTGTGTGCGCTTGCTGGGGGGACAGGGGAACACAGGGGACTGTGTGGGCTGGCTGGGGGGACGGGGAAACACAGGGGTCTGTGTGCGCTGGCTGGGGGGACGGGGGAACACAGGGTCTGTGTGCGCTGGCTGGGGGGAAGGGGGAACATAGGGTCTGTGTGCGCTGGCTGGGGGACGGGGAAACATAGGGGACTGTGTGCGCTGGCTGGGGAGATGGGGGAACACAAGGGTCTGTGTGCGCTGGCTGGGGGGACGGGGAAACACAGGGGTCTGTGTGCGCTGGCTGGGGGGACGGGGGAACACAGGGGACTGTGTGCGCTGGCTGGGGGGATAGGGGAACACAGGGGTCTGTGTGCGCTGGCTCGGGGGATGGGGGAACACAGGGTCTGTGTGCGCTGGCTGGGGGAACAGGAAAACATAGGGGACTGTGTGCGCTGGCTGGGGGGATGGGGGAACACAGGGGACTGTGTGCGCTGGCTGGGGGGACGGGGGAACACAGGGGACTGTGTGCGCTGGCTGGGGGGACGGGGGAACACAGGGGTCTGCGTGCGCTGGCTGGGGGGACGGGGAAACACAGGGGTCTGTGTGCGCTGGCTGGGGGGACGGGGAAACACAGTGGTCTGTGTGCGCTGGCTGGGGGGACGGGGGAACAGAGGGTCTGTGTGCGCTGGCTGTGGGGACTGGCTGGGGGGACAGGGGAACACAGGGGACTGGGTATGCTGGCTGGCGGGACGGGGGAACACAGGGGACGCTGGCAGTCCCGTCCAGGTCCTTTGCACGAAGGCAACATAGACACAACCGTGCAGACACCGGGAGATACACGTGGAAGGGGGTTTGGGGCGGGTTAAAACAGAGCACAGTGCGCTGCCAGTGAGGCCAGTGTGGACACCGGGAGACACACGGGGAAGGAGGGTGGGCGCGGAGAAAACAGAGCACAGTGCGCTGCCAGTGAGGCCAGTGCGGACACCGGGAGACACACGGATCAAAGGGAGGTGGGGGAACACAGCGGTCTGCGCATCTAACTCACTGCGACAGGAATGTTGGGCTGTGGTGCTCTCCTAAATGTAGTGCCGAGCACACACCTTGAGCAGCCTCGTACGAGTTCCAGGGTTAATGACAGTGCCAGCCCTCCCACTGCCCAATTACAGTTTCCTCAGTGACAGGGGCGTGCTTTCATATCGTCTGAAAGCACGCCCCTGTCAAAGCGGCACTGCTATTAGGTGCCGCGTATAGGGATTTTCTCAATGGGCTTTCTCTGTTCCAATGCTTGGCCTCTCCCCCTGCTTCTGGCTTTTTCATACTAACAACGGGAGGCACCGAGAGCGGTGCCTCCGAAACAAATTTAAAGCTGTTCTTTACAGAGTAAAAATGTTTCAAATAAAAGACAGCCTAAGGCAGATACTTATGACACAGAACGTGTGTCATAAGTATCTCCTTTGCATTATTTTACTCATTTATGACAAGGGAGGCACTGCCTCCCCTGACTGCACGTCCCTGCTCTCCATATATATGTGGAGAGGACTGCCTGTATCAGGAGGTCAGATACCTTTTTGTACTTTTTGGTTTTCACAAATGTGGCTGGCCTGCGAATAAGCAAACCTTGGCCAGATAGATTAGAATGGTGATTGCACAAGCCTATGCGCAGGCTGGTCTCCCAGCTCCTGCTGCTATTAAAGCCCATTCTACTCGGTCTGTTGGACCTTCTTGGGTGGCCCGCCGAGGTGCGTCCGCTGAACAGTTGTGCAAGGCGGCTACGTGGTCCTCAGTGAACATGTTCATTAGGTTCTATACCTTCGATACTTCCGCCTCCCAGGATCCTTACTTTGGACACCGGGTTCTCATACCCACTACGCCGCGTCCCCTCCCTTGAGGATCTGCTTTAGGACATCCCCGATGTTTTCCTGTGGAAACCAATGTACCCTGCTGCAGAAAAGGAGATTTATGGTAGACTTACCATGGATAACTCTCTTTCTGCGAGGTACATTGGTTCCACATGGCGCCCACCCTGACGCACCTAGCTTCTATGGGTTTGTATGGCATT
This sequence comes from Pseudophryne corroboree, assembly GCF_028390025.1. NCBI lineage: Eukaryota > Metazoa > Chordata > Amphibia > Anura > Myobatrachidae > Pseudophryne > Pseudophryne corroboree. Next base: position 161,313,972 of record NC_086444.1, on the reverse strand, counting down.
AGCCGCTAGTACCTTCTCCTGTCGGGAGAACATGGTTCTATGTAGTGATGAGCGGGTTCGGTTGCTCGGAAACCGAACCCCCCCCGAACTTCACCCATTTTACACGGGTCCGAGGCATACTCGGATTCTCCCGTATGGCTCGGTTAACCCGAGCGCGCCCGAACGTCATCATCCCGCTGTCGGATTCTCGCGAGATTCGGATTCTATATAAGCAGCCGCGCGTCGCCGCCATTTTCACTCGTGCATTGGAAATGTTAGGGAGAGGACGTGGCTGGCGTCCTCTCCGTGTATTGTTGAGGCAAATATTTGTGCTTGCTTATTGCTTAATTGTGGGGACTGGGGAGCAGCTGTATTTTAATAATATAGGAGGAGTACAGTGCAGAGTTTTGCTGATCAGTGACCACCAGTTTTATCCGTTCTCTGCCTGAAAAAAAAACGCTCCTTATCTGTGCTCAGTGTGCTGCATATATCTGTGCTCACACTGCTTAATTGTGGGGACTGGGGAGCAGCTGTATTATATAGGAGGAGTACAGTGCAGAGTTTTGCTGACAGTGACCACCAGTATACGTTGTCTGCCTGAAAAACACTGCATATCTGTGCTCAGTGTGCTGCATATATCTGTGCTCACACTGCTTTATTGTGGGGACTGGGGACCACCAGTATATTATATAGGAGGAGTACAGTGCAGAGTTTTGCTGACCAGTGACCACCAGTATTATACGTTGTCTCCCTGAAAAACACTCCATATCTGTGCTGCATTGTAGTATATAGTAGGAGTACAGTGCATAATTTTGCTGACCACCAGTATATAATATATAGGAGTACGGTACAGAAGGCTACTGCTGTACCTACCTCTGTGTCGTCAAGTATACTATCCATCCATACCTGTGGTGCATTTAAGTTTTGCACAGTTTGCTGACCACCAGTATATAATATATAGCATTATGGTACAGTAGGCCACTGCTGTACCTACCTCTGTGTCGTCAAGTATACTATCCATCCATACCTGTGGTGCATTTAAGTTTTGCACAGTTTGCTGACCACCAGTATATAATATATAGCATTACGGTACAGTAGGCCACTGCTGTACCTACCTCGGTGTCGTCAAGTATACTATCCATCCATACCTGTGGTGCATTTAATTTTTCTTTGCATCATGTGCTGTTTGGGGACAATTTTTTTGAAGTGCCATCCTGCCTGACACTGCAGTGCCACTCCTAGATGGGTCAGGTGTTTGTGTCGGCCACTTGTGTCGCTTAGCTTAGTCACACAGCGACCTTGGTGCGCCTCTTTTTTTCTTTGCATCATGTGCTGTTTGGGGACTATTTTTTTGAAGTGCCATCCTGCCTGACACTGCAGTGCCACTCCTAGATGGGCCAGGTGTTTGTGTCGGCCACTTGGGTCGCTTAGCTTAGTCACACAGCGACCTTGGTGCTCCTCTTTTTTTCTTTGCATCATGTGCTGTTTGGAGACTATTTTTTGGAAGTGCCATCCTGCCTGACACTGCAGTGCCACTCCTAGATGGGCCAGGTGTTTGTGTCGGCCACTTGTGTCGCTTAGCTTAGCCATCCAGCGACCTTGGTGCACCTCTTTTTTTCTTTGCATCATGTGCTGTTTGGGGACTATTTTTTTGAAGTGCCATCCTGTCTGACACTGCAGTGCCACTCCTAGATGGGCCAGGTGTTTGTGTCGGCCACTTGGGTCGCTTAGCTTAGCCATCCAGTGACCTTGGTGCACCTCTTTTTTTCTTTGCATCATGTGCTGTTTGGGGACTATTTTTTTGAAGTGCCATCCTGTCTGACACTGCAGTGCCACTCCTAGATTGGCCAGGTGTTTGTGTCGGCCACTTGTGTCGCTTAGCATAGCCATCCAGCGACTTTGGTGCACCTCTTTTTTCTTTGCATCATGTGCTGTTTGGGGACTATTTTTTTGAAGTGCCATCCTGCCTGACACTGCAGTGCCACTCCTAGATGGGCCAGGTGTTTGTGTCGGCCACTTGGGTCGCTTAGCTTAGCCATCCAGCGACCTCGGTGCAAATTTTAGGACTAAAAATAATATTGTGAGGTGTGAGGTGTTCAGAATAGACTGAAAATGAGTGGAAATTATGGTTATTGAGGTTAATAATACTATGGGATCAAGATGACCCCCAAATTCTATGATTTAAGCTGTTTTTGAGGGTTTTCTTGTAAAAAAACCCCTGAATCCAAAACACACCCGAATCCGACAAAAAATTTTCAGGGAGGTTTTGCCAAAACGCGTCCGAATCCAAAACACGGCCGCGGAACCGAATCCAAAACCAAAGCACAAAACCCGAAAAATTTAAGGTGCACATCACTAGTTCTATGTGACTAACATCTACCTTCTCTTAAGCCGTCCATTGATTTTATTAACGGCCTCGCCGTCCACCCCCCTACCTTCTTTTCTCCCCAATAAACACGCGGACAACTGAATTGCGATTTAAAAGGTCACAGCCAAATTTATTGATTGGATTAGAATTGGTACTCTATAAGTGGGTGGCGAGAAAGCAGTGCATACCCCCGGCTACAGCCTCCATATTAATTTCTCCTCAATTAAACAACGGGGCGGAACCTAAGTCCCGCCCTTGCGCAAGTTAGCTGAGCGGTACCACTTCCCCTCATCGGCATAGCACCGGTCCACCCTTAAGATGACGACCGTGTCGGCCCTTGAGGCCACGACAAATTCGCCGAGTATCTGGGGAAGTGCCGGCCAACCGACGTTGCGCTACTACAGACCGCCGAGGAGCACTGCTTGCCGCGCCTGCTGGACCTCTTTTGCCAGACCATAATTAAAGACCGAATTGGCCTGACGTTGCCACCACCGGACGTAAACTTCAATTCAAATTCCAGTTACCTCACCTTCGCCCTGGTGATAGCGAAAACTCTGGATTGCCTGTCGGTGCCACCACCGAAATTAAAAAATGTTCAATTCCTAAATACCAGGGCCAAATTGCCCTACCAACTGGGCGGGAGGGTGGGTGCCTTCTTGTATCCTTGATCAGCCTGAAAGAGGGAGCCTGCCTGGCACTCCTGCTCTTTTGTACCTCCCAGGTAACTCTCCTCCCCCTCTTACCTATAGGATGCTGCTATGCTACCTGCTCTATCCCCCCCCCCCCTCCCCTCCCCTCCCCTTTTCTCTCCCTCCTTGCCCTAGGCTCCTTCTTTAAAAAACCCAGGACGCTTATTTATTCTCGGGCCTAGTTTGTCCCTCGAATTCTTTAAGCCGTCCATTGATTTTATTAACGGCCTCGCCGTCCACCCCCCTACCTTCTTTTCTCCCCAATAAACACGCGGACAACTGAATTGCGATTTAAAAGGTCACAGCCAAATTTATTGATTGGATTAGAATTGGTACTCTATAAGTGGGTGGCGAGAAAGCAGTGCATACCCCCGGCTACAGCCTCCATATTAATTTCTCCTCAATTAAACAACGGGGCGGAACCTAAGTCCCGCCCTTGCGCAAGTTAGCTGAGCGGTACCACTTCCCCTCATCGGCATAGCACCGGTCCACCCTTAAGATGACGACCGTGTCGGCCCTTGAGGCCACGACAAATTCGCCGAGTATCTGGGGAAGTGCCGGCCAACCGACGTTGCGCTACTACAGACCGCCGAGGAGCACTGCTTGCCGCCATAGCCTGGTTCCTAGAACCCAGGCCCGCCACCCCCTGCTACCTCATGCCTTCCACTGACGCTTTCTGCTATGTTGCCCAAGAATATAGCTAAACCTTCCTCTGTCAGGTGTACCCCGCCTTGCCTGAATAGTCCCTCCTCTCCGAACCTCAACAACGGGTGCCTGGCGATCGTATCGCCTTCTCCCGTTAAGAGACGGGCTACCGCCCTGTTCACCTTTCTTCTGACCCTTTGTAACCCCGTGCCCCCCTGTGCCCTTGGGACTATCTCGGACCATGTGATCCGTGTATTAGGCCACCGGCCCTTCAACCCTTGTATGCCGGCTTGAATTGCCGTAATCGGCTCGCTCCCCTAGCTTTTTCCTAGATCGCTGCCCCCTAGACCTTTTGCCCTCCTGAAAAGTAGAATTACAAATAACCGTTACCCCCTGTTGTATGCGGACCTATGGTGCGAACTTTCGCGCGACCCATATGAAGGTGAAAACCACAAAACCTCTTTTTGTTTGAGGGCAAAATTGGAAAAAGTCCTTCATTCCCCCATTTATGGCGGGCAGCTTAAGGCCTTGGGTTTCGCGAAAGACGCCGAGCTGCCTTCTAGTCTTGCTTTTCCGCGCGTAAGTGTACCTTGTACGCTCCTGATTTCCCCCTGGCCAGATTTTTGGTCTCGCCCGCTGGCAACCCCTTACGTGCCACTACTGCCATGTCTTGTCAGTTGATAATTACACTTTCAAATGTCATGACGATGCCTCCACCGAAAAAAAAAAAAAAAAAAACAATTTCTACATCCTAACGGTGCCAATAAAAAATTTCTACATCCTAACGGTGCCGAAATTAAAAACACAACAATTCTACATCCTAACGGGTTCAATCCGGTTAGGTATACTCATCATATAGCGCCCTATGATCTATACCTAGCAACTGACATATGACATAAGACACCCGAGAGTGCATACAAACTCCACAAAGAATGCTCTTAACTGGATTGAACCCATGACCTAAGCACTGTGAGGCCGTAATACTACCCATTGCCACATACTGGTGCGTTTACGCTGACTTGATATTCATGCCTTGCGCCAGACTATAGTTGTCCTACGTTATCCCGTCTACCGCTAAGGCACATGCAGCCTTGACCCCTACTTTATGCAGAGATGAGGTATTATTCAGCCCTTAAACCTTCGCTTTGCGCCTGGACCTTTTGCTTTCCTTTTCCTTCTGTCCTGTCTACCTTATTATGATACCATAAGTGACCATCATATTGCACGTTCACTAAAGTAGCTTTGATGGGTTTTTACTGTGATCGCTACCGCTACTTGTTGCATTTTGTATGACCATTCGGTTCTGGAACAAACTTATTCAGCGCTTAAAGGCATAGCTAGTAAATGTAATATGAATTAAGAACTGGGATTGAACCCATGACCTCAGCGCTGTGAGGCCGTAATGCTAACCATTGCCCCATAAATGGTGCGTTTCTGCTATTCTGCTACCTAAGTGAACATAATACTGCGTATTCCCCAAAGCCGCTTTGATGGTTTTTCTATTGAGATCGCTATCGCTACTTGCTTTGTCTCCCAGGCCTGCCTTTTGTATGACACTCAGGTTATATAACAAGCGGTTATCATTATAACTATATACCACATAATACAATGCCAGGGGATTAAACCATGCGTTTAGCACAGTGGAAGTTGTACTGCGTAGCGCTGGGCTGTACCGCGCTATGCAAATCGTGGTCTGTCTATTTTTTATTTATTTTTATTTATTCATTATTATTATTATTATTATTTTTGGTTTTTGTTACTGCCTCGTTATGCTCTGTGTACCCATGCATTTTTCTAATGTATGGACTGTGCAAGGCATTGCAAATCGCCTGTGACGCCTTCCTACTAACTGCAATACAATAATAATGGAGCTAAGGCCACGGGTAATACTGAAAAAATTTGCTAGTATGAACGTTATGGTGCGTGACTGTCCCCCACTGATCTGTATTATACTGTTCTTATATACCTACTATCAATGCAATAGTACATGCTCACGGCAATGCGATGACTGTTCTGCCTTATATTATATAATTCATCGCTATTCCCCTCTATAATGTGCAAAATACCCCCCGGCCATTCGATCCGGTATTAAGCTTTATATTAGCCCGCTAGTATACCTATGATGCTGAAATATGCTCTTGCCGCCATGCCCTCAGTAATCATTACGCTGTATACCTAGTACGACCCGTACCCTGTAATATACCCATGCGGCAATGACATCGCTGATTTGCTTTATCTCGTATACTTCCCCTTTCACACTGCCGCCCGTACCCGGTATTTTGCCATTTTAACTGGCTTCCTAAACGGGTCAAAACTGCGATGTGAAAAGGGGTCCCCTTCAATTTACCGCTTTCAACTACAGGTATTTTGAACGGTAAAAGAAGGGTCCTCCCCGTTTCAGTCCCATTTCACTGTGCAGTGTGAAAGGGTCTGAAACGGTATTTGCAAGCCCCAGCAGGTCATAGGCTGTCTCCATGTGTGATGTCAGCAGCCACAACCAGGAAACAGCTTGGAAAACACCGGAGACCCATGTGAGAGTGGCTTTATAAACTTTTATACTGCAAAGCCACTATAAAATGTCTCATTGGAGTGATGAAGAGGTGAGGGAGCTGCTTTAGGATCAGAGGGGATGAGGAAATCTGCAGACAAATTACTGGGACAGTCAAGAATACCCTCATATATAAAAACATAGCAAAATGCTTCAAGCTGCTGGGTTCCATCGTACTACTATCCAAATTTATTAATAATTAATTAATTAATACTTATTAATAATGTGTGGTTAGAAAAGTCCATTTATAGCGACAACCACTGTTTTCTATGGGTGAAACGGGTTCAGTGTGAAAGGTACCAAAAAAAAATTAATGAAATGGTAATATACTGGTTACAACATGAGATGTGAAAGGGGTTTAACTGCTCAAACCCGTTTTAAGAACCGTTTCAAATACCGTTTCAAAAGCAGGTTTTGCGATGTGAGCAGCATTGCTAGTACCTATTCTACCCTGCAATATATACACGCCGTTGCACTTCTGCGATCCTTGCATCACTCGCATATTATAACCTTATCATACTTTATACGCTGTAATTTAATACTGACTGCAATGTAACCACTGACCCATGTTATACTGTCTACTATGACACTATTACACACTATGCGCTGCCATAACCCCCACAACCCTGTAATTCTACCCAGCCCCCCACTGCCCTTTTATTTCCTTTATTTATGTATTTTTATTTTTACACCCCCTCCCTCGTATACCTTACACTGGTCACCCTGCTGGGAGGGGTTATGTGCAGGGGAGAAGATGAAAGGGAACCACCACCATTGTTGGAGGAGGGGAGATAAGATAACCCCCAGCCAGATAGCGTCTGCTGGACATGCTATCAGTAATTAAGAAGGGGGGAAGCTATTGTATTACTGTGAGAGCAAAGATTTTATGCGGGAAGCCTTAGCAACGGGGAAGGGGGGGGGGGGGTTGCTTAGATGTGGTGTTTGCTATCCCTGCAGCAGCTGAATGTCCCATGCGTTTGTCTTTTAAAACCAACTCCAAGGCTGGAGTGATTATCTTATGTTTTCTTACCAGACAGTCGCTTTAACCCACTAAGCCATAGCGCAGAAGCCATACCCCTAGCCTGTAAATACATGATACTTATCTGGGTGGTCCCTCTGCGTGCCTCCTAAGGAATCATTAGATTGCAAAGTTTCGCGTGGGTCCCCCTGAAGCTAAGCCGTAGGGAGAAGCGAGACGAGTAGCCTGATCATCTGTAAGTAAGTACAGTAAGTGAGAGGGAAAAGTACCATATTACAAAGTAACATGACCGAAAAGGGAACATTCATGGAAATAATTAATTAACTAACAACCCAATAACTTGAATTAATAAATAGGCTGGCTGATTGATATGGGTATTGGTACTGGCTAGCGCCCGTGCAGCCTGGCGGATATGGCGGGGCTGATACCCGGTGGAGTGGGCTGCGGCGGGCCAGCAGCTTGCCCACTGCGGATAATGGGCTGTGGGGAAGTGCTGTCCCGCATGCCACCCGAGGGGGGGGGGGGGGGGAGCGCTGCAAGCTGCTGCCCCCATCCCACTTGCTCTGGCTGTGCAAAATGAGTGTTTAGCAACTATTTTTCTATATAAACATTACTCAATTACCGACATAGGAGTATACACAGATAAAATGTAAGCTAACATGGTGCTGTTATAAAGAATGAGAAACTGTGACCTGTAAAATGTGGATTACTCCAAATGATCTTTACATTTTTGAAATCTTACTTTCCTATAATGTTATATTTTCATGTTATATTTTTATTGTATCATATTTACTTACCACTTTGCTCTTATTATTTTTATTGTATCATATTTATTTACCACTTTGTTCTTATTTTGATTAAAGATTTAGAACACATTCTGCTGTACCGTTTACCTTTAATTTTTAGTTAAAAACATGAAAATACTAATAAAAGTATTTTAAAAAGGAAAGCATGTTAAGTTTCTTAGTGAGAAGTAGAGTATTCCACCCACAGCAATCACGGGCTCCTGCGGTGGTGTCTGTCCCGCCGGAGCCGCTATCTGTGCCTGCTGTCGCTGCTGGGCGCGTACCTGCGTGTGTCGGTACGCGCCGCTACTGTGCAGCGTCGCTGGGGGTGTGAGTGCGGGCTCTGGCGGCGGCCTGTTAAGTTTCTTAGGACCTGACCCGCCGTAGACGGGGATTGTAGCTGCTGCTGTGGCTGGGCGGCGCCGAGCGTGACGCGATCGCTCGGCGCCGGAAGGAGGGGGGGGGGTGCGGCCTGCGGCTGGCTACGGGCTGGCTCGCCGGAGCCTGCTTCCGGGCCGCCGCGCGCCAGCCACGTGCGTAGGGGTGACGCGGTCGGCGGTCTCGCCGATCCCGTCCGGGGCCCTCGGGAGTGAGCAGCGTGCTGTGAACCGTGCGCTGCCTGGTCCGCCTGGATGAGGTGCCGGGGGGCGGGGGCATTCCTCCTGGGTCTGGGCATTCTGGTGTGCGGGCGCTAGATGACTGGGCTGCGTTTGGTGCAGTGAGTATATTTTGTGGTGAACTGTAAGGAGGGGGGTCTAGATTTTGGGCTGCAGTGTGTGTATAACTGAAGTGTATGAGAGGGGGCTTATAATAAAATTGTACTTATTCCTTTCCCTTGATTCCAGGAGCTGTGAGGTGGGTGCCTTCTTGTATCCTTGATCAGCCTGAAAGAGGGAGCCTGCCTGGCACTCCTGCTCTTTTGTACCTCCCAGGTAACTCTCCTCCCCCTCTTACCTATAGGATGCTGCTATGCTACCTGCTCTATCCCCCCCCCCCCCCCTCCCCTCCCCTCCCCTTTTCTCTCCCTCCTTGCCCTAGGCTCCTTCTTTAAAAAACCCAGGACGCTTATTTATTCTCGGGCCTAGTTTGTCCCTCGAATTCTTTTTACCTACTCCTGCCTTGGACTGGTTAACGAAACTGAGCTCACAGTGCCTGGAGGCAGGGTTATAGGGGAGGCCTCAATGCATCCTTGGACAGTCTAAAGCTTTAGCCTGTTGGTGCCTGGATCAAGATCCATCTCTACACCCCGATGTTTCGCTGTGGAACCAATGTACCTCGCACAAAGAGATTTAACCATGGTAAGTCTACCATAAATCTCCTTATTTCTACAAAGCTTAAAAGAAAAATTTCAATATGATATACTGGTGATGTTATTAAAAAGTATAATGTGTAAATAATCCCAGAGCCACAAATGTGTTTAACACACTTTAGTACCTCCAGTTCACATTATTCCACACAGAAATTCCAGTTCACATGTGCCACAGTACTTCCACCCTGGTTATATAGCTATTGGCCTGATTCATGTTTGTAAGTAAAGCAAAAAAAGCAAGCAGCTGGGCTTGTAACGTGCAGTGAGATTTAGATTTGGGTGGAGTGTGCACAAACTGAAATCTAAATTGCACTGTAGAAAGAAAGCTGTCTAACATTTGTGGGCTACATGCAATAGCAGGCAGCCAGTATTTACCCTGTACATAAAAAATATAACTATATTTGCTCCTCTTTCATGGCAACATGATTTCCTCCAGATACAAAGTTATGTGCTTATTTGCTTTACTTACAAATATAAATCAGGCTCTATGTGTTGACAGGGGCATAGGGAGGGCGGTTCCGGTGAAGCTTGAGCACCAGGCGCCCAAGACAGTACAGGGCGCCGCAGCTCGACTCCGCCGTAAACCTCCGCTTGGCCGCAAGCAGCTCGCAGCCGCAGCTGTCAGTCATTGACAGCTGGAAACCCGAGCTGCATCAGGTCTCTCCCTCCTCTCCGCTCCCCTCCCTCCCTCCCTCCTCCCCTCCCCGCCGGTCCGTGACTTGCGTGTGATGTCATGCCTTACACGCACGGACGGGCGGAGACGCGGCCAGCAGCAGTCGGAAAGCAAGAACAGGCAGGTGAGTATTTTTTTGTTTTGTTTTCTTTTGTGTTTGCGGCGCTACCAGTGGGCACAGCTACAGGGGGCATAATTACTCTGGGCACACCCTACTGGGGGCACAACTACTCCGGGCACAGCCACAGGGGGCACATCTACTGGGGGCAAATCTACAGAGGGTACAACTATGCCGGGCAAATCTACAGGAGGCACAACTACTGAGGGCAAATCTACAGGGGGCACAACTACGCCAGGCACAGCTACCGGGGGCACATCTACTGGGGACAAATCTACACGGGGCACAACTACTGGGGGCAAATCTACAGGGGGCACAAACCAGGGTGCACAATTACTCTGGGCACAGCTACAGGAGGCACACCTACTGGGGACACACCTACTAGGAGCACAGCTACAGGGGGCACAGCTACTCCGGGCACAGCTACAGGGGGCACATCTACTAAGGGCAAATCTACAGGGGGCACAGCTACTGGGGGCAAATCTACAGGGGGCACATCTACTGGGGGCAAATCTACAGGGGGCACAACTACTGGGGGCAAATCTACAGGTGGTACAGCTACAGGGGGCACAACTACTGGGTCCATAACTACAGGGGGCATAACTGTGGCCACGCCCCTTCCCTATGAAGCCACGCTCCTATTTTTTGTCGAGCGTCACCGGCGTGCACTATGTTTAACCTGTGGTTGTGAGGGGGGGCGCCAAAGGAAACTTTCGCCCTGGATGTCACAAGGTCGAGAACCGGCCCCTGGTGGCCATGCCCCCAATTCAGTACAGGGGAGGGGGGCGCCGAAACATACCTTGCTCCAGGCACCATGACACCTTGCCACACCTCTGTGTGTGGAGTCCTGGTCGACCACCTCAGCCGCCCTGTTGTTAATCCAACACTTAGCCAACCTGTTTTTCTGGGCTCTAACTTAATCATAATGCATAAATTAAGGGTTGGCAGAACTCTCTCCACACACACGTTTCCCAAATCCTGAACTATCAGCATGTCCACCACCCATCTCAGATTTTTATGAAAATTTTTTAGTTAAGAGAGGACTATCTCTGCCAAATATAATGACTGTCTGACAATTTGTTTATTAAATATTGATTTTTCAATTTATTAAATGATTTACTAATCACATCTTCTTTGTCCAGTTTATTTGAAGTATGACGGGTGTTTATTAAGGGATCACCACATTTTTCGAAAATACTTAAAAATGCTAGGTTCAATCAACATTAAATATCCCAAATTGTTTTAGGTGCTTAACAAAGGTATACATTATTACCACACAAAAATCAGCATGGTACTCTGTTTCATAGTGGAGAAAAAAAATAATGAAGTTGACGTTCAATTACTGTTGTACCACATACATAACTAACACAAGAAACATAACTTGAGTACATAACTTAAGTTGAGTCAACAATCACATTATCTTTCCATTGTTTGGAACCTGTTGTAACAGTCTGTAATTTTTCTTAAAGTGTCAGCAGACAGTGCCTTCCAGTACTTCCTTGGATAGTGGGCACTTCCGTTACACAGGGGACATGAATAAAAGGAACAAAACACTGAAGGTTGTTGATTGGTTTAATTTCATGAAGTGTACTAGCACATCTTGTTCCTCCTCATTACATTGAATAATATACCCAATGTAGCAGATGTTATTGTACACTGCTGCTATGTATGTTCTAGGTTGAAGATCACTTTTGTCTACATTTTTTTAGTGATGTGCACCGGACATTTTTCGGGTTTTGTGTTTTGGTTTTGGATTCGGTTCCGCGGCCGTGTTTTGGATTCGGACGCGTTTTGGCAAAACCTCCCTGAAATTTTTTTGTCGGATTCGGGTGTGTTTTGGATTCGGGTGTTTTTTTACAAAAAAACTCAAAAACAGCTTAAATCATAGAATTTGGGGGTCATTTTGATCCCATAGTATTATTAACCTCAATAACCATAATTTCCACTCATTTTCAGTCTACTCTGAACACCTCACACCTCACAATATTATTTTTAATCCTAAAATTTGCACCGAGGTCGCTGGATGACTAAGCTAAGCGACCCAAGTGGCCGACACAAACACCTGGCCCATCTAGGAGTGGCACTGCAGTGTCAGACAGGATGGCACTTCAAAAAAATAGTCCCCAAACAGCACATGATGCAAAGAAAAAAAGAGGCGCAATGAGGTAGCTATGTGACTAAGCTAAGCGACCCAAGTGGCCGACACAAACACCTGGCCCATCTAGGAGTGGCACTGCAGTGTCAGACAGGATGGCACTTCAAAAAAATAGTCCCCAAACAGCACATGATGCAAAGAAAAAAAGAGGCGCAATGAGGTAGCTGTGTGACTAAGCTAAGCGACCCAAGTGGCCGACACAAACACCTGACCCATCTAGGAGTGGCACTGCAGTGTCAGACAGGATGGCACTTCAAAAAAATAGTCCCCAAACAGCACATGATGCAAAGATAAAAAGAGGCGCAATGAGGTAGCTGTGTGACTAAGCTAAGCGACCCAAGTGGCCAACACAAACACCTGGCCCATCTAGGAGTGGCACTGCAGTGTCAGACAGGATAGCACTTCAAAAAAATAGTCCCCAAACAGCACATGATGCAAAGAAAAAAAGAGGCGCAATGAGGTAGCTGTGTGACTAAGCTAAGCGACCCAAGTGGCCGACACAAACACCTGGCCCATCTAGGAGTGGCACTGCAGTGTCAGACAGGATGGCACTTCAAAAAAATAGTCCCCAAACAGCACATGAGGCAAAGAAAAAAAGAGGCGCAATGAGGTAGCTGTGTGACTAAGCTAAGCGACCCAAGTGGCCGACACAAACACCTGGCCCATCTAGGAGTGGCACTGCAGTTTTCTAGCGAGAGGATGAGTGCTTCCATCCTCATGTGAAGCTGAACCACTAGCCATGAACATAGGCCAGGGCCTCAGCCGTTCCTTGCCACTCCGTGTCGTAAATGGCATATTGGCAAGTTTACTCTTCTCCTCAGACGCTTTTAATTTAGATTTTTGGGTCATTTTACTGAACTTTAGTGTTTTGGATTTTACATGCTCTCTACTATGACATTGGGCATCGGCCTTGGCAGACGACGTTGATGGCATTTAATTGTCTCGGCCATGACTAATGGCAGCAGCTTCAGCACGAGGTGGAAGTGGATCTTGATCTTTCCCTATTTTACCCTCCACATTTTTTAATGTGTGGAATTATATGCCACTATCAATAGCAATGGCCTACTACTATATATACTGTGCAAAACTGAAATGCATCACAGGTATGGATGGATAGTATACTTGAAGACACAGAGGTAGGTAGAGCAGTGGCCTACTGTACCGTACTGCTATATATTATATACTGGTGGTCAGCAAACTGTGCAAAACTGAAATGCACCACAGGTATGGATGGATAGTATACTTGACGACACAGAGGTAGGTAGAGCAGTGGCCTACTGTACCGTACTGCTATATATTATATACTGGTGGTCAGCAAACTGTGAAAAACTGAAATGCACCACAGGTATGGATGGATAGTATACTTGACGACACAGAGGTAGGTAGAGCAGTGGCCTACTGTACCGTACTGCTATATATTATATACTGGTGGTCAGCAAACTGTGCAAAACTGAAATGCACCACAGGTATGGATGGATAGTATACTTGACGACACAGAGGTAGGTAGAGCAGTGGCCTTCTGTACCGTACTCCTATATATTATATAGTGGTGGTCAGCAAAATTATGCACTGTACTCCTACTATATACTACAATGCAGCACAGATATGGAGCGTTTTTCAGGCAGACAACGTATAATACTGGTGGTCACTGGTCAGCAAAACTCTGCACTGTACTCCTCCTATATAATACTGCTGGTCCCCAGTCCCCACAATAAAGCAGTGTGAGCACAGATATATGCAGCACACTGAGCACAGATATGGAGCGTTTTTCAGGCAGAGAACGTATAATACTGGTGGTCACTGGTCAGCAAAACTCTGCACTGTACTCCTCCTATATAATACTGCTGGTCCCCAGTCCCCACAATAAAGCAGTGTGAGCAGAGCTGGATTAAGGCTCTGGGAGGCCAGGGGCACTAAGGAGCATGGGGCCCCCATGGACTAAAATAAAAGTTATATTTATATATATATATATATATATATATATAGATCCCACACAACCGGCTGTGGTGGTGTCAGTTATTATTCGCCGAGTGCCTCCATTGTGTGGGATCCATATACTCGTTTGAGAGGTTGTGCACCGGACCTGTTGAAATCTTCCAAGCGTGAGTGCCAGACATATTGTGCATATATATATATATATATATATAGTGATGTGCACCGGAAATTTTTCGGGTTTTGTGTTTTGGTTTTGGATTCGGTTCCGCGGCCGTGTTTTGGATTCGGACGCGTTTTGGCAAAACCTCCCTGAAAATTTTTTGTCGGATTCGGGTGTGTTTTGGATTCGGGTGTTTTTTTTACAAAAAACCCTCAAAAACAGCTTAAATCATAGAATTTGGGGGTCATTTTGATCCTATAGTATTATTAACCTCAATAACCATAATTTCCACTCATTTTCAGTCTATTCTGAACACCTCACACCTCACAATATTATTTTTAGTCCTAAAATTTGCACCGAGGTCGCTGGATGGCTAAGCTGAGCGACACAAGTGGCCGACACAAACACCTGGCCCATCTAGGAGTGGCACTGCAGTGTCAGACAGGATGGCACTTCAAAAAAATAGTCCCCAAACAGCACATGATGCAAAGAAAAAAAGAGGCGCACCAAGGTGGCTGTTTGACTAAGCTAAGCGACACAAGTGGCCGACACAAACACCTGGCCCATCTAGGAGTGGCACTGCAGTGTCAGGCAGGATGGCACTTCAAAAAAATTGTCCCCAAACAGCACATGATGCAAAGAAAAAAAGAGGCGCACCAAGGTCGCTGTGTGACTAAGCTAAGCGACACAAGTGGCCGACACAAACACCTGGCCCATCTAGGAGTGGCACTGCAGTGTCAGACAGGATGGCACTTCAAAAAATTGTCCCCAAACAGCACATGATGCAAAGAAAAAAAGAGGCGCACCAAGGTCGCTGTGTGACTAAGCTAAGCGACACAAGTGGCCAACACAAACACCTGGCCCATCTAGGAGTGGCACTGCAGTGTCAGGCAGGATGGCACTTCAAAAAAATTGTCCCCAAACAGCACATGATGCAAAGAAAAATGAAAGAAAAAAGAGGTGCAAGATGGAATTGTCCTTGGGCCCTCCCACCCACTCTTATGTTGTATAAACGGGACATGCACACTTTAACGAACCCATCATTTCAGTGACAGGGTCTGCCACATGACTGTGACTGAAATGACTGGTTGGTTTGGGCCCCCACCAAAAAAGAAGCAATCAATCTCTCCTTGCACAAACTGGCTCTACAGAGGCAAGATGTCCACCTCATCATCATCCTCCGATTCCTCACCCCTTTCACTGTGTACATCCCCCTCCTCACAGATTATTAATTCGTCCCCACTGGAATCCACCATCTCAGGTCCCTGTATACTTTCTGGAGGCAATTGCTGGTGAATGTCTCCACGGAGGAATTGATTATAATTCATTTTGATGAACATCATCTTCTCCACATTTTCTGGAAGTAACCTCGTACGCCGATTGCTGACAAGGTGAGCGGCTGCACTAAACACTCTTTCGGAGTACACACTGGAGGGTGGGCAACTTAGGTAAAATAAAGCCAGTTTCTGCAAGGGTCTCCAAATTGCCTCTTTTTCCTGCCAGTATACGTACGGACTGTCTGACATGCCTACTAGGATGCGGTCACTCATATAATCCTCCACCATTCTTTCAATGGTGAGAGAATCATATGCAGTGACAGTAGACGACATGTCAGTAATCGTTGGCAGGTCCTTCAGTCCGGACCAGATGTCAGCACTCGCTCCAGACTGCCCTGCATCACCGCCAGCGGGTGGGCTCGGAAATTCTTAGTCTTTTCCTTGCACCCCCAGTTGCGGGAGAATGTGAAGGAGGAGCTGTTGACGGGTCACGTTCCGCTTGACTTGACAATTTTCTCACCAGCAGGTCTTTGAACCTCTGCAGACTTGTGTCTGCCGGAAAGAGAGATACAACGTAGGTTTAAAACTAGGATCGAGCACGGTGGCCAAAATGTAGTGCTCTGATTTCAACAGATTGACCACCCGTGAATCCTGGTTAAGCGAATTAAGGGCTCCATCCACAAGTCCCACATGCCTAGCGGAATCGCTCTGTTTTAGCTCCTCCTTCAATGTCTCCAGCTTCTTCTGCAAAAGCCTGATGAGGGGAATGACCTGACTCAGGCTGGCAGTGTCTGAACTGACTTCACGTGTGACAAGTTCAAAGGGTTGCAGAACCTTGCACAACGTTGAAATAATTCTCCACTGCGCTTGAGTCAGGTGCATTCCCCCTCCTTTGCCTATATCATGGGCAGATGTATAGGCTTGAATGGCCTTTTGCTGCTCCTCCATCCTCTGAAGCATATAGAGGGTTGAATTCCACCTCGTTACCACCTCTTGCTTCAGATGATGGCAGGGCAGGTTCAGGACTGTTTGGTGGTGCTCCAGTCTTCGGCACGCGGTGGCTGAATGCCGAAAGTGGCCCGCAATTCTTCGGGCCACCGACAGCATCTCTTGCACGCCCCTGTCGTTTTTTAAATAATTCTGCACCACCAAATTCAATGTATGTGCAAAACATGGGACGTGCTGGAATTTGCCCAGATGTAATGCACGCACAATATTGCTGGCGTTGTCCGATGTCACAAATCCCCAGGAGAGTCCAATTGGGGTAAGCCATTCTGCGATGATGTTCCTCAGTTTCCGTAAGAGGTTGTCAGCTGTGTGCCTCTTCTGGAAAGCGGTGATACAAAGCGTAGCCTGCCTAGGAACGAGTTGGCGTTTGCGAGATGCTGCTACTGGTGCCGCCGCTGCTGTTCTTGCTGCGGGAGGCAATACATCTACCCAGTGGGCTGTCACAGTCATATAGTCCTGAGTCTGCCCTGCTCCACCTGTCCACATATCCGTGGTTAAGTGGACATTGGGTACAACTGCATTTTTTAGGACACTGGTGACTCTTTTTCTGACGTCTGTGTACATTTTCGGTATCGCCTGCCTAGAGAAATGGAACCTAGATGGTATTTGGTACCGGGGACACAGTACCTCAATCAAGTCTCTAGTTGCCTCTGAATTAACGGTGGATACCGGAACCACGTTTCTCACCACCCAGGTTGACAAGACCTGAGTTATCCGCTTTGCAGCAGGATGACTGCTGTGATATTTCATCTTCCTCGCAAAGGACTGTTGGACAGTCAATTGCTTACTGGAAGTAGTACAAGTGGTCTTCCGACTTCCCCTCTGGAATGACGATCGACTCCCAGCAGCAACAACAACAGCAGTGCCAGCAGCAGTAGGCGTTACACTCAAGGATGCATCGGAGGAATCCCAGGCAGGAGAGGACTCGTCAGACTTGCCAGTGACATGGCCTGCAGGACTATTGGCTTTTCTGTGTAAGGTGGAAATTGACACTGAGGTAGTTGGTGGTGTGGTTTGCAGGAGCTTGGTTACAAGAGGAAGGGATTTAGTGGTCAGTGGACTGCTTCCGCTGTCATCCAAAGTTTTTGAACTTGTCACTGACTTCTGATGAATGCGGACCAGGTGACGTATAAGGGAGGATGTTCCTAGGTGGTTAACGTCCTTACCCCTACTTATTACAGCTTGACAAAGGCAACACACGGCTTGACACCTGTTGTTCGCATTTGTGTTGAAATAATCCCACACCGAAGAGGTGATTTTTTTTGTATTTTGACCAGGCATGTCAATGACCATATTCGTCCCACGGACAACAGGTGTCTCCCCGGGTGCCTGACTTAAACAAACCACCTCACCATCAGAATCCTCCTTGTCAATTTCCTCCCCAGCACCAGCAACACCCATAGCCTCATCCTGGTGTACTTCAACAGTGACATCTTCAATTTGACTATCAGGAACTGGACTGCGGGTGCTCCTTCCAGCACTTGCAGGGGGCGTGCAAATGGTGGAAGGCGCAAGCTCTTCCCGTCCAGTGTTGGGAAGGTCAGGCATCGCAACCGACACAATTGGACTCTCCTTGGGGATTTGTGATTTAGAAGAATGCACAGTTCTTTGTTGTGCTTTTGCCACCTTAAGTCTTTTCATTTTTCTAGCGAGAGGATGAGTGCTTCCATCCTCATGTGAAGCTGAACCACTAGCCATGAACATAGGCCAGGGCCTCAGCCGTTCCTTGCCACTCCGTGTCGTAAATGGCATATTGGCAAGTTTACGCTTCTCATCAGACGCTTTCAATTTTGATTTTTGGGTCATTTTACTGAACTTTTGTTTTTTGGATTTTACATGCTCTCTACTATGACATTGGGCATCGGCCTTGGCAGACGACGTTGATGGCATTTCATCGTCTCGGCCATGACTAGTGGCAGCAGCTTCAGCACGACGTGGAAGTGGATCTTGATCTTTCCCTATTTTAACCTCCACATTTTTGTTCTCCATTTTTTAATGTGTGGAATTATATGCCAGTATCAATAGCAATGGCCTACTACTATATATACTGCGCACAACTGAAATGCACCACAGGTATGGATGGATAGTATACTTGACGACACAGAGGTAGGTAGAGCAGTGGCCTTCTGTACAGTACTGCTATATATACTGGTGGTCACTGGTCAGCAAAACTCTGCACTGTACTCCTCCTATATAATATACTGGTGGTCCGCAGTGCCCACAATAAAGCAGTGTGAGCACAGATATATGCAGCACACTGAGCACAGATATGCATACCTCCCAACATTGAAGTAGATGAAGGAGGGACATCTTGGCGCGTCTAGCGCGCCCGCGACCGAAAAGGGGGCGTGGTCTGTGTAGAAGGGGGCGTGGCTTCACGGAGGTCCCGCGATCGCGAGCCACGCCCCCATTTTCGGCACTGAGGGGGCATGGCCAGCGCTCTGTGAGCTGCTGGCATGCCCCCTCTCCCTCTAACTAACTGGAATAGACGCTGTGCGCACGCGCACAGCGTCTATTCACCGCTGCTCTGCTCTCAACTGAGCAGAGCAGTAAGTGATCAGGAGCCTCCCAACTACCCCCACCCACCGCGGGACACTGCGGCCCGCGGGAGGGACAGCGGGACAGACCCAAAAAAACGGGACTGTCCCGCGAAAATCGGGACTGTTGGGAGGTATGGATATGGAGTGTTTTTCAGGCAGACAACGTATACTGGTGGTCACTGTCAGCAAAACTCTGCACTGTACTCCTCCTATATAATACAGCTGCTCCCCAGTCCCCACAATTAAGCAGTGTGAGTACAGATATATGCAGCACACTGAGCACAGATATGGAGTGTTTTTCAGGCAGACAACGTATACTGGTGGTCACTGGTCAGCAAAACTCTGCACTGTACTCCTCCTATATAATATACTGGTGGTCCCCAGTGCCTACAATAAAGCAGTGTGAGCACAGATATATGCAGCACACTGAGCACAGATATGGAGTGTTTTTCAGGCAGACAACGTATACTGGTGGTCACTGTCAGCAAAACTCTGCACTGTACTCCTCCTATATAATACAGCTGCTCCCCAGTCCCCACAATTAAGCAGTGTGAGCACAAATATATGCAGCACACTGAGCACAGATATGGAGTGTTTTTCAGGCAGACAACGTATACTGGTGGTCACTGGTCAGCAAAACTCTGCACTGTACTCCTCCTATATAATATACTGGTGGTCCCCAGTGCCCACAATAAAGCAGTGTGAGCACAGATATATGCAGCACACTGAGCACAGATATGGAGTGTTTTTCAGGCAGACAACGTATACTGGTGGTCACTGTCAGCAAAACTCTGCACTGTACTCCTCCTATATAATACAGCTGCTCCCCAGTCCCCACAATTAAGCAGTGTGAGCACAGATATATGCAGCACACTGAGCACAGATATGGAGTGTTTTTCAGGCAGACAACGTATACTGGTGGTCACTGGTCAGCAAAACTCTGCACTGTACTCCTATATAATATACTGGTGGTCCCCAGTGCCCACAATAAAGCAGTGTGAGCACAGATATATGCAGCACACTGAGCACAGATATGGAGTGTTTTTCAGGCAGACAACGTATACTGGTGGTCACTGTCAGCAAAACTCTGCACTGTACTCCTCCTATATAATACAGCTGCTCCCCAGTCCCCACAATTAAGCAATAAGCACAAATATTATTAATAAACGGAGAGGACGCCAGCCACGTCCTCTCCATAACATTTCCAATGCATGAGTGAAAATGGCGGCGATGCGCGGCTGCTTATATAGAATACGAATCTCGCGAGAATCCGACAGCGGGATGATGACGTTCGGGCGCGCTCGGATTAACCGAGCCATACGGGAGAATCCGAGTATGCCTCGGACCCGTTTAAAATGGGTGAAGTTCGGAGGGGTTCGGTTTCCGAGGAACCGAACCCGCTCATCACTAATATATATATACACACCAGGCTTGATCAGTCACTCTGCTCTCTGCTTATTATCTTGCTCTGGTGCCCTCTAGTTTGAAGTGTCAATCCATAGATACAGTATATAGCAATGCAGGCAGCACTCAGAGACTTGTAGCATTTATAAATGCTGTGATTTCTGGCGCATGTAACTGCCGCCCAGTTCGTGATGTCAGTCAAGACGGATCGGGCAGTGTGTATGCACAACACACTGAATGGTCCGTCTGTAGATATAGCTGCACATCAATTGATCTGCAGATATATCCGCCAGCGTGTACCCACATTTAGGCACTAGGGGTAGGGTTAGGGTTAGTCTGCGGGACGTGAGGGTTAGGGTTAGGCACTGACGGAGGGGTTAGGGTTACTCTGCGGGACGTGAGGGTTAGGGTTAATCTGCGGAACGAAGGGGGGTTAGGGTTAGTCACTGACGGAGGGGTTAGGGTTAGTCTGCGGGACGTGAGGGTTAGGCACTGGTGGGAAGGTTAGGGTTAGTCTGCGGGACGTGAGGGTTAGGGTTATGCTGCGCAAATGGGGAGTTAGGCACTAGGCTGAGGGTTTGGATTAGGCTGTGGGACAGAAGGATTGGGGTTAGGCTTTAGGGGGAGGGTTATGGTTAGGCTGCGGGACAGGAGGGTTAGGCACTGGGGGGGAGTGTTAGGGTTAGTCTGCGTGGAGACGGTTAGGCACTAGGGGGAGGTTTAGGGTCAGGCTGCGGGGGGAGGGTTAGGTACTAGGGGGAGGGTTAGGCACTAGGGGGAGGTGGAGGGTCAGGCTGCGTAGGAAGGGTTAGGCACTAGGGGGAGGGTTAGGGTCAGGCTGTGAGACGGGAGGGTTAGGGTTAGGGTCAGGCTGTGGGACAGGAGGGTGATAATGTCGATATTATCTTAAAACATAAAGCTATACCTCTAAATACACTTTTACCATGGAGCCGCTGCGGCCGTACCTTTAATACACACGCTACGCACAGTGCCAGATTAAGGTCCATATGGGCCTGGAGCTGAAATTAAGGAAGGGCCTATTGTGTGCCTCGGCAGGAGGTGTGAAGCGCTGCGGTGGTGTCACTAGTGATGTGGTGGTGTGATCAGTGTGGTGTGGGTGTGGTCTAAATAGGGGGTGCGGCCTATGCCATGTGAGTGACACAGTCACCACTTACTGACAGACACTACTTACTGACACACACACACAACACAAAGCTTACTGACATAATCACAACTTACTGACAGACACTACTTACTGACACGCACACACACACACACACACACGCAAACACACACACACACACACACACACACAGCACAAAGCTTACTGACACAATCACCACTTACTGACAGACACTGCTTACTGACACACAACACAAAGCTTACTGACACAATCACCACTTACTGACAGACACTACTTACTGACACACACACACACACACACACACACACACACACACACACACACAACACAAAACTTACCGACACAGACACCACTTACTGATAGATATTACTGACTGACACACACGCATAACACTGATACCACTTACTGACACAGACATTACTTACTGACACACACACAACACAATACTTATACCGCTCTCACATCACAATACTGGGTCCCACCTGGGAATTGGAAATGGGTCCATGGGTGGGACCCGGCATTCGACCCTACACACGCTAACCCGACCCGGCATTTTGCCGGTTCGGGTTGACATCCGTGGGCGGAGATGGAGTCGGCATCAGGGGTGGGTGAGGAGGCGGTGCTGGAAGATGAGATCATCTCCGTGCCGCCACTCCCTACGCAGTGAACGGGTTCCGGGTTGCATCGACCTGGGTGACCCGTTCACACTGCACCTGACCCGGTATTTAACCCGGGAATAACCCTTCTTTATTCCTGGGTTGAGTTACCGGGTCAGGCAACCCGGAATTCGCCCATGACCCCTTTCACAATGCACATCGAAACGTGTCGACTCGGCAATATACTGACAGACACTACTTAACCTACTGACAGACACCACTTACTGACAGACACTACTTACGGACACATACACAACACAAAACTAACTGACATAGACACCACTTACTGACAGAGACACACACACACACACACATACACACAATGCAAAACATACTGACAAAAATACTACTTACCGACACACAAACACAACACAAAACTTACTGACACAGACACCATGTAAAATGTACTGACACAAACACTACTTACTGACAGACACTTCTTACTGACACCAGTGGTGCACACAGAATTTTTTTCTCAGTGGTACTGTGCCTGCGCGCCGTGGGCGTGGTCACATGTCATTAAGGGATGTGACCATGTGACACTAGGTGGAGCGGTTATATATTATGTGCATCCATGGCACAGACACCCTCTGTCCCTGCGGACTACAAGGACAGCAGGATGTGACACTGGTTATAGAATAAAAAATATTATATATAATCTGTGTACCCACCCAGCACTCATCCTGTTATAATGTGAATATTTGCTCCAGTGCCCTCCTTCGGTTTTTCAAGCTGTGGACAGAGTACAATGAGGCGGCACTCCTGAGTCTTGCTAGTGCAGTAAGATTTATTCAGTAAGATTCTGGATCAATAAATCTTACTGCACCAGCAAAACTCGGGAGTGCCGCCTCATTGTACTTGTGGGGAGGGGTACCAACCATTAGAGTTACTCATGGGGTGTAGTATGAGTTGCCGGCGGCCGAGTCCCCGGCGGCCAGCATACCGGCGCCGGGATCCCGACCGCCGGCTTCACGACAGCAGGGCAAGCGCAAATGAGCCCCTTGAGGGCTCGCGGCGCTCGCCACGCTGTGGGCACGGTGGCGCGCGTAAGCGACACGCTATCCTTCCTCCAGGGGGGTCGTGGACCGCCAAGAGGGAGAAAAGGTGTCGGTATGCCGGTTGTCGGGATTCCGGCGCCGGTATATTGTGCGCCGGGATCCCAACAATTGGTATACTGAATACCACCCACACACCGCTGGCCCGGCACCCCACTGTCACTTTTTCTCTGCCAGTCTGCCAGGTGCGGGAGGGTGATGACATCACCTTCATGCTCCCAGCAGTCCTTTTCCTGGAAAAGGAAGAAGGTGCTGGCGGCACCTCCGAGCAAGATCTAGGAGCTTGGTGGTGGTGTTTTACAGTGTGGCGGGGGTATGGCGTACTGGCGGACACATTCTTAATGGTACACCGTACCGGAGCGTACCACCACACTTGCAGGACTGACTGACACACACACACACACACACAACGCAAAACATACTGACACACACGGCACAACACAAAACTTACACAGACACCACTTACTGACAGACACTACTTACTGACACACACACACACAATGCAAAATTTACTGACACAGACACAATACAAAACTTACTGACACTACTTACTGACACACACACAACGCAAAACCTAATGACACTACTTACTGACAGACACTACTTACTTAGTGACACACACACCTCTCAAAACTTATTGACATACACACAGGGTTGCCGACCCTCCCGCATTCAGCGGGAGGCTCCCGTTTTTTGAATAAGCCTCCCGCTGCCCCGCTAAACCTCTGCATCCTCCCGTTTGTTCGTTTTTTGCGCTGCCGCTGAAACTGTGGATTGCACATGCGCGAGTCCAGAATGGAGGGGGCGGGACCCGCATGGGTCGTCATGATGAGGACTCGTGAGTGAAGGGAGAGAGGCATGACAATAGTACGTCATGTGCTCCGGGACCCTCTCACTTGCACCAGCCGTAAGCCCCTACCCCAGCCTACTGCTTCCCCCACCCACCTCTATCTATCACATTACCACCTGACCAGGAAGCAAGCCAAGTAGATGACAGGAGCTACAGCAGGGTTTGCGGGTAACTGCACAGTGCAGTGCCGAGGTCGGGACGTCCACCTCACAAAACCGATCTTCCTGGATGCCTTCCCTGCTGCCCTACCTTCCACTCATTACAATTACAGGAGGGAGAGAAGCACAGGAGCTGGCGGTGGACTGCATTCTAAGGTACAGTCTCACGGTCACACTGCCTGCACTGCTGAAAGAGGACTCCAGCCCACACGCAGCAAGATGACAGTAATCAGTCTCTTTCACAGACCTCAATCTCTGGTTATTGCTGCCCCCCACCCCCCACCACTCCTCCTCCTCTCCCTCGCCCTCCTCACCCTTCAACTTTCCCTTTCACTCACAGTCAATTGACTTGTCCCTGTCTGTTCAACCTCCCCAGAGCCGGCCATAGGCATAGGCAAACTAGGCAATTGCCTAGGGCATTTGATATGCCTAGGGGCATCAGCAGCTTCTGATGATTAAAATGATATGCGGCATGCCTATATTCTGTATGTAGCATTTCATATGCAGATACAGCCATAGTCTCACACAGTATATAGGCATGCTGCATATCAGTTTAATCAGCAGAAGCTGATTGTGCATCCTAGCCACATAGCAATGTAAATAAGATGAATTTTCATTTAAAAAAAAGGTGCCCAACGTTAGCATTGAGGCAAGATTTGTGAGGACACATCTGTATCCAAGCAGAGGCAGAAGTCACGGTGTTAGTGGCAGTGTGAGTGCTGTGTGCACATGAGTGGGTTGGTTGTGCAGTAGTGTTCGGAATATGTGTAAGGAGCATTATGTGTGTCATATAAAAATGCATTAATAATGTGCAACATATGTGTAAAGGGCCACTATGTGTGTCATTATGTGTATAAGGGCATTAATAATGTGTGGCATATGTGTAACAGGGTACTACTGTATGTGTGTCATTATGTGTATAGGGGCACTAATAATGTGCAGCAAATGTGTAGGGGGCACTATGTGTCTCATGTGTATAAGGGCATTAATAATGTGCACCATATGTGTAAGGTACATTATGTGTAAAGGGCATTAATAAAGGTTGTCATAATGTGTAAGGCGCATTATGTTTATAAGGACATTAATGTGTCTCATGTGTAAGGGGCATTACTGTGTGGAATTGTGTATAAATGCATTACTAATGTGTGGCATTATTTGTATAAGGTGCTCTACTATGTGGCGTTGCATATAGAAAGGGCACTACTGTGTCGTCTAATGTGAATAAAGAGCAATAAGGTGTGGTGTAATGTGAATAAGGAGCAATTCAGTGTGATGTAATGTGAATAAGGGGCTCTACTGTGAGGAGTAACGTTTATAAGGTAAAGTGATACTACTGTGGGATGCAATATGAATTATGGACACTATCGCAAGATAAAATGTAAATAAAGTTGCAGTACTGTGTGGCGTAATTGGAATTGGGGTTTCTATTGTGTGGCCATGACCCTTCCCAGCAAGTAGATGCCCCTTTTTGGGCTGTGCGTCAAATGTGCGAACTGTTCCTATTTAAAATATAGGGGGTACAAGAACTGCTATGGGTGAGGGGTGATGGTGCTGGGAAAGAGGTGCAAGGTCAGAGGCAGAACCAGCGGTGGTGCTAGGGGGCACCAGCGAAAATCTTGCCTAGGGCATCATATTGGTTAGGGCCGGCTCTGAACCTCCCTCACCCCACATCACTGCCTTTTGCCCTGTGTATGGTCTCTTGGTAATTACTACACACCCTGGCAGGGTGTCATTTAGATTTAGTGCAGCTGCAGCTCTGGTTTGTCCTGCAGGAGAATGTATTTTGCATAAAATCCCATCAGTGGAGACAGACACTTAACTCCCTGCTAGACATTGCCGTGGACAATGGTAGACACAATTAAATTGCCCACAGACTGTCCAGCTTGGGGCAGTACAGATGTTGTAAGGGTAGTACAGGCTGTGTAACGGTTGGCATTACTCACAGCACTAAGGTCATGGATTTGATTCCAACCATGGCCCTAACTATGTTGAGTTTGTATGTTCTCCCCATGCTTGCGTGGATATCCTTTGGTTACTATGGTTTCCTCCCACAATCCAACACTATATTGGTAGGTTAATTGACTCCCGACAAAAATGAATCCAGTG
Source organism: Pseudophryne corroboree (assembly GCF_028390025.1). Lineage (NCBI taxonomy): Eukaryota > Metazoa > Chordata > Amphibia > Anura > Myobatrachidae > Pseudophryne > Pseudophryne corroboree. Next base: position 161,287,431 of record NC_086444.1, on the reverse strand, counting down.
TGTGCGTGTACATGGGCAGACCAGATAGGCCAAGTGGTTCTTATCTGCCGTCACTTTCTATGTTTCTATGTGTGTGTTTGTGTAGGCTGTATGTTTAGGGTGGCACTGACCCCTCTGTGCCCTAACAGTGAAGGTTATAACAATAAGTGACAATAGACCCGCCCACAGGTGGAGCTAGACACGCCCTTTAGGCGGAGCATGACCCACTCCCTCAGCGGTGCATCGCGAAAACTCTTGTACCATCCAGAATCTCCCTGAAACTAGTTTTCTAAAGTAGGCAAGTATGCATAGACACCACTTACATAGGAGACCTCAGGGCCTGGTGTGGGCTACCACTCACATGGTTTTGCATGCCCCCTCAGCTCTGACATCCAGGGACCCAGCTCTCCTAAAAGACAGCAGCCTCCTGTCAAGACCCTTCCCCTCTTTCATGAGGCATTGTTATTGTATAAGCTGCAGCAGGAATGGTATGCTGCAGCAAAAGCATTTATGATTTATGTTTTGATGGACAAGGGGGCAGGGCTTCGGACGGGCACGAGGGCGGAGACTCAGAGCTATCTCCGAGGCTCCGCCCCATGCCCGTGCAATGCCCCGCCCCCTCATCCATCAATACAAAAATGCTTTTGCTGCAGCATACCATTCCTGCTGCAGCTTATACAATAACAATGCCTCATGAAAGAGGGGAAGGGTCTTGACAGGAGGCTGCTGTCTCGGAGCTATTTCCTAGGCTCCGCCCCCGTGCCCGTCCGAAGCCCCGCCCCCTTGCAACACGAAGAGGTCAAGAAGACACAGGCTAACCAGTTTGGGGTGGGGGTGAATGAGCAGCCGGAGGTGACTGAGCTGCTGTGTGTGCTGACAGGAAATATATTTTTTCCTGTCAGCACTGGCTGCACTGCAGGGAACTCTCTGGGCCTATTTTCAATGGGGGGCTTGGAGCTGCAGCTCCATCCGCCCCATTGTTAATCCGGCCATGGCTATGCACTTCGCACTCTATTTGCGTACAGAGTCCCGTACCGTGTACGTACTTAGCGTACACACGCTGCGCTGGGTGTACAAAGAACGCACAGCACGCGCACACACTTTTGATAAACTTTAAACCTTATTCGTAATGCAATGCAATGATATTATTACACTCTGAACCTTGTGCTGTAAAGCACTGCAATGATGTTACACCTTAAACCTTACGCAGCGCTGACGGTATTAAGTACCCGCAGTGCGTACACACCTTATCAATACACTTAAACTTTATATAGTTAGGTAATGTAATACGCTTTAAACCCTAGCAGGGAAATGAGGACACAACACCGATTTGTAGTTAACCGCTGTGTTCTAAGGCCACAGTGGATTATTTGAAAGGGGATAACAGTACAAGTTATACACTACAAAGCTAACAAGATAAATCTACAACAGAATAATGGCTACAGTCAATGTACATACGTGAGAATATTCGCTTGCGCAACCTGGACCAGTCCTCCGCTCATCAGGTAGATAGCGTTCAGAGTCTTCTGACCGGCCAGGCAGCAATAGGCTTTTTATACACAACTTCCATAAACAATACAATGGTTACTGTAATCCCTTTGTTCATTGGACACAGAGATGCATCTTTTCATTACAGGAAAGGTCATAGGTTGATTTGAAAAGGTGGGCGATGTCTTTCCCAACTGCTCTTGTGGGTGGTATCCTCTGGATTCCCGCCGCATACATAATATACAGTAAATACAGTTTATATCTATATTCTACTTCTGCACATAACTATACGCAGGAACATGCAATCTTTCTCTAACCAACACCGGAATGTTACCCTTAAAATACCCTACAGCTGGATACTAGACATCACCTTATAACCTTTGTCTGTCCCTTTATATCATGCAAAGGTGAATCCCTTAGTCCTGGAATCATTTAAACTGTTTATACTTGCTGATGTGGTGCAGGGGGACTATGTGTACAATGTGCACTATTTGGGTTAAATATGTAATGTTCTGATAACCCTCTATGCGCTCACAAACTCCGCCGTAAATACCCACACCACGCGCAGGATCACGGGAGCGACCATACGCAAATTGCGGATATGTGCACGCACGGTGGAACAAGTGCATGCGCAGCGGGTATGTGTGTGTGGTTAGTACATGATGTATGCATTACAATATTTTTCGACTTTGACAAGGGTTAGGCACTAGGGGAAGGGTTAGGCTATGGGAAGGGGGTCAGGGTTAATTTTATGTCTCTATATTAATATGATAACTGGGACTGTATAAGTATTGATGGGTTCTCCAGAGATATGTGTAAAAAGAAGCAAAACTCAACAGACCTGTTCACAGTCAAGTTCAGCTCTGCAGTCTCTCAGACACAGCAGGCAGGCAGGCGGTGGGCTTACTTTTCTGCCTCTTGCTGAAAGCATTTGTTCTGGCTCGACGGGCTGAGCACCACCCGCTGGGAAGATCACCGGCCAGTCCGCCTCCTAATCAGGACCCCGGCACCACACAGCAAAAATAAGTGTCAGCGGTGCGTTGGCTGCTTTCAGGGACTGAGATCTCCCTCGTTATGAAGCGCTGTATCAGAGGAGCTGTCTCTGCCGACACCCTCCAATAGCTCCGTCATCCACTCTCACAGGAACCGCCGCTGCCCTCCGGCAACGCAGCTCCCTCTCAGCCTGGCAGCCTCAGTATCCGGAGGCCCTTCTGACTGTCCGCGAGCCCCCTTCTCCCTGCAGAGGTTACGTGCTACTCAGGAGCCCGTGCACTGGTGACTGTCCTGCTGGATCCCCTGCACCCTCGCACCCCGCAGTAGCAGCCGGAGGGAGCACTGTCCACACACTCTGTGGTGGACAGCACGGACGGGGGGCCCCTGGGTGAGGGGGGCCTGGGGTAATGTACCCCCTGGGCCCCCCCCCTTAATCCGGCTCTGAGTGTGAGCACAGATATATGCAGCACACTGAGCACAGATATGGAGCGTTTTTCAGGCAGAGAACGTATAATACTGGTGGTCAGTGGTCAGCAAAACTCTGCACTGTACTCCTCCTATATAATACTGCTGGTCCCCAGTCCCCACAATAAAGCAGTGTGAGCACAGATATATGCAGCACACTGAGCACAGATATGGAGCGTTTTTCAGGCAGAGAACGTATAATACTGGTGGTCACTGGTCAGCAAAACTCTGCACTGTACTCCTCCTATAATACTGCTGCTCCCCAGAATAAAGATATTTGCAGCCCCCTGAAAGTTCTGAACAAAGTGAGAGGACGCCAGCCACGTCCTCTCACTATCATTTCCAATGCACGAGTGAAAAATGGCGGCGACGCGCGGTTCCTTATATAGAATCCGAATCTCGCGAGAATCCGACAGCGGGATGATGACGTTCGGGCGCGCTCAGGTTAACCGAGCAAGGCGGGAAGATTCGAATCTGCCTCGGACCCGTGTAAAATGGGTGAAGTTCGGGGGGGTTCGGATTCCGAGGAACCGAACCCGCTCATCACTACATTTTTTGTGAGTGTGGTCATAGTGAAACTAAAGGGGTTATGCAATTAGCTACAGTAAATTAACGCAGCTAATTGTCCCACCGGGAGCCATCCTATTAGCCCCGTAAAGCCGCAGCTCACGCCGGCTTATCAAGCCTTTTGTTTCACCTGCCTCAGGCAGGCAAAACCAAATCCATGGAAACGGGGCTGTTTCTACCAAAAACACACAGGTTTCACTGAACCTGTGTGTTTTTGGGAGATAATGTATTTTTTTTACAGGCAACCAAATTGGATAGCCTGTAATAAAAATATGACTGAAACATCGGGAAAAATCGCCCAAAGTATTTTCACCTGTAATTGGATACCCCCAAACTGTGGTTACTACTGTCTTCATGTGTCTGATGATCGGAATACAGTATGTGTAGTTCATCATAACTACTAGGCCAAAATTGGTGATGAGCAAGTGTTCCTACCACAGTTTTGCAGTCTTGTATTTCATTTTGTAACACGCAGAAAAACTTTATGCCATGTATCTTTTCAGCCCAGCTATACAGGTCAAGGTGTCAAGATGTGATGAGTTTCCACTGCTTGCAGACTGGTCCGGGTGGCTAGATGTTTACTAGCACTATCATTAAAGTAGTGAACATACTCCAATTTTAGTAATAGTTCCGCTAAGTGTTTCATAACTACCGTAATGAAGGCATGCACATTTATGGCTACATGATCACGGGTATCGCTAATAACACACAGTTTAAAGTGTCACACAATCATCTTGCCTAAAAACCAGATGTAGCCATGCTAATCGTTGCCTCGTGGCAAGTGTGCCTGCAAATTCACGCCAATGGTGCGAACACCGACTGTGATCAGTCGCAGCACAGTGCATTCACACTATGCTGCGATACATATGACGTGCGCACGCATCGCAGCATAGATGAGCGTGGCTCTATCTGTATACAGCAAATGGTTGAAGTGTTGCTTGTGAAGTGTCCCAGTGGAATCCTTGAATTGCATCCTGACACATAAATTAATAATTTTTTGCAAAATCTAGTAACACATAGACAAAAGAAAGTCTGAACAAATGTACCGTGTTAACCTAATTAAACCATGGGAGGATAGGGTAGCCCTGTCAGCAGAACCTTGCCCACCAGTAACTTCAATCCCCACTGTTCCCGAAGTAAAGGTGTCAAAGACACTGTCAGCTACTCAAATTCCCCATTAGGAATAAGTATGTGTTCTCAGCGCTGCCCAGCCATAATAAAACATGACATCGTCACAGAACCAGGGGTTAAGGTCAACATAAAACCATTATCGAGTGCCTGAAGCACAGCAAGAGGCTATCTCTAAAGTGATTAAGAATATGCTAGATCCTGGTGTCATCGAGGAGTTTAACAGTGAATGGGCCAGCCCCATAGTTCTGATTCCGAAACCAGATGACAGTCTACACTTCTGCAATGATTTTCGTAAGTTAAAATAAGATTTTACTCACCGGTAAATCTATTTCTCTTAGTCCGTAGTGGATGCTGGGGACTCCGTAAGGACCATGGGGAATAGCGGCTCCGCAGGAGACTGGGCACAGCTAAGAAAGATTTAGGACTACCTGGTGTGCACTGGCTCCTCCCACTATGACCCTCCTTCAGACCTCAGTAAGGATACTGTGCCCGGAAGAGCTGACACAATAAGGAAGGATTTTGAATCCCGGGTAAGACTCATACTAGCCACACCAATCACAACGTATAACTCGTGATAATATACCAAGTTAACAGTATGAACACAATAGAGCCTCACAAAAATTGGCTCAACAATAACCCTTGTAGTTAACAATAACTATATACAAGTATTGCAGACAGTCCGCACTTGGGACGGGCGCCCAGCATCCACTACGGACTACGAGAAATAGATTTACCGGTGAGTAAAATCTTATTTTCTCTAACATCCTAGTGGATGCTGGGGACTCCGTAAGGACCATGGGGATTATACCAAAGCTCCCAAACGGGCGGGAGAGTGCGGATGACTCTGCAGCACCGAATGAGAGAACTCAAGGTCCTCCTCAGCCAGGGTATCAAATTTGTAGAGTTTTGCAAACGTGTTTGCCCCTGACCAAGTAGCAGCTCGGCAAAGTTGTAAAGCCGAGACCCCTCGGGCAGCCGCCCAAGAAGAGCCCACTTTCCTCGTGGAATGGGCTTTTACAGATTTAGGCTGCGGCAGGCCAGCCACAGAATGCGCAAGCTGAATTGTGCTACAAATCCAGCGAGCAATAGTCTGCTTTGAAGCAGGAGCACCCATCTTGTTTGGTGCATACAGGATAAATAGCGAGTCAGTCTTCCTGACTCCAGCCGTCCTGGAAACATAAATTTTCAAGGCCCTGACTACGTCCAGTAACTTGGAGTCCTCCAAGTCCCTAGTAGCCGCAGGCACCACGATAGGTTGGTTCAAGTGAAAAGCTGATACCACCTTAGGAAGAAACTGGGGACGAGTCCTCAATTCTGCCCTATCCATATGGAAAATCAAATAGGGGCTTTTACATGACAAAGCCGCCAATTCTGACACCCGCCTTGCCGAAGCCAAGGCCAAAAGCATGACCACTTTCCACATGAGATATTTTAAATCCACGGTTTTGAGTGGCTCAAACCAATGTGACTTTAGGAAACCCAACACCACGTTGAGGTCCCACGGTGCCACTGGAGGCACAAAAGGAGGCTGAATATGCAGCACTCCCTTGACAAATGTCTGAACTTCAGGCAGTGAAGCCAGTTCTTTTTGGAAGAAAATCGACAGAGCCGAAATCTGGACCTTAATGGAACCCAGTTTTAGGCCCATAGTCACCCCTGACTGTAGGAAATGCAGAAATCGACCTAGCTGGAATTCCTCCGTTGGGGCCTTCCTGGCGCAACATATTTTCGCCATATGCGTGATAATGGTTAGCGTTCACTTCTTTCCTAGCTTTAAATAGCGTAGGGATAACTTCCTCCGGAATTCCCTTTTCCTTCAGGATCCGGCGTTCAACCGCCATGCCGTCAACGCAGCCGCGGTACGTCTTGAAACAGACAGGCCCCCTGCTGCAGCAGGTCCTGTCTGAGCGGCAGAGGCCATAGGTCCTCTGAGATAATTTCTTGGAGTTCTGGTTACCAAGCTCTTCTTGGCCAACCCGGAACAATGAGTATAGTTCTTACTCCTCTCCTTATTATTATTCTAATTACCCTGGGTAAGAGAGGCAGAGAAGGGAACACATACACCGACTGGTACACCCACGGTGTTACCAGAGCGTCCACAGCTATCGCCTGAGGGTCCTTGACCTGGCGCAATATCTTTGTAACTTTTAGTTGAGGCGGGACGCCATCATGTCCACCTTGTACAATCATTTGGAAGACTTCTGGATGAAGTCCCCACTCTCCCGGGTGGAGGTCGTGTCTTCTGAGAAAGTCTGCTTCTCAGTTGTCCACTCCGGGAATGAACACTGCTGACAGTGCTAACACATGATTTTCCGCCCATCGGAGAATCCTTGTGGCTTCTGCCATCGCCATCCTGCTTCTTGTGCCGCCCTGTCATGTACATGAGCGACCGCCGTGATGTTGTCTGACTGGATCAGCATCGGCCGGTGTTGAAGCAGGGGTCTAGCCTGACTTAGGGCATTGTAAATGGCCCTTAGTTCCAGAATATTTATGTGTAGGGAAGTCTCCTGACTTTTCCATAGCCCTTGGAAGTTTCTTCCCTGTGTGACTGCCCCCCAGCCTCGAAGGCTGGCATCCGTGGTCACCAGGACCCAGTCCTGTATGCCGAATCTGCGGCCCCCTAGAAGATGAGCACTCTGCAGCCACCACAACAACGACACCCTGGCCCTTGGAGACAGGGTTATCCGCCGATGCATCTGAAGATGCGACCCGGACCACATGTCCAACAGATCCCACTGGAAAATCCTTGTATGGGACCTGGCGAATGGAATTTCTTCGTAAGAAGCTACCATCCTTCCCAGGGCTCGCGTGCATTGATGCACCGACACCTGTATACGTATTAGGAGGTCTCTGTCTAGAGACGACAACTCCTTGGACTTCTCCTCCGGGAGAAACCCTTTTTATCCTGTTCTGTGTCCAGAACCATACTCAGGAACAGTAGACGCGTCGTAGGAACCAGCTGCGACTTTGGAATATTCAGAATTCAGCCGTGCTGTTGTAGCACTTCCCGAGATAGTGCTACTCCGCCGAACAACTGCTCCCTGGACCTCGCCTTTATAAGGAGATCGTCCAAGTACGGGATAATTATTTCGGCCATTACCTTGGTAAATACCTCGGTGCCGGGGACAGACCAACGGCAACGTCTGGAATTGGTAATGACAATCCTGTACCACAATTTTGAGGTACTCCTGGTGAAGAGGGTAAATAGGGACATGCAGGTAAGCATCCTTGATGTCCAGTGATACCATGAAATTCTCCAGGCTTGCAATAATCGCCCTGAGCGATTCCATTTCGAACTTGAACCTTCGTATATAAGTGTTCAAGGCTTTCAATTTTAGAATGGGTCTCACCGAACCGTCTGGTTTCGGTACCACAACATTTTGGAATAGTAACCCCGGCCTTGTTGAAGGAGGCGTACCTAGATTTCACCTGCTGGAAGTGCAGCTTGTGAATTGCCGCCAGTACTACCTTTCTCCGAGGGCAGCAGGCAAGGCTGAGGTGAGGTAACGGCGAGGGGGAGTCGCCTCGAACTCCAGCCTGTATCCCTGTGATACTATTTGCAGAACCTAGGGATCCACCTGTGGGCAAACCCACTGGTCCCTGAAGTTCCCGAGACGCGCCCCTACCGCACCTGTCTCCACCTGTGGAGCCCCAACGTCAAGCGGTGGACTCAGAGGAAGCGGGGGAAGATTTTTGATCCTGGGAACTGGCTGCTGGTGCAGCTTTTTCCTTCTTCCCTTGTCTCTGTGCAGAAAGGAAGCGCCTTTGACCCGCTTGCTTTTCTGAAGCCGAAAGGACTGTACCTGAAAATACGGTGCTTTCTTAGGCTGTGAGGAAACCTGAGGTGAAATTTTTTTTTTCTTCTTCCCAGCTGTTGCTGTGGATACGAGGTCCCAGAGACCATCCCCAAACAATTCTTCACCCTTATAAGGCAGAATCTCCATGTGCCTTTTATAGGCAGCATCACCTGTCCACTGCCGGGTTTCTAATATCCTCCTGGCAGAATGGACATTGCATTAATTCTGGATGCCAGCCGGCAAATATCCCTCTGTGCATCCTTTATATATAAGACGACGTCTTTAATATGCTCTATGTTAGCAAACTATTTTCCCTGTCTTAGAGTATTATATTATCTGACAGGGTATCAGACCACGCTGCAGCAGCACTATTTATGCTGAGGCGATTGCAGGTCTCAGTATATAACCTGAGTGTGTATATACAGACTTCAGGATAGTCTCCTGCTTTTTATCAGCAGGCTCCTTCAAGGTGGCCGTATCCTAAGACGGCAGTGCCACCTTTTTTGACAAACGTGTGAGCGCCTTATCCACCCTAAGGGATATCTCCCAACGTGACCTATCCTCTGGCGGGAAAGGGTACGCCATCAGTAACGTTTTAGAAATTACCAGTTTCTTATTGGGGGAACCCACGCTACTTTACACACTTCATTCATTCATCTGATGGGGGAACAAAACACTGGCTGCTTTTTCTCCCCAAAAATAAAACCCCTTTTATGTGGTACTTGGGTTCATGTCAGAAATGCGTAACACATTTTTTATTGCCGAGATCATGTAACGGATGTTCCTAGTGGATTGTGTATATGTCTCAACCTCGTCGACACTGGAGTCAGACTCCGTGTCGACATCTGTGTCTGCCATCTGAGGTAACGGGCGCTTTTTTGAGCCCCTGATGGCCTTTGAGACTCCTGGGCAGGCGCGGGCTGAGAAGCCGGCTGTCCCACAGCTGTTTTACGTCATCCACTCTGGTGTCGGCCCCACAGGGGACGACATCCCATTTATCGGCCTCTGCTCCACCTCCACGTAACCTTCCTCATCCCACATGTCGACACAGCCGTACCGACACACAGCACACACACAGGGAATGCTCTGACTGAGGACAGGACCCCACAAAGTCCTTTGGGGAGACAGAGAGAGAGTATGCCAGCACACACCAGAGCGCTATATAATGCAGGGATTAACACTATAACTGAGTGATTTTTCCCCCAATAGCTGCTTGTATAAACAATATTGCGCCTAAATTTAGTGCCCCCCCTCTCTTTTTAACCCTTTGAGCCTGAAAACTACAGGGGAGAGCCTGGGGAGCTGTCTTCCAGCTGCACTGTGAAGAGAAAATGGCGCCAGTGTACTGAGGGAGATAGCTCCGCCCCTTTTTCGCAGACTTTTCTCCCGCTTTTTTATGGATTCTGGCAGGGGTATTTATCACATATATAGCCTCTGGGGCTATATATTGTGATATATTTGCCAGCCAAGGTGTATTTATTGCTTCTCAGGGCGCCCCCCCAGCGCCCTGCACCCTCAGTGACCGGAGTGTGAAGTGTGTATGAGGAGCAATGGCGCACAGCTGCAGTGCTGTGGGCTACCTTGGTGAAGACTGATGTCTTCTGCCGCCGATTTTCCGGATTCTTCTTGCTTCTGGCTCTGTAAGGGGGCCGGCGGCGCGGCTCCGGGACCGAACACCAATGGCCGGTTCCATGCGGTCGATCCCTCTGGAGCTAATGGTGTCCAGTAGCCTAAGAAGCCCAAGCTACCACCAGTTAGGTAGGTTTGCTTCTTCTCCCCTTAGTCCCTCGCTGCAGTGAGTCTGTTGCCAGCAGATCTCACTGTAAAATAAAAAACCTAAAATATACTTTCTCTGTAGGAGCTCAGGAGAGCCCCTAGTGTGCATCCAGCTCAGCCGGGCACAGGATTCTAACTGAGGTCTGGAGGAGGGTCATAGTGGGAGGAGCCAGTGCACACCAGGTAGTCCTAAATCTTTCTTAGCTGTGCAGAGTCTCCTGCGGAGCCGCTATTCCCCATGGTCCTTACGGAGTCCCCAGCATCCACTAGGACGTTAGAGAAATGCAGTGTCAAAGTTTAATGCATGCCCCATGCACCGTGTATGAGTTGATATAAAGGCTAGTAACAGCCAGATTTATCACAACACTGGACCTGATAAAAGGTTACTAGGAGATCCCATTAATACCCCTTTTCCACTAGCTCAAAAAACACGGGTAAATGCACGGGGGCGCGCATTTACCCGTGTTTTTGGCAAGTGGAAAAGGGTAAACCCGGATCAAGTGACCCGTGAATCCTACCCGGCTATTTACCTGGGTAGGACACGGGAATGATCCGGGTAGGGTGTAGTGTAAACGGGAGCCGTGTCGATGCGGACTTTTTTACGGACTTTTTTGAGTGAGAGTGAGATAGTGAAACCTTTGTTTTTTGATGGCTCAATGTTCACAAACTTTGTTTAATACATAAAGTTATTAAAAATATTGTATTAAATGACCTTTGGGCTGTGTGTCTAAGGTGTATATGGAACATAAATGAATTGTGAATTGTGTGGATGTAGACACACTTTTTTTTAATGCACAAAGTTATAAAAAATATTGGCGAAAATGACCTTCAGGCTGTGTGTATGAGGTGTATATGTAATATAAATGCATTCTGTGCTTAGATTTAGGTCCCATAACCATGATATCTCATTATAGTATGCAATTATTCCAAAATACGGAAAAATTCGATATCCAAAATACCTCTGGTCCCAAGCATTTTGGATAAGGGATACTCAACCTGTACAATCTTATTTACATTACCACCACTTGTAGTTCCCCCTACCATTACAGGTGGTGGAACTCAGTTCGACCTCGTCATCCCCCACTTTAACCCCTGGGGACACTCAGAGGTGTTCCGAGGATCAGGAGCACAAAAAAAGGGCCACAACACCTAGTAATAATTTTTACACTGTCCGCTCCGCCCACCCTCCCATTAATTAACTAGGAAAACAAAATTGACAAGCTGCATCCACCTTGACCCTTCCCCCTTTACCCCTTAACTTGGTCCAGTCCACATGGTCCCTCCTGCGTTTCTGGCATCGCAATGTCATTAGGCTGCCACTGAGCAGCAGAACAGTGATGTGCCCAGCAGTTAAACCACCTACTGCTGTGTACAGTGCACATTGTGGGGGTGGTTGGTGGCAATGTGAAGCTGGGATACGCCGTGTCCTGAAAGAGGCCACAAGCTGGGGCCCTGATTCAGACCCCCCCCACACACACACACAGTTAACAGGATCTCACACAGCCAACAGGCCTACAAGAATGGAAAGATGCGTTTGCAGCCACAGTACTGAATTCTGACTGTTGCCCCGGCAACTCTGCAGGGAGTTGCGGCTGTCATGCTTACATTACCCCTGCTCCGCTGCTCATCAGGGTTCTCGGGAGGATAAAGGGGACAGCTATGGAGTGTATGGTTTGCCCTTTTGGCAGCAGCTGCAGGCTTGAGATGCTGACTGGGTCCACCTCAGCTGCACTTGGCCTTAACAGCTGCCCTGGGGCCATCTCTGCAGCCAGAGCTATATTATATATATATAGAGAGAGAGAGAGAGAGAGAGAGAGAGAGAGAGAGAGAGAGAGAGAGCGCGCGCTTTGGCTGCAGAGCTCTATCCATAGGTAAGGTATATGTTTAATTTGCTGGCTGTTGGGTTTGTAAAAACACAGACGTGGCAAGGCATTGTTCGGGTGGGTCTCTGACATCAGCGATGACCACTTCCAGCCTTTTGCGTATGCAGAATTGTGGATGAGTTTGCCTGAAGTAGGTGGAAGAACTCTTCAATGTTCTGGTATTTGCGTATGGTTATGCGATCACATTTTCCCATAGACTATAATGGGCCCGCTAATTCAGATCCACCATGGGTTCCGACGCTTGCCGTTATCCTTGTGGGGATCACAGAAACTTGGGGTTAGTATCCTCTGGTAGCTAATCGTCTCCCCTTCCATACCAACCCTGTTCTGAGCGAACTGGATCAGAGATATTAAGCTTTAAGACCATTTTAATTTAATAGCTCACATAAACCTAACATCAATGGACCATTGCCTTAGCATGTTCGTTTGCTCTGTATACACTAATTTTATTTATTGATTTGTCCACGGGACCTAATTTCCGCAGTGTATTTTAAATAGTGTAACAATACGCGAGTACAGCATTGACCCTACACTGTACAGTAAAGTAGTTCTTGCGCTATAGTGTACTGTATTTCAGTGGAGATCATGCACATGTGCAATGGTTATTTTAAAAAGCGACATCTGGTGGATGATTGCAGGTATTACAATCACCAGTAATGACAAACGCCATGATAAGCTCTGTGAGCTGCCCTACGACTAGGCACGCCCCCTTGCGCCCAGGCATGCTGCGACTCCTTGATCAGGACTAACGCCATAGACAGCATAGATGAGCGACGCTCCATCTGTACATTACAGAGGGCAGCACTGGAGCTGGCAGTACATAGACCATTGCAGGTGGATGTGGATAGTTCTCTGCCCACAGGGCATACGTGCTGTGTGCTGAGCACTGTCCGTACCACCCTAGTGACGGCCCTGGTATAATCATTTTATTTCTACAACCAGTAGACAGTCTACATTCCACTTATGTCCTTAATTATTTTCAACATTTCTAATTTCAAAGTATTGCAGGCCTCCCATCCAGCTCCTCCCATTAGATCAAGCACAATTGTGCACTCTGTGTCGACTGACATCTTGCTAATGTAATGCACTTACTCATACAAAAAAATGTAAAGTTTGTAAATGCCCTATAAAGAGGACAGATAATTTTACATTGTATTAAACATCCTGTGTAAAAAAATAAAAGATTAGGGTGGTCATTCCGAGTTGTTCGCTCACTAGCTGCTTTTAGCAGCATTGCACATGCTAGGCCGCCGCCCTCTGGGAGTGTATCTGAGTTTAGCAGAATAGCGAACGAAAGATTAGCAGAACTGCTACTAAATATTTTCTTGCAGTTTCTGAGTGGCTCCAGACCTACTCCTAGATTGTGATCAGCTCAGTCCGTTTAGTTCCTGGTTTGACGTCACAAACACGCCCTGCGTTCGGCCAGCCACTCCCCCGTTTCTCCAGACACTCCCGTGTTTTTCCCGGACACGCCTGCGTTTTTTAGCACACTCCCGGAAAACGCTCAGTTACCACCCAGAAACGCCCCTTTCCTGTCAATCATTCACCGATCAGCAGTGCGACTGAAAATCGCCGCACGAACACCAGCAAATCTACTAAGTTTTGTGTTAAATAACTTAGCGCATGCACTCTGCGTACCATGCGCAGTTAGCAACAAATCGAAGCATAGCAAAAATCGGCAACGAGCGAACAACTTGGAATGACCACCTAAAGTGCTAAAATATTATTTATATTTGCTACTAATATCTATAGTAAAATGCTTTGGCAGTTGAAATATTCAGGACCTCTAGATGGCAGTATGCAACAAAAAATCCCTACAATCCAGAAATATATTTCTGAACATACTGTACGATGAAGTCACCAGGGTGTATAATTTCTAAAGGCTGTTGTTCATCTATTTCAAATCGAAATTGATATTGGACTTCTTGAGCTAAAATGCATTTACTAACATATAAAAAGAAATATAAAAAATCATCTGTTGGCAAATGTGTGTTTCAGCCCCTGAAACCCAAAATCAGTTGAGATTAGTTTTCATCGATTTGAAATCTATAAAAATCTGGGAAAAATCGACCTTTAGTAAATAACCCCCCAAACGTGTAGTGTCTAACCTAAAAAAAATACAAAATAAATATTTAAACTAATTAATTGCAAGGGAGAAAGAAGCAAAACGGTGTATAATTATTACAGTGACAAAAAATACCTCCATCAGGCAGGGCAAGAGGAGGGACTGAGAATGTGAAGAAGACACAAATACATTTGGTTTACTGCTTGCCAGGTAGGGTACTGACTTATTTAGAAATCAGAACATACCTTTCCAATAAGGGCTTCAGTTTTGTGCAAATCCCTAAGTGTGACCCTTTTGACACAGAAGTTGGAAATTCCACACACAGGTCATATACTATATAAGTGGTGGCCAACGCGTGGCTCTTGAGCCACATGCGGCTCTTTCTTTATTCAATTGTGGTCCCAACACTCAAAGTCACGTGACCACAAGAGATCTGTAAACCGCTGCACTCCAGCCAGACACGCAGCAGCACTACGTATACTGAGAACTAAGGGAGACAAATAAACATGGGGGAGCTGGCTGGAGTGACACAGGCGGGTGCTGGCTGGAGTGACATATGGGGGAACTGAAGTGTATTATGTGAATCTGGCTTTTCAATATATTTTCTGCGGCTCTGGCTTTTTAAATTATTTGATGTAGAAGTGGCTTTTTCATTGTATTTTATGTTGGATTTGGCTTTCTCAATGCATTTTATACAGGGGAGTGGCCTAGCAGGCACAAGGTCACACCCCATTTTTGCAAGTGCGCCTTCGGCTCGAAGTCGGCTCTTTGATGTACCTAACAAGATTTCTTGGCTCTTTGTCTCTGACTGGTTGGCCACCCCTGTACTATATAATACCAGAGGTGGAGACCAATAGGGGTATGGCTTTCTAAGTCGACCTGAAAATGGTTGACAGTGTCTAGGTCGACCCCAAAAGGTCAACAGGCACAAGGTTGACACCCGAAATAGGTCGACATAACAAAAAGATCGACACGGAAAAGGTTGACACGTAAAGGTCGACATGAGATTTAAAAAAAAAATGTGGATGTCGTTTACTCCAGGAACCCCAATTAGTGCACCGCGTCCCTTTGCATGGCTCACTTTGCTCTCCATGCTTCGGCCAAGGTGCCTTGCTACACTACCGCTGCGCTCGGCACAGGTTACTATTCACAATCGTAGTCCACGTGGATTGTAAAGTATGAAAAAAGTAAAAAAATTGCAAAAAAAGTAATGGCGACCTTTTCCTGTGTCGACCATTGACATGTCGACATGCCGACCTTCTGACCATGTCGTCTTAATGCATGTCGACTATTATTGGTCACCTATTGACTGTTGACCTTATCCATGTCGACCTAACATTCGGATACCGACCAATAGTTTGCGTAAATATACTGTAATACACAGTTCAATAGCAGCAGTGGTGTGTAGTGGGGTCAGTGACTGGGGAGGCATTGGCTAGTATCAGAGCCAGATTTACACACACATATATGATCCCAGTGATTCATATGGACATTATACACAGGTGCAGCAGTATAACTTGTGTTACCCATGGATCCAGTGCACAATGGGGGTAATTCCAAGTTGATCGCAGCAGGAATTTTGTTAGCAGTTGGGCAAAACCATGTGCACTGCAGGGGAGGCAGATATAACATCATAGGCGTGCGCAGCACATTTTATTAGGGGGTGCACTGTTGGAGGGGTGTGTCTAGCACTGCCTTTTGGGCGTGTCCAGCACCATCTATTGACGGTCAACGCAATATAAAATATCAACCCTTGTACCAATCCTAATAATGCAGATGCATTGTCAGATGTTGTGGTGTGCACCAAACAAACGCCCCTGATTGCACTCACTGCAATTACACTGCTCCTCCTCAGCCTGGTCTGGATCCCCCTCTCTTTCCCCTGCAAGCTGCAGTCACTCGCTGACACTAATGCTGCATTCACACCGCAAATGCCGGGTCCTACCCGGTAAGACAAACGTGTACTTACCGGGTGGGATCCGGCATTTGCGCTCCGTTGCAGGCTTCCCGACCCGGCAATATACCGGGTCGGTTGCCATGACAACGGAGGCCGCAGCAGCAGCAGGGGCGGGGGTGGAGGCGGCGTCGGGAGATGAGCTCATCTCCAGCGCCGCCTCTCCCTATCTTGTGAATGGGAACCGTGTCGCATCGACACGGCTCCCATTCACACCGCACCTGACCCGGTAATCAACCCGGGTAAAACCCTTCTTTTTTACCGGGTTGATTTACCGGGTCAGGCGACCCGCTAAATCGCCCAGTGTGCTTTCACATCGCACACAGACCCGGTTCGACACGGCAATATGCCGTGTCGGTACCGGGTTATTTGTGCGATGTGAAAGAGGTATGACAGTCACAGACTAGTACTGCTGCTGCTAGAAAAACGAGTGACGTGTCAATGCTGCTGCCGACCGCCTGCCAGTATTGAACGCTGGCTGCATGCTGCTCATCAGTGGCTGGCATTGGCATAGAATAGAAGGATAGAGGTGGGCATGTGGTGGGTGTGGCAGGTGGGCGCGCGAGCAGCATGATGTCATCACGTCACATCACGCCAGTGGCGGAAGTTCGTCACAGTTGCCCGGAGGCAAGATAAATACTGGTGCCCCCCCTATTTCCGATATTAAGATAAATAAATGTATGTATGTGTGCGTATATGTGTGTGTGTATGGAGTGTTCTGAAAAAAAATGTATATACTGTATTTATATATTTAATTGTCTTATATTTTAAATCACACATTTCTTAGCAGTCATACCCAGGATTAGAACCCATGACCTGTTACACTAACAGCAGACACTTTACTGATAGAGCTTTTTGCTCCTGTAGAGGAAGCATGAGAATTCTAACTATATGAAGTTATGTGTAATTGTCAGAAAAGTATCTTCATATAGTTAAAATTCTCATATTTCCTATACAGGAGCAAATAGCTCCACTAGTAAGGTGTCTGCATCCAGTGTAATAGGTCGTGGTTTCTAATCCTGGGTGTGACCCTTGTAAAATGTGTACCTACAGTATAATGAAAAGGGTGTGATTTGTAAGGTGCAGGCACCAGTGAGGAAGTTGGCCACTGAAAAGACAGCGACAGATATTAATTAACTTAATTCAATGGTGTCACAGAATGGGAGGAGAGGTGCCCCCTTCAGAGCAGGAGCCCGGCGGCAGATGACTCCGTTGCCTCCTAGAGTTCTGCCTCTGCATCACGCTGTTTTTGTACATAGAGGTGGAGCCGGGAGTTTGAAAGCCGGTGGCAGTGGCACCCTTGATTAACCCAGGGGTCCGGTCAGTAATACAGTCCTGACAGGGTGCAGCGCAGAGGGGACAGTAATCAGCCTGCTCAGCGATCGCTGCATCAGGCATGTGAGATCGGGGTGCCGGACATTAGGGGGTGCCTGTGCGCACCAGGAACCCCCCCTTCGCACGCCTATGTATAACATGTGCAGAGAGAGTTAGATTTGAGTGGGGTGTGTTCAATCTGCAATCTAAATTGCAGTGTAAAAATAAAGCAGCCAGTATTTACCCTGCACAGAAACAAAATAACCCACCCAAATCTAACTCTTTCTGCACGTTATATCTGCCCCCCCCCCTGCAGTGCACATGGTTTTGCCCAACTGCTAAAAAATTTCCTGCTGCGATCAACTTGGAATTACCCCCATGGTTTTGCCCAACTGCTAACAAAATTCCTGCTGCGATCAACTTGGAATTACCCCCAATGTACAGCATAATCAGTATGTGTCCCTAAAGATCCAGTGTACAATGTCTTCTTTTACATAGAAATAATAAATAAGTAATTACTGATACACAAATATGCAAAAATAAGTTTCACTCCCAAATACAGTATATATTGCATTGTAAAAAATCTTTGCAGAATAACGTAAACACATCACATTTGTTTTGGAAATTAACAAACACATACACACAAAGTAAATACAGTGTAAATAATATAGGTACCAACTTTAAAAGTCTCTGAGTTGGGACCTGGTGTGCCAAAGAAAAAGGGGTGGGGCACTAGGTAAATGGGCAGGGCCTTAGACAAGGGGTGGGGTCTCTTTCATGACCGCTGGTATAGTCACTTTGGGGGCGTGCCCAGCGCTCCCTGAGCTCACCCTCCGCACTGATAGACGCTGTGCATGGCATCTATTCAGTGATCACTGGCTGCTTTTCAGAGCAGCGTTGATCACAGGCTCTCCCAACCTGCCCCCGCCTGTGGGACACTGTAGCCCGTGGCCGGGACAGTATGACAGTGTCTGAATAGCGGGACTGTCCCACTGGAATTGGGGCAGTTGAGAAGTTTTTATACTGCACTAACCCTTTTGTCCGCTAGTGTTTTACTCATGGTCCGAAAATTAAAATCTCACACTTGACATTTTGCTGTATTGTAAAAATGCTATTGCTTATTTGATCTTAAGGTGCATACACACGGAGCGATATAACTGAGCGATTTTGACTATATAGTCAAAATCGCTCAGAAAGTTAGTGCAGATCGCTCGTGTGTACACAGCCAGCGATAGCGATGCGCGTCCCCGCTAGGTCGCTATCGCTGGGAAAAATAGTCAGTGCAGGCAAGTCAATTTTGGCTATGTCGCTGCAAAAGTTAGTCAAAATCGCTAACACTTTAAGAGGCCAGCGATTTTTCCCAGCGATAGCGATGTGCAGGCGGCGGTGGTGCGGGCGGCGGCGGGTTGTGGCGGCGGGTTGTGGCGGCGGTGCGGGCGGCGGCGGGTTGCGGTGGTGGTGTGGGCGATGGCGGGTTGCGGCGGCGGTGTGGGCGGCGGTGGGTTGCGGTGGCGGTGTGGGCGGCGGCGGTGTGGGCGGCGGCGGGTTGCGGCAGCGGTGCGGGCGGGGGAAATTTACCTTTCTATTGCAGAGTTTGGCAGCGGAGCGGTACCAGTTTCAAAAATGGCGCCTCAGCGTCATTTTTGAAATTCAAGATGGCCGCCGCGAGCCAATCACGGCGCGCCGCGTCATCGCCCCGCCCCCTCCCGCTGACTTATATAAGTCAGCGCGAGGCAGCGGCTGTCAGTCCGACGGAGGAGGAGGAGCGGAGAAGAGCTCCTGAAGACGCCGTGGAAGTCCTGGATGGGCGGCGGCTATGCAAAAGAGCTTAGCAGCCGCCGCCCACCAGGTGAAGATGCTGGAAGTCCTGGGAAGGCGGCGGCCATGCAAAAGAGCTTAAAGGCCGCCGCCTCCCAGGTGAAGACGTCGTGGAAGTCCTGGATGGGCGGCGGCTATGCAAAAGAGCTTAGCAGCCGCCGCCCACCAGGTGAAGACGCCGGAGCAAGACCCCAGAAGCCCTGGGGAGGTGGCGCCCCCCCAGGTGAAGACGCCGGAAGCCCTGGGAAGGCGGCGGCCATGCAAAAGAGCTTAAAGGCCGCCGCCCCCAGGTGAAGACCCAGTTTAATAAAGGATTTTTAAAAGAATGTGTTGTGGTTTTTTTTTTATATTTTCTTTACAGGTGGACTACAGGTGCCAGCGGGCCCTTTATGTCCGGGCATGCTGGCACTTGTGGTTCTCCAAGTGCCAACATGCTGGGGCAGGCTTGCTGGGACCTGTAGGCCTCCTGTAAAGAACAATATTACTATTGAAAGGCTATCAGCCTCCCATCCACCGGGCCACGGATGGGGGGGACAGCCTCGGGCTTCACCCCTGGCCCTTGGGTGGCTGGAGGGGGGGACTCCTTGATTTAAGGGGTCCTCACTCCTCCAGTGTACCCCGGCCAGGGGTGACTAGTTGGGGGGGTAATGGCACGGCCGCAGGGACCAATATAAAAGTGTCCCCCGGCTGTGGCATTATCTCCCTGGCTAGTGGAGCCCGGTGCTGGTTTGGAAAATACGGGGGACCCCTATGTCTTTTGTCCCCCGTATTTTTTAAACCAGGACCGGACGCAGAGCCCGGTGCTGGTTGTCTAAATATGGGGGAACCCTACTCATTTTTTCCTCTGTATTTTAACAACCAGGACTGGCTCAAAGAGCCCGAGGCTGGTTTTACATAGGAGGGGGGACCCCACGCAATTTTTTTTTTTAACTTTCAGCTATTTAAATACCAGCCACCCTGTAAAATCGTCCTATATATGACACTCATCCCCTTATTTAAATGAGTTAGTCAAAATCTCCCATAGCCAAAATCTCTTGCATAGTTAGACAAAATCTCTGGTAAAGTTAGTCAAAATCTCCTACTGCCAGTTCAAGGGAAAAGTTAGTCAAAATCTCTCATAGCCAAAATCTCTCCGTGTGTATGCACCTTTAGACAATCACTTGTTTATTGGATTTGTTGTTATTTCCCTTGTAAAAACAAACCCTAGGTTGTGCTTTTCATATTTGGCTGGTGCCCCAGAGGACATCAATGAAGAATGAACATCGTGTTTCTCCCCTGAAGCAGCATAGCCACTCTCCTCTCCAGCCTCAGGACACTTTACAGTCTCCACAGGTGGGTAGCCAGAACTCTGTGGGCTCCATTGCAACTTTTTTTTCTCTCTTTAGTCACATATAGGCAAAAGTACATAACAATACGTATAACAAAGCTATGGTACTTGGGCCCTCATTCCGAGTTGTTCGCTCGGTAAAAATCTTCGCATCGCAGCGATTTTCCGCTTAATGCGCATGCGCAATGTCCGCACTGCGACTGCGCCAAGTAAATTTGCTATGCACTTAGTAATTTTACTCACGGCTTTTTCATCGGTCTGGCGATCGTAATGTGATTGACAGGAAATGGGTGTTACTGGGCGGAAACAGGCCGTTTTATGGGCGTGTGGGAAAAAACGCTACCGTTTCCGGAAAAAACGCAGGAGTGGCCGGAGAAACGGAGGAGTGTCTGGGCGAACGCTGGGTGTGTTTGTGACGTCAAACCAGGGACGACAAGCACTGAACTGATCGCAGATGCCGAGTAAGTCTGAAGCTACTCAGAAACTGCTACGAGGTGTGTAATCGTAATATTGCGATTACTTCGTTCGCAATTTTAAGATGCTAAGATTCACTCCCAGTAGGCGGCGGCTTAGCGTGAGCAACTCTGCTAAAATCGCCTTGCGAGCGAACAACTCGGAATGACCTCCTTGGTACAGTTAAAAAGAGATTCTGAAACTATAATATGCGGTACACAAAGACAGAAAATAAATTACGTTAAACTATCTTGTTTTTATCTTTTTTTGGAATCAGACAAATAACATCTGTTAAATGCAACACTGTATATAACATAAGAGGACACTGGATTGGGAGGGGGAGGCTGGGACAGTAGGCAGCGGAGTCATAAAAGCATTAAAAATATAACCAGCGTGTAAGGGTAGGGCCACCAGAGGTTAAAGTGGATGGGAACGAGGTGGAACTGAGTTCCACCACCTGTAATGGTTGGGGTAACTACTAGTTCCACCTCCTCCATTGCCCTGCACAGTAATTCCAACAGAAAAGCCCACCCTATCACCTACGTTAATCGATGCAGGCGGCGCTAGTGTTACTGATGAGCTGCTGCCATCTCCCCCTTCCTCAGGTCCTGGTGGCTCCATGCAGGGCCGGTTCTAGCCCTTGTGGCGCCCCGGGCGAAAATAGGGGCGTGGCTTCATACAGGGGCGTGGTCAGTTATGCCCCCTGTAGAGCTGTGCCCCCATTTGTGCCCCCTGTAGAGTTGTGCCCCCATTTGTGCCCCCTGTAGAGTTGTGCCCCTGTAGAGTAGCGCCGCTTACATAAAAAATAAAGAAAAAATAATAATAATACTTACTATCCCCGCTCCTGATTCCCGACTGCTGCTAACCTCCGCCAGCGCCGCTCCTCGGATCTATGGGAGAGACGTCATGACGTCTCTCTCCCATAGCACAGCATAGATAGTAGTGATGTGCACCGGAAATTTTTCGGGTTTTGTGTTTTGGTTTTGGGTTCGGTTCCGCGGCCGTGTTTTGGGTTCGAACGCGTTTTGGCAAAACCTCACCGAATTTTTTTTGTCGGATTCGGGTGTGTTTTGGATTCGGGTGTTTTTTTCAAAAAACCCTAAAAAACAGCTTAAATCATAGAATTTGGGGGTCATTTTGATACCATAGTATTATTAACCTCAATAACCATAATTTACACTCATTTCCAGTCTATTCTCAACACCTCACACCTCACAATATTATTTTTAGTCCTAAAATTTGCACCAAGGTCGCTGGATGACTAAGATAAGCGACCCAAGTGGCCGACACAAACACCTGGCCCATCTAGGAGTGGCACTGCAGTGTCACGCAGGATGGCCCTTCCAAAAAATACTCCCCAAACAGCACGACGCAAAGAAAAAAAGAGGCGCAATGAGGTAACTGTGTGACTAAGATAAGCGACCCAAGTGGCCGACACAAACACCTGGCCCATCTAGGAGTGGCACTGCAGTGTCACGCAGGATGGCCCTTCCAAAAAATACTCCCCAAACAGCACATGACGCAAAGAAAAATGAAAGAAAAAAGAGGTGCAAGATGGAATTGTCCTTGGGCCCTCCCACACACCCTTATGTTGTATAAACAGGACATGCACACTTTAACGAACCCATCATTTCAGCGACAGGGTCTGCCACACGACTGTGACTGAAATGACTGGTTGGTTTGGGCCCCCACCAAAAAAGAAGCAATCAATCTCTCCTTGCACAAACTGGCTCTACAGAGGCAAGATGTCCACCTCATCATCATCGTCCGATTCATCACCCCTTTCACTGTGTACAGCCCCCTCCTCACAGATTATTAATTCGTCCCCACTGGAATCCACCATCTCAGGTCCCCGTGCACTTTCTGGAGGCAATTGCTGCTGGTGAATGTCTCCACGGAGGAATTGAATCTTATATATTATATATATTGAATTAAGTCTTTTCATTTTTCTAGCGAGAGGATGAGTGCTTCCATCCTCATGTGAAGCTGAACCACTAGCCATGAACATAGGCCAGGGCCTCAGCCGTTCCTTTCCACTCTGTGTCGTAAATGGCATATTGGCAAGTTTACGCTTCTCCTCAGACGCTTTTAATTTTGATTTTTGGGTCATTTTACTGAACTTTTGTTTTTTGGATTTTACATGCTCTGTACTATGACATTGGGCATCGGCCTTGGCAGACGACGTTGATGGCATTTTATCGTCTCGGCCATGACTAGTGGCAGCAGCTTCAGCACGAGGTGGAAGTGGATCTTGATCTTTCCCTATTTTTTTAACCTCCACATTTTTGTTCTCCATATTTTAATGCGCACAACTAAAAGCCACCACAGGTATACAATGTAGATGGATGGATAGTATAGTATTATTATATTACTTATGGACGACGAGTGCACTGACGACACAGAGGTAGGTACAGCCGTGGCCTACTGTACTGCTATATATATATATATAATGTATAATAATAACGAACCTGGTGGACACTGTCAGCAGACTGCTAAACTAGTATGAAGAAAAAAAAAGCAACCACAGGTATACAATGTAGATGGATGGATAGTATAGTATTATTATATTACTTATGGACGACGAGTGCACTGACGTGACGACACAGAGGTAGGTACAGCCGTGGCCTACCGTACTGCTATATATATATATATATATACTGTATAATAATAACAGACCTGGTGGACACTGTCAGCAGACTGCTAAACTAGTATGAAGAAAAAAAAAGCCACCACAGGTATACAATGTAGATGGATGGATAGTATAGTATTATTATATTACTTATGGACGACGAGTGCACTGACGACACAGAGGTAGGTACAGCCGTGGCCTACCGTACTGCTATATATATGTATATACTGTATAATAATAACGGACCTGGTGGACACTGTCAGCAGACTGCTAAACTAGTATGAAGAAAAAAAAAGCCACCACAGGTATACAATGTAGATGGATGGATAGTATAGTATTATTATATTACTTATGGACGACGAGTGCACTGACGACACAGAGGTAGGTACAGCCGTGGCCTACCGTACTTCTATATATATATATATAATGTATAATAATAACGGACCTGGTGGACACTGTCAGCAGACTGCTAAACTAGTATGAAGAAAAAAAAAGCCACCACAGGTATACAATGTAGATGGATGGATAGTATAGTATTATTATATTACTTATGGACGACGAGTGCACTGACGACACAGAGGTAGGTACAGCCATGGCCTACTGTACTGCTATATATATATATATAATGTATAATAATAACGGACCTGGTGGACACTGTCAGCAGACTGCTAAACTAGTATGAAGAAAAAAAAAGCCACCACAGGAGTGTTTTTCAGGCAGACAAACGTATACTGGACTGGTGGTCACTGTCAGCAAAACTGTGCACTGTACTCCTGCTATAACTGCTCCCCAGTCCCCACAATTAGGCAGTGTGAGCAGTGCACTCAGCACAGATATATCATGCAGCAGTGCAGCACACTGAGCACAGATATGGTGGAGCGTTTTTTTCAGGCAGAGAACCAACGGATTAAACTCGTGGTCACTACTATTATAATCAAAACCCTGCACTGTACTCCCTAACAGCTGCTCCCCGTCCCCAATCCTCCCCACAATTATAACACTAAGTCACTCTGTGTCTTTTCTACTATAACGGAGAGGACGCCAGCCACGTCCTCTCCCTATCAATCTCAATGCACGTGTGAAAATGGCGCCGACGCGCGGCTGCTTATATAGAATCCGAGTCTCGCGAGAATCCGACAGCAGGATGATGACGTTCGGGCGCGCTCGGTTTACCCGAGCCACACGGGAGAATCCGAGCATGGCTCGGACCCGTGTAAAAAGGCTGAAGTTCGGGGGGGTTCGGTTTCCGAGAAACCGAACCCGCTCATCACTAATAGATAGACACTAAAGGTCAATTATGACCCCTAGCGACTGTGCCAGTCCCACAATGCTGTGCGGTGCGCGATGACGGCACAGCAAAGGTCCTCTTCACGAAGGGAAACTAGACGGGTAGCGTCTAATTCCCTTCACAGTGGGGGGTACAGCTGGGGGCACTGCCAAACAGTAGCGTATCTTGCCATGATACTGCCCCCTTCGGATGGCGCCGGCGCCCTCCGGAAGGCGGCGCCCCAGGTAAAAATCCCGTGTGCCTGTATCAAGATCCGCTACTGGCTCAATGTACCGCCTCCATCTACAGCCCACTCCTCCTGTTACTCACGGTGTGTCTGTTGGACAACATTCATCCCCTCCTCAGGTCCCAGTGGCTTCTTTTTCTGGCACAACGTATGTGAAGTAGAGCCTAGAAGAGGAGCAGGCTCTGTGCATCTTGTAGACACGAGAATGGGCAAGCTGCTGGAGGGATACAGGGCATCCCGCAGAACAGGATCCGTGTGCACACAAAACCCCTCTCCCATTCAGCGGGACCCACTTGGCCGCTATGTGTGGCCCTAGCCTAAAAGTAACAATTGGTTCTCAGTCAAACCAGGCCTGGAAGGGTTTTTTGAAAATGAGAGTACCGAGGGGTCCATACTTAATCGAATTTTAAAATGTTGTCAAGAGAAGAGCAGTAATACAATATATTCCATGGAAGTGCTGTACCAAATTCTATTGATTAGCGCAGGAATAAAAGGCATAGGGGGTCATTCCGAGATGATCGTAGCTGTGCTAAATTTAGCACAGCTACGATCATTCACACTGACATGCGGGGGGGATGCTCAGCACAGGGCTATCCCGCCCCGCATGTCAGTGCCCCCCCCCCTTCCCCCCGCAGAAGTGCAAAGGCATCGCACAGCGGCGGTGCCTTTGCACTTCAAGAGTAGCTCCCGACCAGCGCAGCTTTAGCGTGCTGGCCGGGAGCTACTCATCGCTCCCCGGCCCGCAGTGGCTGCGTGTGATGTCAAGCAGCCGCTGCGGCCCGTCCCCAGTTTGGTACGGCCATGCCTGCATTGGCCAGACTGCGCCCACGAAACGGCGGCCAAACGTCGCCGTTCCGCCCCCTCCCCCGCCCAGTGACTGCCTCTGCCTGTCAATCAGGCAGAGGTGAGCATAGCGGCTCGACGCCATTCGGCCGTCTGGCATGCGCCAGCGCACTGCGGCACCGGCGCATGCGCAGCTCTGACCCGATCGCACCACTGCGATAAACTGCAGCGTGCGATCGGGACAGAATGACCCCCATAGTACTGCAGATTGCTTAGAATTAGTGTCAAGCAAGAGTTTAGCAGCATTAAACACACAACCACATTAGAGATGTGCACTGACCCCCGTGTTTTGATTTTGTATTACTTCGTGTTTTGATTTTGACAAAACCGCCTCAAGTGTTTTTGTTTTAGTTTTGGATCTGTATTTTTTTCTTTATTGCTAAAATCACATAATTTGGGCCTATTTTTGTTCAGTAATCAGTCAATTTTGACCAACTCACAGCTCACAATATTGTTTCCATCCAGTTTAGGCCAAAGGCTGGACCCAGCTAGCTGGCTGGCTAAGCTAAGCGACAGCAGTGGGAGGCACAAACACATGGCAGTTCAACTTCAAACATGGCACATCTAGGAAACAGAGTGGTACTGCAGTGGCAGACAGGATAGCAGTTGAATAAACGATTCAACCCCAGTGGACTACGGCCTACAGAGTCACAGTCATACTTGCGACATTCTGGCTGCTCTCTGCGGGAGAGAGCAGCCAGGTCGGCTCAGCAAGGGAGCAGGGGAGGACTGTGACGTGGGAAGGAGGTGGACCGGAGGCGGGACAGGGGTGGAGCAGGGGCGGACCGGGGTTGGAGTTTCGGCGGCACATCCTTTAAGCCACGCCCCCCGCTCTGTAATGCCGCGATCCCCGGCATTACACTGCAGGGGGCGTGGCTATGATGACGCGATTCAGCAAGAATCGCGTCATCAACTGCCCGG
The DNA here is from genome assembly GCF_028390025.1 of Pseudophryne corroboree. NCBI lineage: Eukaryota > Metazoa > Chordata > Amphibia > Anura > Myobatrachidae > Pseudophryne > Pseudophryne corroboree. The sequence goes on along the minus strand of NC_086444.1, from coordinate 161,260,514 downwards.
ACCGCCCACTTTACACACTAAGTGGGCGGACGGGCAGGGGGACCCCTGATTCCGGGAGACTTGCCTGCTCTTCCGGGGGGCCGGGAGGGTCACCCGATTTTCGGGAGCCTCCCGGCCATTCCGGGAGAGTAGGCAAGTATGGTCACAGTGCATATATTATGCTTAGTTTATGTGAACAAAGGACCTTGGGGGTAATTCCAAGTTAATCACAGCAGGAACTTTGTTAGTAGTTGGGCAAAACCATGTGCACTGCAGTGGGGGCAGATATAACATTTGCAGAGAGTAATGGTGCATACACATGGAGCGATATAACTGAGGGATTTTGACTATATAGTCAAAATCGCTCAGAAAGTTAGTGCATATCTCTCCATGTGTACACAGCCAGCGATAGCGATGCGCGTCCCCGCCAGGTCGCTATCGCTGCTAAAAATAGACTGTGCAGGCCAGTGGCGTAACTAGAAATTTTTCTCCCCCAAGCCAAAAAATTCTTCGGCGCCCCCCCCCTTCATGCTCCATAATTGGGAGCAAGAAAGGGATAAATATGCGCGCGCGTCCAAAAAGGGGCGTGGTTTTGTTGGAGTGGGCGTGGTTTCGCATAAAGGGGCGTGGCATTGCAGGAAAAGACTACCTTATACCCCAGTTTTGCAACCTGCACGCCCATACGTTGGCCACCACAGGAAAGAAAAATAATCCTGATTCATGCCCCTTACATTATTTGTCATTTTTCCTCCTTATAGTAATGCCCAGTATACATTATGCCACATACTGCAATGGCCCTTAGACATTATGCCGCACACAATAATGCACGACACAATATGCACACACTGTAATGCCCCCGACACATTATGCCACACACCGTAATGTCTGTGACACATTATGCCACACACCGTAATGCCTGTGACACATTATGACAGGAATCGCAATGCCCGTTATACATTATGCTACACACTGCAATGCCCCTGATACATTATAGCACATACAATGTCTGTGACACATTATGACACACACCGCAATGTCCGTGATACATTATGCCACACACTGCAATGCCCGATACATTATAGCACATACAATGCCTGTGACACATTATGCCACACACTGCAATGACCTTGAGACATTATACCACAATGCCCGTGATATAGTATACCATACACCGTAATGCCTGTGACACATACCGCAATGTCCTGCCCGTTATACCCTATGCCACACATCGCAATGCCCGTTATGTATTATGCCACACTGCAATGATCCTGAGACATTATACCACATACCACAATGCCCGTGATATAGTATACCACACACCGTAATGCCTGACACATTATGACACACACCGCAAAGTCCGTGATACATTATGCCACACACTGCAATGACCCTGAGACATTATACCACATATCACAATGCCCGCGATATAGTATACCATACACCGTAATGCCTGTGACACATTATGACACACACCGCAATGTCCGTGATACATTATGCCACACACCGTAATGCCCATTACACATTAAGTCCTACAGTAAGGCTTCTAATTACTTTTCAATTACCTGCTCGTTGTCAGGGGTTTCATGCACTGGGTGTCATGCTCGTTGCCAGGGGTTTCATGCTCTTGGTTCCATGCACGGTGCCAGGGGTTTTCATGCTCAGGGTGTCATGCTCGTTGCCAGGGGTTTCATGCAGTGGGTGTCATGCTCGTTGCCAGGTGTTTCATGCACTGGGTGCCATGCTCGTTGCCAGGTGTTTCATGCACTGGGTGTCATGCTCGTTGCTAGGAGGTAGTCCTTGTTGCTAGGGCTGTGCTCCCAGTGCCACATATGTCCCCAATGTACTTACATGCCCCAGTGCCAAATATAGTCGTCGTCCCCATGTGCCAGGTACACATATACCCCCCCAGTGCCACATATGCCCCCAGTGCCAGATATTCCCCCCCAGTGCCACATATGCCCCCAGTGCCAGATATGCCCCCAGTGCCATATATTCCCCCCCAGTGCCAAATATGCCCCCAGTGCCAGATATTCCCCCCCAGTGCCAGATATTCCCCCCAGTGCCATATATGCCCCAGTGCCAGATATCCCCCCCCAGTGCCATATATGCCCCCAGTGCCAGATATTCCCCCCAGTGCCATATATGCCCCCCGTGCCATATATGCCCCCAGTGCCAGATATCCCCCCCCCAGTGCCATATATGCCCCCAGTGCCAGATATTCCCCCCCAGTGCCATATATGCCCCAGTGCCAGATACCCCCCCCCCAGTGCCAGATATGCCCCCAGTGCCAGATATTCCCCCCAGTGCCAGAAATGCCCCAGTGCCAGATATTCCTCCCCCCCCCTGCCATATATGCCCCCAGTGCCAGATATCCCCCCCCCCCCCGCCGTCGCTTTTTTGAGGGACACGGAGGGCACAGCTCGTCTCTCCTGTGTCCCTCCTGCTGCATCATCTCCGGCGGCCGCGGGTCTAATAGGGGGAAGTGCCGGTTCGTGAGCCAATTAGAGCTCACGGACGGCACTTTCCCCTATTAGACCCGCGGCCGCCGGAGATGATGCAGCAGGAGGGACACAGGGAGGCGCGCTGTCCCTCCGTGTCCCTCCAACAAGCGGCGGAGGGAAGGAGACTGCAGACTGACATGCGGACGCTCGTCCGCATGTCAGTCTGCTGTAAATCAGTGGCGCCCCCGCAGCCCCTCGCCCCCAAGCCACCGCGAGGACTGCGGGGGCAGTAGTTACGCCACTGGTGCAGGCAAGTCAATTTTGGCTAGGTCACTGGAAAAGAAAAAGCATCCCCTTGCTTGAATGAGTTAGCCAAAATCGCCCATAGCCAAAATCGCTGGATAAGTTAGTAAAAATCTCTGGTAAAGTTAGTCAAAATCTCCCACTGCCAGTTCAAGGGAAATCGCTCAGTCAAAATCTCTCATAGGGGGTAATTCCAAGTTGATCGCAGCAGGATTTTTTTTTAGCAGTTGGGCAAAACCATGTGCACTGCAGGGGAGGCAGATATAACATGTGCAGAGAGAGAAAGATTTGGGTGTGGTGAGTTCAATCTACAATCTAAATTGCAGTGTAAAAATAAAGCAGCCAGTATTTACCCTGCACAGAAACAAAATAACCCACCCAAATCTAGCTCTCTTTGCAAATGTTGTATCTGCCCCCCCCCTGCAGTGCACATGGTTTTGCCCAACTGCTAAAAAATTTCCTGCTGCGATCAACTTGGAATTACCCCCATGGTCAAAATCTCTCTGTATGTATGCACCTTTAGATTTGGGTGGGATATTTTGTTTCTGTGCAGGGTAAATACTGGCTGCTTTATTTTTACACTGCAATTTAGATTGCAGATTGAACTCACCACACCCAAATCTAACTCTCTCTGCACATGTTATATCTGCCACCCCTGCAGTGCACATGCGGGGTAATTCCAAGTTGATCGCAGCAGGATTTTTGTTAGCAATTGGGCAAAACCATGTGCACTGCAGGGGAGGCAGATATAACATGTGCAGAAAGAGTTAGATTTGGGTGGGGTGAGTTCAATCTGCAATCTAATTTGCAGTGTAAAAATAAAGCAGCCAGTATTTACCCTGCACAGAAACAAAATAACCCACCCAAATCTTACTCTCTCTACACATGTTATATCTGCCTCCCCTGCAGTGCACATGGTTTTGCCCAATTGCTATCAAAAATCCTGCTGCGATCAACTTGGAATTACCCCCCATGTGCACTGCAGGGGAGGCAGATATAACATGTGCAGAGAGAGTTAGATTTGGGTGGGGTGTGTTCAATCTGCAATCTAATTTGCAGTGTAAAAATAAGGCAGCCAGTATTTACCCTGCACAGAAACAATATAACCCACCCAAATCTAACTCTCTCTGCAAATGTTATATCTGCCCCCCCCCCCCACCCCCCTGCAGTGCACATGGTTTAGCCCAACTGCTAAAAAATTTCCTGCTGCGATCAACTTGGAATTACCCCCCTTATTCAGTAAGGATTGCAAAATTTGCGATTCGCAAACCGGCTGATTATCGAACGACTCCACATACGTAGCGTTCACATTGCTCAGGCGTGAAGGAAAATAGCAGCAGAAATTTCGCACAGATCGTAATTGCAATGCAGCCGCTGTTTGACTAACAGGAAGCCAGCGTTTCTGGGTGGAAACCTGACGTTTTCTGGGTGTTTCTGAAAAAAGGTAGGTGTGCCCAGGTGTTTTTAAGGAGGGCCTTTGATGTCAGCGATGACCACTTCCAGCCTCTTGTGTCACAAGAATTGTGAATGACCTTGCCATGGGCAGATAGGAAATTTTTTCGATGTTCCGGTAATTGTGTATGGTTTTTACGATCAGCCCGCATATTGCGATGCATTCGCAATTTCTGCAAAAGGCGTTTTTTCTCTATTTTTGGGCGGCAACTATCTGATCACAGCAACTGCTTTTTAGCAGAAATTGCAATCCTTACTGAATAAGGGGGGTCATTCTGAGTTGATCGTAGCTGTGCTAAATTTAGCACAGCTACGATCAGGCACTAAGACATGCGGGGGGACGCCCCCCCCCCCCCCCACCCCCCCCCCGCAGAAGTGCTAAAGCATCGCACGGAGGCGATGCTTTTGCATTTCAGGAGTACCTCCCAGCCAGCGCAGCTCCTGCGGCTGGCCGGGAGAACCTCTTCGCTGCCCGAGTTGCAGCGGCTGCGTGTGACGTCACATAGCTGCCGCTGCCCACCCCCCCAACGGTCCGGCCATGCCTGCGTTGGCCGGACTGCGCCCCCTAAACGGCGGCTTAATTCCGCCATCCAGCTCCCTCCCGCCTATCGACCGCCTCTGCCTGTCAATCAGGCAGAGGCGATCGCTAGGCAACAACGTCCTTCAGCTGTCATCCATGCGCCGGCGCACTGCGGCACCAGCACATGCGCAGTACTGACCCGTTCGCACCGCTGCGATAAACTGCAGCATGTGATCGGGTCAGAATGACCCCCAAGGTCCAAAGTCACAGTAAGATACAGCACACACAAGTTGCACAAAAAATACTTTTTAAAACTTTTTTCCAGTGCTCATTTTATTTATGTGAACACAGTGGGGTGTGACACACCAGAGGCAGAACTCCGGGAGGCAACGGAGTCATCTGCGGCCCGGCTCCTGTTCTGAAGGGGGCACCTCTCCTCCCATTATGTGACACCATTGAATTAAGTTAATTGATTTGATAGCTGCCGCTGTCTTTTCATTGTCCGGCTTCCTCACTGGACCCTGCACCTTACAAATCACACCCTCTTTATTATACTGAATATACTCATTTTACAAGTGTCACACCCAGGATTAGAAACCACAACCTAGGGGCAAACGTAGGATTTGTGAAGGGGGGTTTTCAAAGAGGGTGTGGAGGCAAGCACATGAAGGGGGCAGAGTCTGAGGTGACTATATATATATATATATATATATATATGAAAAAAACAAGGGGGAGGGACAAGCGCCTAATAGTGCAGTATCTTCACACTGAATTAGGTTGTGTATAGTGTCTTATCTATAGGTAATATGCGTACCAGAAGTATGATCTATAGTGGGCACATCAAATGTTTTTAGTATTTTTCACCGCAATTGGTCCCCAGATTGGACGTCAATGTGGATGTTCTCTCAATCATCAGTTTGCAAATGCACCGGTCTGTAAATAATCAGAGCGAGAGGCACCTCTCATAGTGCAGAAATCACTTAGTAAATATATTGGAATTCATAGAAGACGATAGGTATTAAGCGTACCAGAATATGAACACCAAACAGCTTTTAAATATGAACTTTTTGTCAAGAGCGGCTTTCCTTCGTATGTTTAGAGAGTGGCGGACTTCATGTATTGCCGTGTGTAGATAAATATATCACAGGCTAAAAAATATGTAGGTTTTAATTCATAAAAAGGAAACATAAAAAATATATATTCTCAAAGAAAGAGTTCATAAAGCTTATCTGGATAGTCCAGGATTTTTTCCGTGGTCCGGGGTATATCCACCGTGTAAGTCTGAGTCAAGGGGGTTCAGAACAGGTCCTCAACGCGTTTCACCTATAAAAGGCTTCCTCAGGAGTGTCTATAGGGACTAACCATGTTTTGACTGTTTTTATCCCTTTGTGAGATAAGTGGGAGGCGCCCAATTATGCAAATCACTTCCGGTTTTTATACCTCGTCAGGGGCAACAAAGGAGTGATTTGTAAAAGTATAAAGTAGCTAACAACAGAGAAAAGTTATAGACATAGGAAGGACTGAGCTGCCACCCATAGGAAAACCCTAGGGAACTAAAGTGCAAGTCAATCAACTCAGAACTCTCTCTTCTTTGAATTTAAAAACTGAGAAGGAAAGTAGCGCACCAACTGATTTCTATTTTCATATATATATATATATATATATATATATAAATAAAACACCTGATGACAATATGAAATAAGTATATTGAAATGTTGACAGAAACTTGTTTACATTTGCATTATTAATAACTTGAGTGCCGCACCTTCCATGGAGATATTGCTATTATCTGTGAGGGCACCAGGAAAGCACCTGTTTTAAGTGAGGAGTGCCGGACCCTTGACGCTATATATATATATATATATATATACTGTCAAAGTCAGAAAAATATCCCCATACACACTGCCATATTTGCACCGCACACTGGTCCGTGCTGCGCATGCGTACGCTCTCCCGTGAAGGCGCATACCCGCAATAGCGTGCACTCGCAGGCGCGGTATGCGTATTTACGGTAGAGTTTATGTAGTCGTAGCGTGCGACTCATTCGTTACATATTTTCACAATTAATGTAGTTTATAGATCATGATCCCTTTGATAGTTTCTGAAAGTTTGGTTAATATAGAAGGTCCCTGTTTAAAGTAATCCCTCTTTGTATTGTACGAAGGGTCTAACAGGAATCATACAGCAGTGTTTGGTACCCATCGGAAGAGTATTTAATTAGCAATATTCCGGTGTTGGTTTGGAGCGTATTAATCGCTCGTGCGAATAGTTATGGACATAAGAAGTTTATGTCCATTTCTATTATTTACTCATACTCAGGTATGCGGCGGGAAACCTAGTTTCCCACCCACCTGAGCTGTTGGAAATCGTCACAGCCCACCTGTATGAATCAACCTATGACCTTTTGTTGTGATACAGGGTCGAATTCCTTCATCCAATGGACAATGGGATTGTAGGGACTATGAGATTGCATTGTGTGTGGGGCATAAATAGGCAGGCCGACCACATCCAGCTCTCACTCTTCAACGGTTCTCATTGCTGAAAATCGGGTGCTGGATGTCCAGGCGCATGCGATCGTTTACCCTGTGCGTAAGTTTCTCTCCGTAATCATTGTCTTTCTGTGAGCCAATTTCTCTCATCTCTCTCCGTCTCTCTCTCTCTTTCCCTTCTCTTTCTCTCGTATCTCCCATAGACTAGTATTGTATTGTATTAGATAGTATTGTATTTTGGTTAGGAAGTCTCTGTTATATTGTAGTGTATCATTTGTACTGTGATTCTCTTTTACAAGTATATTAGATATAATACAGTTAATAGGCTTTGGACCCTAAACCAGTATCTGTGTATTTCCTATAGTGTTAAGTGTTCACTTGAGCGTCGGTGACGCTCAAGCAGCTTTGTAGTTAGTCAGGTTACACAAGGTTGCACTTACACCCTGTACTCACATTAAGGTATTCTGTGCATTTCATTGGTATAAGGTTTAGACATAAAGGTATAGCGTTGTGAGCGTCTGCGCCGCTGGTGATCTCTTCGTGGTCTCGAGCGTCCGCTACGCCATAGCGAATCATTACTCTAGTCATAACCAATAACGTGTCCTGTGATCACTGGGCCGCGAGCGAACGTGACGCTTGAGCGTCTCGCCTACGGCTGAGCGATCGTTACGCAGATAGCGTACCCTTACGGTACTTCTTAAGCAAACAGCGTACAGTGTTCTTAGACTTCATAAAGGGTTGTTTATACGACAAAGGAATTTAGCATTGTCAATTGGGGACTCGTCCTATCCTTCTCATATCTGCACTAGGTAGATCAGCAGACATTATCCCCCCAGCAAAGGGTGGGAGGTTGTCTCGCAGTGCTGACGGGATAAGCGTCTGCTTCGCTTAGATAAAGAGTGCTGAAGGAATCCGGGAACCGGAAGTAAGAACAAAACGCTTGTGTCTTTTAAAACTGTTTTATTTCTCTTCTGTCTTGCGTATACACGCACGCATACATTTATCTGCATTTCTTTTTCAAATTTCGTATATCACTATTCCTGTTTGCCAAGTTTTATAGTTGATAGAAAGTGCTAAAAGAGATTTGCTGTTATTTCATAGTAGAGGTAATAGTTAAAGTATAGACCAACACACGGCTTGTCTGGGAGACAAGGCAGTCAGTGTGGTGTGCGGTAGATGATCAGGGATCATCTACATTGATAAAGGTAGAAATTGTGTTACGGTGGATCTTTGTTTTGCGTACACGTGTCCCTAACAAAAGACTTGCGTACGCAATCCAAACGGCAGACGCACGCAGCGTACATTACGCAACGTAGCGTCTGGTTACGCCCACGTAGCTCAAGTCACGAAAAGTTGAATTAGCGCAAAGCGATAATTAGCGCAAAGGCGATAAGTAACGCACAGCGGTAAATAACGCACAGCGGTAAATAACGCAAATCTATTTTAAAAAAAAAAAAAAAAAAAAAACTGAAATTTAGTTTAACAGATCCTGCTCCTAATTGGTAACACTGTTGGACTGAAGACAATTTCTGCGCAGAAATAGATATAGAAACAAAGTGTACATGTGTTGAGTGAGTGTGTTTTTATTACATAAGTTTATATAACTTAAGAGGTTGAACCAAAAGGAAAGTCGGGTACTCGTCAAGGGACACACGTGTAAGTGACATATACGGTGGCTAGGGAGGCATCCTTGGTTAAATAATATTTGAGCATTAGAGTATAGCGGACCATAAGGTAACAGACCAGGAGGTCATAAGGTAACAGACCAGGAGGTCATTAACAGACGGTAACAGACCAGGAGGTCATAAGGTAACAGGTAAAATAGACGAAGAGGTCCGCTATAAAGGTACAAGAGGCACAACGCCTGGGGTGTTGGTGCAGAACCCATATAGGCCATAAGCTCTTGCTGAAGGAATCGCGGCCGGAAACATCGATTCCATTGATCTTTCAGTACATGACAAGTAGTGCTTATGTACTGAACGATTGGACCGCACGTAATTGTGTACAGTAGTTAGTAATCTGACCTAATACCATTAGAGTAAAGTGGTCACAAACGCTATTTGTACATTCTGACGTGATTTGTGTAATTTTTTATTTTTAAAGGGAAGTTCGCTGGTCACTCAGGAACTATCTAACAACCCCAACTTTACTGGAAAGAGTAAGTGTCCTTCGGGTAACCCTCATATGTTCCAGTAAACAGAAGGTTCACAGGGGCCCTGGGTTGGGTACAGCAGCTCTGGTTACAGTGATTGCAGTACTGGCCAACGTGGGCGAGAAGTAAGTGGGGTATTTGGTAAACCGCCACCGCCGGCCTGCCCAGGACATCTTGGTTTGTTTGTAAGGGTTCGCTGAAAACCTTGATATAAAGATCCAAGGAGGAATAAGCAACACCTGCAGATTATGGGGGCCAGTTGTTCAGGTAGGGGGCGATCAACCTCGGTTCGGGTTGATTCAGAGAACCGACCCGTTGGGTCGGCAAGGTACATCATGTGTGAAAAATACGGAAGTCACACAGAATCTTTATGTGATGAATGGGAGAGAATGACTGTACAAGACAGGGACAAAGTCCCAAGAATAGGTAGCTTCAGTCCAGAAGTGTTACAAAATTTAAGGAGGAGGATATGTCTCATTGAACCAACAAAGAGACGAAGTAAACATTATGATTATGTGCAGTTAGGGCAACAGGAAGGTGAATTACAAAGAGATTCAATTGACTTTTCTGAATCTTATCTTGAGAGGAGAGACATGGCATCGGGGAGGATTATGGTTGCGGAGAAAAGCACAAGGTTGAACAATAAAAACGCTCTTAGCAACTGTAGTATAGATTATAAGAATAAGTGTAATAACTGTAACAATGATTATTGTAATACTGTTGAATGTACAACTATTAACCTATGCAAGTTGCACCCCATGTCAAACTTCCCTCAGGAATACAAACAAGAAAGTGAGCCCAGAACGATGTCAGCACCTCTTCCAGCAACCATCACAAAAGCCACCCAGGTGGACGCGACCAAATTGGTAAAGGCAATAATCGAACCCCCTAACGGAGGGTCAGGTGAGGTCGTGTCCACAGGTACGTACAATGTTTCATATCACGCACAAACAGATATACCCCAAAATATAAGACCAACACAAAATGATGTAACTGAGCTCGATCTGGCCAGGGTGATCTCAGTCCCCAATGGGAAGACTGACGATCAGGGAATCATTCCCGTCAAGGACAGTGCAATGCGCTGTCTCTGGTCCCGGACCGAATTGAGATCAATTGTGTCTGAATTTCCTGATCCTAGGAAAAATCTAGTCAAATGTCAAAAGTTTATTAAAGAACTAGGAAACGCCACAGAACCCACCAACAAAGAATGGCGGACAGTGCTGAGGGCATGTTTGCCCTCCAGTGTTGACCCTGAAAAATTCATTGCTGATTGTAAATTAAACACGGAGGTACCTTGTATGGAAGAACACAATCAGGAATGTATTAGGCAGATTAACCGACAGTTAGGAATATATTTCCCAGCTGCTGTCAAGTGGAACGACATTCTCTCCATAAGGCAAAACGAAAGGGAAAATGTTTCTAATTATTTCAATCGAGCACCGCAAATAATGGCTAGAAACACTGGGATCGCAGACATCAAGACAAATGCACAACATAAAGGAATAGCGGTTAAGGTATTAATGAATGGTTTAAAAGATGAATTAAAAACAAGGGTACAGACCACCAACCCAAACTGGAGAGATATCTCGGTGACCGCACTAAGAGAGGCCGTCATCAATCATGATCAGAATATCACCAGATACAGAGAGTCACAAAGAGATGAGTTAATGGCAGCAAATATACAGGCCCAAAACACAAGACCACCCCAACAAAAGCCCCACACCCCTGTGAGAAATCCAGATATGGAAGTCTGTTACAATTGTCATAAAAAGGGACACTTTGCAAGAGATTGTAGATCAAGAGAAAGACAACACCATAATCATAAAATCCAAGGAATCAGGGAAGTACAGGGGAAACGATTGATGATGATGAGCATCCGAGCGTTTGAGGAGGCATCAAATCAACCAAAACCTCAGGTCATTGACACGTGGAGGAAGCCCAGGATTTGTTATCATTGTAGGAGAGAAGGGCATTATGCTAGCAACTGTAATAACCCACATAAAGTTAGACCCCCTAGACCAAGAAATGAGCAAAATTACAATACACACCATTATAATCAGGGATCACATAGGCAGGAAAGGTGATTATTAGGAATGGAGGCAAGCCTGAGGTAACGGTTAATGAAGTGGGAGGTCATTCACTGAAGACACAGGAATGACCAGGTGAAAAGTTGTAAATGTATTTGTGAAAAATGTTTTTTTTTTCTCTCTCTCTCTATCCCCATCTCTGACTAGTATTGGTAAGAATTCACACATTGCATATCCACTTGGTCCTTGCAGAAGTCTACCAAACCCCAGCATGACCTCCGCCACAATGTATTTCTGGCCAGATACAGACAGTGGAGTAATGCAGGTGCTGGTGGGAAGGGACTGCTCAAGGAGACCATTAGACACATAGATATGACAGCCTAATAAGTCTGACAATGATTTTCGAATGCTAACAATGTTTTCTTAATGTTGACAATGTTTAAAAATGCTTTGTTTCTCTTTTCTTATTAATGGTTATTGTCGAGTTATGTAATGTATATATGCACATGAATTGTTCTCTACCTCTTTTGTTTTTTTTTTGTTATCTCTCTCTTCCCACTCATGTTTCCATGGTTTAAAGATGGTATGTCACCCCTCAGTTGGACCAATGGTAATGCCAGATTTTTGCTCCTTACAGAAAGATCGTCGGTTGGGAATGAACATTGCATCACCAGAATGTTCGTTTGGAAGACTGAGAGACAGCACCTTTGAGAAGACAGCAGAACAAGAAGAACAACAAGACGAGAGAACTTATTATCGTAACAAGTTCTCTCCCCCCCCCTCAAACTGTTTTCTTATACCCCCTTTACAAATTTCTTCTTTTCTCCTCCTGTAAGATGGACTTGCCCCAAGAGACTGCAATATGGATTTTCCCGTTAACCAGGATGTTGACCAGAGCAGTCTGTTTCGGTGAGAGTACCAGTGAGGTCGAGAAAGGATCCAGAAAGGTTCTAATGACTGAGACGGAGGTGTAAATTTCCAATAGCAACCCAATCACCAAGCAAAGGCGAGTACCGGGCACGATCTAACAACCATGTTATCTGTAAACATTTTCTTTGAAGGATTGTTAGCTCAAAAAGAAAACTGTATCAGTAGGCTCGGTAACAATAATGCCAATCCAGTTTTAATAACCATAGGGACCGGCATCCATTAAGTGACTATCACTCCTTAGTGGGTAACGTATTAAACCAAACAGATTGTTGGGTATGTTCTCAAGTACCTCAAGGGCATAGCAAATCAGGGCTAGTACCATTTCCTTTAACGGTAGGGGAGGTACTTGAGCTAAAGGGTGGGAGACCGGTGGACCGGAGGTTTAACATCTCCAGCCCTCCTAGTTTGAAGCTCCACCAATACCATGTGGATAGGTCCCTCTTATGTTTTAATATCTCCAATCCCCGTAAGCCGGGAAATTGGGAAGTGTCATGGAGCAACCTTACCATGACCTTTTCACACAGAGCAGATAGAATGCCTACAGATACAGAGCTTGTACGCCACATAGCCAGTAGAGGAAAATCTTTCCGGTATAGATACACCTTAGGAAATAGGATTACTAGAGTTGGAGAGGTATCACCAGGATACTGTGCACATATCGTACAAACTGATACGTGCATTAAGCAGATGGAAGAATTAGGGTCAGGAGATTTCACCTGGAAGGTTTGTAACATGGTCATGTCCTTCTCCGTCCCTTATGTTCTCCCCGATGACGCATATTTCATATGCGGGAGAAAGGCGTACAAGTGGCTTGCCCCAAACTCTGAAGGATTGTGTTATATTGGAAAAGTATTGCCTGAAGTGATGACTGTTACACATGACAAAATGAAGGACATACACCGTGGTGCCCAAGCTCCTTATACTCACACTCATTACGAGCACCGAGTTAAAAGACAACTGTCAGAAAGGTTAGAGCATCCGGCCTCTGATCTTATCCATGAATCCACCGGGATTCAGGTCCTGGTAGCGTTAGATTTCACTCGCACCGCTCGAGGAGTGATGAATTATAGATACATTTCCGCACTCGCCAATTTGTTAGATAATATCACTGAAATGTATGATGACACGTTTAGATACACTGGAAGAGAACTTCAAGCTTACAAAACAGAACTAGTTCAGCATAGGATGGTTCTTAATTATCTTACAGCAGTAACAGGCGGATATTGTGTTACATTGGCAACACAGTACGGCATAAAGTGTTGCACGTATATCACAAATAGCACCGAGGATCCGGTAGAGGTCATAGACCAAAAGATGGACGATATTCTCCAATTGAAGTGGGAATTTCGTCGAAAACACAATCTCACCCTTACTGCTGTAGGTAATGAGCTGACTGGTTGGGTGTCATGGTTGAACCCGCGAAATTGGTTCTCCGGTTTGGGAGACTGGGCTCAAGGAGTCATAATGGATGTTGGAAAGTTTCTACTATGTATCTTAGGTGTTGTTATATTTATTGGATTGATATTTAGATGCGGGCAGGCTTTAATGAGGTGCAAACAAAGTACAAAAGTGATGAGCTTGAGGAGTGAGGAAACTGTAATTAACCTGGATTTGACTTATGACCCAATGATAGAAACCAGAATGTGATGAAAATGCGATTATACGGTCCGTTTCTTTCACCTGTTTTTCTGCTTTTCTCCAAGATACAAAGACCCCCTTGGACGAGGAAGTTGACGAGACGCTATACAGACAACAGACAAGCACCAAAGAAGGATTTTGACCACTTGAGAAATGGACACTTGATGAACTTTGCCATGGATCCCCAGTTTCCCTAGTACTTTTAAACTCACGCTAGCCCAACATTTTTTTTGTAAATCCGATGGCTCTGACAAAGCTATTTGCTCATGCCCAAGGAGCAATACAGCGCAAAGAAGACGACTCTCAACAGATACCGAACACAACTTCAACGACAGATGTACATTTCCCTGACATAGAATATCATTGCATTTTCCATAAGTGTTCTTCACCTTCATCTCTACAACCCTCAGGTAATAACACACATAGTATAGGGAATACAGGCACAGATATCAGCAATCACATATCCCCCTATTCATGTATCATCAACTAAAATGTGCTCCCCATTTTGTTCAAAATACGAAAAGAGCTCGGTAAAGTTTGACAGCCCATCCACAGACCTGTACCACAGGATAAGAAGGAATTCAAATGTATACTTCGCAATACCTCGAAGCTTGATTTACCACACGTACGGCACGATGATACATGACCCTCCAAACATGGACTCATACACACATGCTTCTGCTTTCTCACTAGGTCATACCCTCTTCACACCTACTCCTCTCTCCTCCCTCACCCAACCATGGAAATGAATTAACCACTGACATATATTTTTCTCCTTTTGAAATGTTTTCAGGAAGTGGCAGTTATTATTGACTGCCAAAGGGTGGACTGTCAAAGTCAGAAAAATATCCCCATACACACTGCCATATTTGCACCGCACACTGGTCCGTGCTGCGCATGCGTACGCTCTCCCGTGAAGGCGCATACCCGCAATAGCGTGCACTCGCAGGCGCGGTATGCGTATTTACGGTAGAGTTTATGTAGTCGTAGCGTGCGACTCATTCGTTACATATTTTCACAATTAATGTAGTTTATAGATCATGATCCCTTTGATAGTTTCTGAAAGTTTGGTTAATATAGAAGGTCCCTGTTTAAAGTAATCCCTCTTTGTATTGTACGAAGGGTCTAACAGGAATCATACAGCAGTGTTTGGTACCCATCGGAAGAGTATTTAATTAGCAATATTCCGGTGTTGGTTTGGAGCGTATTAATCGCTCGTGCGAATAGTTATGGACATAAGAAGTTTATGTCCATTTCTATTATTTACTCATACTCAGGTATGCGGCGGGAAACCTAGTTTCCCACCCACCTGAGCTGTTGGAAATCGTCACAGCCCACCTGTATGAATCAACCTATGACCTTTTGTTGTGATACAGGGTCGAATTCCTTCATCCAATGGACAATGGGATTGTAGGGACTATGAGATTGCATTGTGTGTGGGGCATAAATAGGCAGGCCGACCACATCCAGCTCTCACTCTTCAACGGTTCTCATTGCTGAAAATCGGGTGCTGGATGTCCAGGCGCATGCGATCGTTTACCCTGTGCGTAAGTTTCTCTCCGTAATCATTGTCTTTCTGTGAGCCAATTTCTCTCATCTCTCTCCGTCTCTCTCTCTCTTTCCCTTCTCTTTCTCTCGTATCTCCCATAGACTAGTATTGTATTGTATTAGATAGTATTGTATTTTGGTTAGGAAGTCTCTGTTATATTGTAGTGTATCATTTGTACTGTGATTCTCTTTTACAAGTATATTAGATATAATACAGTTAATAGGCTTTGGACCCTAAACCAGTATCTGTGTATTTCCTATAGTGTTAAGTGTTCACTTGAGCGTCGGTGACGCTCAAGCAGCTTTGTAGTTAGTCAGGTTACACAAGGTTGCACTTACACCCTGTACTCACATTAAGGTATTCTGTGCATTTCATTGGTATAAGGTTTAGACATAAAGGTATAGCGTTGTGAGCGTCTGCGCCGCTGGTGATCTCTTCGTGGTCTCGAGCGTCCGCTACGCCATAGCGAATCATTACTCTAGTCATAACCAATAACGTGTCCTGTGATCACTGGGCCGCGAGCGAACGTGACGCTTGAGCGTCTCGCCTACGGCTGAGCGATCGTTACGCAGATAGCGTACCCTTACGGTACTTCTTAAGCAAACAGCGTACAGTGTTCTTAGACTTCATAAAGGGTTGTTTATACGACAAAGGAATTTAGCATTGTCAATATATATATCCAAAGTTTTGCCCCGGCACTCCTCCTATTACCTTGCTGAGGTGCCCTTCCTTGTGGACATGCTGGTCCACCCACATGCAATAGGAAAAAACAGGTGGCACTCACAGTCTTGTAAATGGTGAAAAACGATCTCCACGCCGTGGAGACTTTATTGAAACAAACAGGTGACGTTTCGGGGACGTATCCCCTTCCTCAGACAACAACACAGTGCATAAATGGTGTTTAAATAGAAGCATAAATCCCACTTACCCCCATGATCATGACTCTCAGCTGCGTGAACCACGGAGTGTCCGGCGTCTCATGTCCCGCACTTCCGGTTTCGGCAGCACGGCCCGGCCGGAAGTGACGCGATCACGTCAGCCGGTCCCCGTGGCAACGCGCCGGGAGCCCTATAAACAATAACAAAAACACAGATGTGACAAACTAATGTGAAAGAACTGCTCACATATCCAAAACGCGCTCAACTGAGCTAGAGTGAGCATGTAAACATAAATACAGTGAATACAGCAATCTGTCATATAAAAACAATTTAAAAAAAATTATTTTAAAAAAACAATTTACAAAAATCCTGTGTGCAATTGGTATTGAACCTGCTAGGATACCTATTTAACTCAATGTGGCTTAAATTTTATTATAGACCTGTGGTATCGATGTTGTGCAAAACATCGATGAATCTTTTTTATTAATGTCTAAAACTTTATTTTAAAAACGGATTTTTTTCTTATGTCTCTTTATTTATTGGCCTTTTTAGACTTTTTGAAACTTGTTAAATCTGAGAGGTGGGCCAATCTAAGGGTGAACAGGTGATGTGGCTATTATCCTTAGCCTGGTGGTGATGATCACTCTAAAAGGGTGATTTGAGAGACAGACGGCTGGTGAGACAAGGTACCGACTGTCACTCAAAACAAGGGGAAGGATTTAGGGAGTGGAAGACTCTATGGGAACAAGAAACATTTGGGCCGTACCTGTAAAAGAATACATGTAAACAGAGTACCTAAACAAATGTATGTGCCCAAAGAGGGGCCTGAACCATGGGGGTGGTAATAGGTTTTTAGGGGGCTAATTCACAGGAAATTAATAAGGCCCAGGGACTCATTCAGCCCCTTGGGCGCCAAGCAGTCCAGGCGAAAAATCCACTTGGATTCGAGTTGGAGAAGCTTTCTCCCCCTATCTCCCCCCCGGATGGATGCTGGTACGTGGTCAATTGCTCGGTATCTCAAGCTAGCAAGACTATGTTTGAATCTAGCAAAATGCCTTGCCACCGGCTGCTCACTTGTCCCCGTGGCAATGGCTGCCCGAATGGCCGACCTGTGTTGTGTTAACCGTATTTTTAGTTGACATTCGGTTTTGCCTACGTAGTAGAGCCCGCATGGGCACACCACTACATAGACCACAAACCGGGATGTGCAGGTTAATGGCCACCTGATTTTTAGCCGTTGGCCCGTATGTGGATGGGGGGATGTCTCCCCTACGATGAAAAAAGAACAGGTCGTGCATCCAAGGCATTTGAAACACCCATTTTTCTTACTCAAAAAATGTCTAGATGTCTCCTTGGTGTCAAAGCCAGTGATGTCAGTTTTGACCACTAGATCTTTCAAATTTCTGCCCCTAGAGAAACTGGGCATCAATTTACTGTTTTGAAAACACTTGAGGTCAGGGTCAGAAGTGACCATATGCCACATCCCCTTGACCTGCTTTACCAGTGTCGGGCTGCTAGAGTTATATTCAGTCACCCAGGGAATGGTCTCTTTAAGTAGCCTTTTAGAGTGGCGTTTCGGTGGTTTCTGAAAATTGCACAGCGCTCTTACTCTTGCTTTTTTCAGTTCTGGAAGAGAATATCCTCTCTCTGAGAACTTCTGTATCATCTCATCCAGTTGTAACCCCCGTATGTCCGGGTCCGTGTTGTTCCTACATACCCTGAGTAACTGGGAATAGGGTAGGCTGCGGATCATGGCTTTAGGGTGTGAGCTATCCGCTCGGAGTAGGGTATTCCTGTCTGTGGGTTTTTTATATAGGGTTGTCCCCACCTGCCCCTCCTTTAGTTGTATACAGACATCTAGATAAAAAATCTCGGAGCTGCTATGATTCCAAGTTAATTTAATAGGGCTGGCTGAGCTGTTATGTCTATTGATGATCTCAGTCAGGATCTGGATATCGCCACTCCAGAAGATGAGGAGATCATCAATGTAACGAAAGTATAGCTTAATATGCCCTGCAATGTCTGCATCCTCAAAGAACAGTCCCCTCTCCGTTTCCCACATGAAACTATTGGCAAAAGACGGTGCCACTGGGGACCCCATCGAGCACCCCGTCAGTTGTTTATAAAACCTGCCATTGAAAAAGAAAAAGTTATGTGACAAAGTGTACGCCAAAAGCTCAATGAACAGATCCACATCTGGACCTGTGTATAACCGGTTCGCTGTAATTAGCCGTCTAACAGCCTCCAACCCAGCATCGTGTGGAATACACGTATATAGGCTGGTGACGTCTAGAGTCACCATGATGGTATCATTGGGTAGTGGCCCCAACGTGGCCAATCTATCCAACAACATCTTAGTATCTCTCAGGTACGTGAAGGTATCCTGGATGCATGGCTGTAAGTATGCATCCAGGAATATCGCGATTGGCTCGCACAGAGACCCCCGGGCAGAGATGATTGGTCTGCCCGGGGGTCTCCGCGCGTCCTTGTGGATCTTAGGGAGAGTGTAGAACAAAGGAACCCTAGGCCACTTTGTAGATAATTTATCACTGATTACCTGGGATAATAACCCCTCACTCACGGCACTTTTTAGCAAAAGATCAAGCTCCTGTTTAAACCCAGGAGTAGGGTCTTTGTCCAATTGGCAGTAGGTGTTTCCATCACTTAACAACCTGTCACATTCTGCCGCGTATGTAGAAGTGTCCTGGATAACAATAGAGCCGCCCTTATCCGCGGCTCTCAGGACGATGTCGGTCCTGTGTTGTAAGTTCTTTAGCGCTTGTCGTTCATCGCTTGGCAGGTTATGTCTAACCTCTGGGGTTCTGTGTCCGCTCGAGCTGTCCATAAGCCTATGAAAAGTCTTAAGGGTGGCATTGTTTGACTGCGGGTCGAATCTGGAACGGTTACCCAATTTGGAAATACGGCCAGGTAGAGTGGGTTCCGTATTCACCGTGGGGTGTTTGTAAAAGTGTTCTTTAATTTTTAATGATCGGGCTAATTTGAATGATTCTACCTTCCACTTAAAGGGATCCACAAAGTTGGTAGGTATATACGAGAGTCCCTTGCTGAGTAGTCGTTGCTCGGATTCCTGGAGCTCATGCGAAGACAGGTTGAAAATTAGGTGGCTCTGTGCTTGGGCGGCCTTCCCACTGTTCTGCCTCCTCGTTTGACCTCCCCTTCTCGTTTTGCTCTTCCCCGGGTGGAGGCCCCTGCCCGGGTGTTTACCACAAAAGGGGTCGCCGAGTGTCTAGCCTCCATGCCGGCTCCCCCAGTGTCATCGTTATCACTTGCTGAGGTACTTGAGAAGCGAACCCGTTGTGGTCTTCTCATATTGCCTGTACCACGGCCGCGTCCTCGGAACTGGTTTGTTGGATTTAACCAGGTGTATACCCTATGTTGGGCATAATCTGTAACCACTTTCTTATATTTCTCTTTTTTATATTTCAGGAGGTTGTTCTTATATTCCTCCAGTTGGCTTTGTAATTTAGATAGCCAGTCTGTGGTTTTGTCAGAAGTCATTGTCGCAAGGTGTTCCTTTTCGAATTCACTGATCTTTTGTGATGTTAACTTCAGCTCCCTTGTGGACTCCTCGATGACTAACAAGATGAGGTCCATGGAGCACTTGTTAAGTATTGAGATCCAGCGTTTACAAAAAGCAGAATTATACCTGCCAATTGTGGGTGTATTGAGCACCCTGAACCCACGGGGTATTTGCTTCGCTCGATGGTAGTCAGACAAGGTGCGGCTATGGTATAGGAAGTCCAACTCTCGCTTTTTTAGTTTGAACAATTCACGGTATACATCCTCAGTGGAATCCACATACTCATCACATAGTGCTACATCTTTGTGTAGAATTTTCTCAGCATCCACATCAGAGAAACTGAGCGTTTCATAGTTGTCACATTCAAGTAAAAATGATGCAAAATCACCTTCACCCTCGGAGGTGGCCATCCTCTATATCACCGTAGTCCTTATGGTGCAGAGACACACAGGATGCATGTAACTTGAGTGTCACTAAAGTGTCAAGTGCATATCACCGAAGTGCAGTGCTTAAAAAAGTTAAAACAGAGGGAGGTGGTCCACTGTGAAGGTGCGTTGGGCTGATATCACGTTTCTTACCCACCGCAGCGGTGCGTGTATCTCTATGCATCCAAAGTTTTGCCCCGGCACTCCTCCTATTACCTTGCTGAGGTGCCCTTCCTTGTGGACATGCTGGTCCACCCACATGCAATCGGAAAAAACAGGTGGCACTCACAGTCTTGTAAATGGTGAAAAACGATCTCCACGCCGTGGAGACTTTATTGAAACAAACAGGTGACGTTTCGGGGACGTATCCCCTTCCTCAGACAACAACACAGTGCATAAATGGTGTTTAAATAGAAGCATAAATCCCACTTACCCCCATGATCATGACTCTCAGCTGCGT
Source organism: Pseudophryne corroboree (assembly GCF_028390025.1). Classification (NCBI taxonomy): domain Eukaryota; kingdom Metazoa; phylum Chordata; class Amphibia; order Anura; family Myobatrachidae; genus Pseudophryne; species Pseudophryne corroboree. The sequence goes on along the minus strand of NC_086444.1, from coordinate 161,239,730 downwards.
GAACCACGGAGTGTCCGGCGTCTCATGTCCCGCACTTCCGGTTTCGGCAGCACGGCCCGGCCGGAAGTGACGCGATCACGTCAGCCGGTCCCCGTGGCAACGCGCCGGGAGCCCTATAAACAATAACAAAAACACAGATGTGACAAACTAATGTGAAAGAACTGCTCACATATCCAAAACGCGCTCAACTGAGCTAGAGTGAGCATGTAAACATAAATACAGTGAATACAGCAATCTGTCATATAAAAACAATTTTAAAAAAATTATTTAAAAAAAAACAATTTACAAAAATCCTGTGTGCAATTGGTATTGAACCTGCTAGGATACCTATTTAACTCAATGTGGCTTAAATTTTATTATAGACCTGTGGTATCGATGTTGTGCAAAACATCGATGAATCTTTTTTATTAATGTCTAAAACTTTATTTTAAAAACGGATTTTTTTCTTATGTCTCTTTATTTATTGGCCTTTTTAGACTTTTTGAAACTTGTTAAATCTGAGAGGTGGGCCAATCTAAGGGTGAACAGGTGATGTGGCTATTATCCTTAGCCTGGTGGTGATGATCACTCTAAAAGGGTGATTTGAGAGACAGACGGCTGGTGAGACAAGGTACCGACTGTCACTCAAAACAAGGGGAAGGATTTAGGGAGTGGAAGACTCTATGGGAACAAGAAACATTTGGGCCGTACCTGTAAAAGAATACATGTAAACAGAGTACCTAAACAAATGTATGTGCCCAAAGAGGGGCCTGAACCATGGGGGTGGTAATAGGTTTTTAGGGGGCTAATTCACAGGAAATTAATAAGGCCCAGGGACTCATTCAGCCCCTTGGGCGCCAAGCAGTCCAGGCGAAAAATCCACTTGGATTCGAGTTGGAGAAGCTTTCTCCCCCTATCTCCCCCCCGGATGGATGCTGGTACGTGGTCAATTGCTCGGTATCTCAAGCTAGCAAGACTATGTTTGAATCTAGCAAAATGCCTTGCCACCGGCTGCTCACTTGTCCCCGTGGCAATGGCTGCCCGAATGGCCGACCTGTGTTGTGTTAACCGTATTTTTAGTTGACATTCGGTTTTGCCTACGTAGTAGAGCCCGCATGGGCACACCACTACATAGACCACAAACCGGGATGTGCAGGTTAATGGCCACCTGATTTTTAGCCGTTGGCCCGTATGTGGATGGGGGGATGTCTCCCCTACGATGAAAAAAGAACAGGTCGTGCATCCAAGGCATTTGAAACACCCATTTTTCTTACTCAAAAAATGTCTAGATGTCTCCTTGGTGTCAAAGCCAGTGATGTCAGTTTTGACCACTAGATCTTTCAAATTTCTGCCCCTAGAGAAACTGGGCATCAATTTACTGTTTTGAAAACACTTGAGGTCAGGGTCAGAAGTGACCATATGCCACATCCCCTTGACCTGCTTTACCAGTGTCGGGCTGCTAGAGTTATATTCAGTCACCCAGGGAATGGTCTCTTTAAGTAGCCTTTTAGAGTGGCGTTTCGGTGGTTTCTGAAAATTGCACAGCGCTCTTACTCTTGCTTTTTTCAGTTCTGGAAGAGAAGAACTTCTGTATCATCTCATCCAGTTGTAACCCCCGTATGTCCGGGTCCGTGTTGTTCCTACATACCCTGAGTAACTGGGAATAGGGTAGGCTGCGGATCATGGCTTTAGGGTGTGAGCTATCCGCTCGGAGTAGGGTATTCCTGTCTGTGGGTTTTTTATATAGGGTTGTCCCCACCTGCCCCTCCTTTAGTTGTATACAGACATCTAGATAAAAAATCTCGGAGCTGCTATGATTCCAAGTTAATTTAATAGGGCTGGCTGAGCTGTTATGTCTATTGATGATCTCAGTCAGGATCTGGATATCGCCACTCCAGAAGATGAGGAGATCATCAATGTAACGAAAGTATAGCTTAATATGCCCTGCAATGTCTGCATCCTCAAAGAACAGTCCCCTCTCCGTTTCCCACATGAAACTATTGGCAAAAGACGGTGCCACTGGGGACCCCATCGAGCACCCCGTCAGTTGTTTATAAAACCTGCCATTGAAAAAGAAAAAGTTATGTGACAAAGTGTACGCCAAAAGCTCAATGAACAGATCCACATCTGGTCCTGTGTATAACCGGTTCGCTGTAATTAGCCGTCTAACAGCCTCCAACCCAGCATCGTGTGGAATACACGTATATAGGCTGGTGACGTCTAGAGTCACCATGATGGTATCATTGGGTAGTGGCCCCAACGTGGCCAATCTATCCAACAACATCTTAGTATCTCTCAGGTACGTGAAGGTATCCTGGATGCATGGCTGTAAGTATGCATCCAGGAATATCGCGATTGGCTCGCACAGAGACCCCCGGGCAGAGATGATTGGTCTGCCCGGGGGTCTCCGCGCGTCCTTGTGGATCTTAGGGAGAGTGTAGAACAAAGGAACCCTAGGCCACTTTGTAGATAATTTATCACTGATTACCTGGGATAATAACCCCTCACTCACGGCACTTTTTAGCAAAAGATCAAGCTCCTGTTTAAACCCAGGAGTAGGGTCTTTGTCCAATTGGCAGTAGGTGTTTCCATCACTTAACAACCTGTCACATTCTGCCGCGTATGTAGAAGTGTCCTGGATAACAATAGAGCCGCCCTTATCCGCGGCTCTCAGGACGATGTCGGTCCTGTGTTGTAAGTTCTTTAGCGCTTGTCGTTCATCGCTTGGCAGGTTATGTCTAACCTCTGGGGTTCTGTGTCCGCTCGAGCTGTCCATAAGCCTATGAAAAGTCTTAAGGGTGGCATTGTTTGACTGCGGGTCGAATCTGGAACGGTTACCCAATTTGGAAATACGGCCAGGTAGAGTGGGTTCCGTATTCACCGTGGGGTGTTTGTAAAAGTGTTCTTTAATTTTTAATGATCGGGCTAATTTGAATGATTCTACCTTCCACTTAAAGGGATCCACAAAGTTGGTAGGTATATACGAGAGTCCCTTGCTGAGTAGTCGTTGCTCGGATTCCTGGAGCTCATGCGAAGACAGGTTGAAAATTAGGTGGCTCTGTGCTTGGTCAAACGAGGAGGCAGAACAGTGGGAAGGCCGCCCAAGCACAGAGCCACCTAATTTTCAACCTGTCTTCGCATGAGCTCCAGGAATCCGAGCAACGACTACTCAGCAAGGGACTCTCGTATATACCTACCAACTTTGTGGATCCCTTTAAGTGGAAGGTAGAATCATTCAAATTAGCCCGATCATTAAAAATTAAAGAACACTTTTACAAACACCCCACGGTGAATACGGAACCCACTCTACCTGGCCGTATTTCCAAATTGGGTAACCGTTCCAGATTCGACCCGCAGTCAAACAATGCCACCCTTAAGACTTTTCATAGGCTTATGGACAGCTCGAGCGGACACAGAACCCCAGAGGTTAGACATAACCTGCCAAGCGATGAACGACAAGCGCTAAAGAACTTACAACACAGGACCGACATCGTCCTGAGAGCCGCGGATAAGGGCGGCTCTATTGTTATCCAGGACACTTCTACATACGCGGCAGAATGTGACAGGTTGTTAAGTGATGGAAACACCTACTGCCAATTGGACAAAGACCCTACTCCTGGGTTTAAACAGGAGCTTGATCTTTTGCTAAAAAGTGCCGTGAGTGAGGGGTTATTATCCCAGGTAATCAGTGATAAATTATCTACAAAGTGGCCTAGGGTTCCTTTGTTCTACACTCTCCCTAAGATCCACAAGGACGCGCGGAGACCCCCGGGCAGACCAATCATCTCTGCCCGGGGGTCTCTGTGCGAGCCAATCGCGATATTCCTGGATGCATACTTACAGCCATGCATCCAGGATACCTTCACGTACCTGAGAGATACTAAGATGTTGTTGGATAGATTGGCCACGTTGGGGCCACTACCCAATGATACCATCATGGTGACTCTAGACGTCACCAGCCTATATACGTGTATTCCACACGATGCTGGGTTGGAGGCTGTTAGACGGCTAATTACAGCGAACCGGTTATACACAGGTCCAGATGTGGATCTGTTCATTGAGCTTTTGGCGTACACTTTGTCACATAACTTTTTCTTTTTCAATGGCAGGTTTTATAAACAACTGACGGGGTGCTCGATGGGGTCCCCAGTGGCACCGTCTTTTGCCAATAGTTTCATGTGGGAAACGGAGAGGGGACTGTTCTTTGAGGATGCAGACATTGCAGGGCATATTAAGCTATACTTTCGTTACATTGATGATCTCCTCATCTTCTGGAGTGGCGATATCCAGATCCTGACTGAGATCATCAATAGACATAACAGCTCAGCCAGCCCTATTAAATTAACTTGGAATCATAGCAGCTCCGAGATTTTTTATCTAGATGTCTGTATACAACTAAAGGAGGGGCAGGTGGGGACAACCCTATATAAAAAACCCACAGACAGGAATACCCTACTCCGAGCGGATAGCTCACACCCTAAAGCCATGATCCGCAGCCTACCCTATTCCCAGTTACTCAGGGTATGTAGGAACAACACGGACCCGGACATACGGGGGTTACAACTGGATGAGATGATACAGAAGTTCTCCGAGAGAGGATATTCTCTTCCAGAACTGAAAAAAGCAAGAGTAAGAGCGCTGTGCAATTTTCAGAAACCACCGAAACGCCACTCTAAAAGGCTACTTAAAGAGACCATTCCCTGGGTGACTGAATATAACTCTAGCAGCCCGACACTGGTAAAGCAGGTCAAGGGGATGTGGCATATGGTCACTTCTGACCCTGACCTCAAGTGTTTTCAAAACAGTAAATTGATGCCCAGTTTCTCTAGGGGCAGAAATTTGAAAGATCTAGTGGTCAAAACTGACATCACTGGCTTTGACACCAAGGAGACATCTAGACATTTTTTGAGTAAGAAAAATGGGTGTTTCAAATGCCTTGGATGCACGACCTGTTCTTTTTTCATCGTAGGGGAGACATTCCCCCATCCACATACGGGCCAACGGCTAAAAATCAGGTGGCCATTAACCTGCACATCCCGGTTTGTGGTCTATGTAGTGGTGTGCCCATGCGGGCTCTACTACGTAGGCAAAACCGAATGTCAACTAAAAATACGGTTAACACAACACAGGTCGGCCATTCGGGCAGCCATTGCCACGGGGACAAGTGAGCAGCCGGTGGCAAGGCATTTTGCTAGATTCAAACATAGTCTTGCTAGCTTGAGATACCGAGCAATTGACCACGTACCAGCATCCATCCGGGGGGGAGATAGGGGGAGAAAGCTTCTCCAACTCGAATCCAAGTGGATTTTTCGCCTGGACTGCTTGGCGCCCAAGGGGCTGAATGAGTCCCTGGGCCTTATTAATTTCCTGTGAATTAACCCCCTAAAAACCTATTACCACCCCCATGGTTCAGGCCCCTCTTTGGGCACATACATTTGTTTAGGTACTCTGTTTACATGTATTCTTTTACAGGTACGGCCCAAATGTTTCTTATTCCCATAGAGTCTTCCACTCCCTAAATCCTTCCCCTTGTTTTGAGTGACAGTCGGTACCTTGTCTCACCAGCCGTCTGTCTCTCAAATCACCCTTTTAGAGTGATCATCACCACCAGGCTAAGGATAATAGCCACATCACCTGTTCACCCTTAGATTGGCCCACCTCTCAGATTTAACAAGTTTCAAAAAGTCTAAAAAGGCCAATAAATAAAGAGACATAAGAAAAAAATCTGTTTTTAAAATAAAGTTTTAGACATTAATAAAAAAGATTCATCGATGTTTTGCACAACATCGATACCACAGGTCTATAATAAAATTTAAGCCACATTGAGTTAAATAGGTATCCTAGCAGGATCAATACCAATTGCACACAGGATTTTTGTAAATTGTTTTTTTTAAATAATTTTTTTAAAATTGTTTTTATATGACAGATTGCTGTATTCACTGTATTTATGTTTACATGCTCACTCTAGCTCAGTTGAGCGCGTTTTGGATATGTGAGCAGTTCTTTCACATTAGTTTGTCACATCTGTGTTTTTGTTATTGTTTATAGGGCTCCCGGCGCGTTGCCACGGGGACCGGCTGACGTGATCGCGTCACTTCCGGCCGGGCCGTGCTGCCGAAACCGGAAGTGCGGGACATGAGACGCCGGACACTCCGTGGTTCACGCAGCTGAGAGTCATGATCATGGGGGTAAGTGGGATTTATGCTTCTATTTAAACACCATTTATGCACTGTGTTGTTGTCTGAGGAAGGGGATACGTCCCCGAAACGTCACCTGTTTGTTTCAATAAAGTCTCCACGGCGTGGAGATCGTTTTTCACCATTTACAAGACTGTGAGTGCCACCTGTTTTTTCCTATTGTATATATATATATATATATATATATATATAAAATCTTAGTGTGTGTTATACACACACACACACACACACACACACACACACACACACACACACACACACACACACACACACATGTTTTTGTCCGGCACTCCCATATTTTGCACTCTGAAACCTACTGTGGTGCCTTCTAAAAGTAATGTAATATACAGTACAGAAGTGTATGCGTATATACTGTATATATATGTATATATCTAAAATTTACAGTATGGTCCCAGTACAGCTGTAGGTCCACAGACAGCCTGAATACTGCTGCAATCAGTACAAAAGCATACCAAACCTTAAATAAGAATAAATATGTGGGCATTCTTGTAAATTACAGGAAACAGTCTTAAAGAATAAAAGAGTGAACACTTATATAACATGGGTATCTGATACTGTAAACTTACCCAAGTGTAAAGATATATGTATCTATATTGAACAAAAAAAACCTGTCATTTTGATTTTTTTTCCCCATTCTTTTTTTATTGTAAAAGTTAAACAAGTTTGTGTGTTGATATTTTTTTTTCATTAATCAATAGCGGTCGCCAGCAGTAAAAGTTATACTTTTAATGTGTTATACTGTATAACACATTAATCACATCACCTCTTGCAATGAAAAAAACACTGGCCCTCATTCCGAGTTGATCGCTAAGAGTCATCGCATCGCAAATGTCCGAAATGTAAGTATCTGCGCATGCGCAAATGCGTGATTACGCATGCGCGAAGACATACGTACGACAACTGTGCAAAATTACTTTGGACAAAAAAAGCCGTAACTGCCAAACGAAAACAAGGAGTGGCGTGGGCGTGGCGGAGGCGAGACTTCGCAATGCTCCGACATGGGCGTGAAAGTGGGCGTACTGTGTGGGAGTATGCAACTTGCAATGGGCGTGTTTTTCGCACATAAACTTTGTCGCTGTTAAAACTAACATAGGAAACCGTAGCAACATTCACGCAGCAGCAGAGTAGGTCTGCAGTTACTCTACATTTGCGAAGTACTGGTACAAGTGTTGTATGCAGTAATTAGCAGTTAATTGGAGAGCACATTCATCTGATGTTCAATTACTTGTTAATTACTGAGCCCATGAAAGTTACCAACCAGCAATTGACTGAACACACATTACATGTTTATTCTACTCACATATTAATCTCACACACTGTTAAATAAGGTTGTTATTTGTGTTTAACTTGGTGTGTAAGCATTGTGCAGAAATGTTTGAATGTGTGTTAGACTACTAAATACAAACAAGTTACATTTTTATTTAAAGTTAGATAATTCTGCAACATTCTGATCAATTAACCAACACCCACATAATGCCGCATACACTATGATTTATTTTTCAAAGTCACAATAATATAGGTTTTTAACATCTGTCAATGTTTTCAATGATGTCATGTTGTCCAAAGATATTTTATCAAGTTGTCGTGTCTGTTTTATTAATATGGACATTAAAGTGTGGTGCAAAACATACCTTTTTTTTTTATTAAAAAAAAATTTGAAGGAGAATTAGCAGATTGGTCACCAAGTGTCTATATGTTGACATAATATTTTAGTAAGTAAGATTTTGCTAATGCATTACCTTCAAGAAATTGCACACATTTTGAAATTATATTTTTTATTTCAGAAATAATATGATCCAACATTTAAACATGGCTCCACATGAGTCTCACAGGCAGAGATAGACCAAGCACCAAGCAGATGGCACTGACAAATTATATTGCAGAACTCAGTACTCTGCAAATTTCTGCTTCTGACAAAAGTATCTTATAAAATCATAAATTCAACATATTTCACACCCTGCCACACAAAAATGTGACACAAACTGAGAAATAATTAGTATCCACCACACAAACACAACAATACACAGCACACTAGTGAGAGGAAGATGGCTCTGTTGTTTTTTAAAAGAAACTCACAGGCTACAATTCCTCCAAACAGAAAAAAAGACATTTCACTAAGAGGGAGTGATCCATTCTGGCCACACAAGCCAAGTCCAAAATAACATAGAGGCAACTACAAAAACATGGGTGCTGCCCATCTGGAGAGACATCACTTTCTTCTTTTTGGCCCCGCCTGAGGCTGATCTTCTTTGCTTGGTCTGCGGAGTGACCTTCGTTGGGCCTGCCCAGTGTCCTGTTCTTCCTGGGCAGGGGCAGGGGAGGGAGCCGATGTGGTTGGCTCTCTGCCACTGTGGGCAAGGGAGACAGCGATGGCCTGGAGCCCTTGCAAGATGTTAGTTGCAAGGCTTTGGTTTGAGGAGGCCAGTTGTTCTTGGGCCTGCCTGATCTCTGCCAGACTTTGGCAGAGTTGAGCAACACCTTGCTCAACACAGGTTCGGATCTCAGTGAGCCGGACAGTTATCTGGCTTACCTCCCGGATGACCCCGTCTTGAAATGTGTTTAGGCTCTCACCATACCTAGCAATTTCAAGCAGGATCTCCGGGATAGCAGAGGGTTGGGTGGGGGGGCCAGTAGGAACCTGCATAGGTGGGTTTTGTTGGCCCACACTGGCAGACCCACTAGGTCCCTCCACCTCAGCCTCAACCACATAACCGGCCTGTGACTCAAACTGTTCACCCCCCTGTGCTGTGTTTTGTGGCAAGCAAATAGAAGAATGTGTGGGGGAAAAGTTGGAGTCAAAATTAGTTTAAGATTATTAATACAGTTCAAATTTCAGACAAATACATGTGTAAACTTACCTTCCAAGTCATGTCCCGTCACAATCTCAGGCAGGTCCGTGTCCATATGAGACACCCCTTGGCCCTCCTCATAACTCACACAGGCCATCGCCATCTCCTCCAAGTCAGTATACTCCACAGCGACAGGTGGTCCCCCCCCTGTTGCCCTTGAGGCATTCCACTCCGCAGCCCTCTTTGCCTTCAGGCGGGATTTGAAGTCGGCCCACCTACATAAATATTGTGAAAGAGGGAAAAAGTTGAGTCTTCTTATTGTTCAAAGTAAATATCTAGCACACATGTTCTGCTTGTGTTTGCTAGACATAACATGACATGTAACTACATTTTTTAGGCAACTTAGCACAGAAAAAGGATTGTCAAGATGCACTTACCGTCGTCTCACTTCCTGTGATGTTCTGACGACAGAGCCAACTTCATTCACAGATTTTGTGATGTCTCTCCAGATGCGTTCTTTGGAAGCAGCCCCCATGTTTTTGGGGCCCCTATGTATTTTGGACATGGCCTGCGTGACCAAGACACGCAACTCCCTCTTAGTGAATGCAGGCTGTCTTTTTTTCCGTCTGGAGGTAGCCTGTGAGGTTTCTTCAGGTTGGTCATCTCCATCTTCCTCCTCACTAGCAGCTTCTGTCTGCTGTGTTTGTGTGGCTAAAGTCAATTCTCCCTCAGTTTGCTCACTATGTGTGTGTGGCAGGGTATCCACACTCAATTCTTGAGGTTCAGAAGCAGAAATTTGCAGAGTACTAGGTCCTGCATTAACCTCCGCAGAGGCGTATTCTAACAAGCGCCTTTGACACTCTATCCGTTGTTTCTGCAATGCCATCTGCTGCTCTGCAATGCGGTCTATCTCTGCTGCGATTTGCTCACGAGAAGCCATGTTTGTGATGACGTGTGTACGCCGAGGTGTGTGCGCTTATATACCTACGTGCGACTCGTTAATTCACACAGGTGTACACTGTTATTCTGTTGAATGATTGCACTGCTTATTTAAGGGCCTACTGTGCATGCTGTAAGTGTTGGTAGTTTGGCGTTTGAGTTGTTGGCTTGTGCGGGAAGGTGATAGTGGAATTGGCAGAGTGAGTAATTGTCAAGCATACCTTTGTCCTTTTCTTTGCGTTTTGAATATAGGCAGTCATTTTTTGTGTGTATTTTCGTTTGTGAGTATTCTGTTTTTTGTAAAAATTTTTTGTGTTTGCAAGTTTTTGTAATACATTTTAATGTTTTAATTTTTATAACACATATATATTTTGCAAGTCCATTTGTGAAAATATTCCCGTGCTTCTTTGTTTTGACTGTCATTAGTGTTCTCTTCTAGGAATCTACTTTTTGGTGAGAAAAACCAATTTTGTCTTTATTTTTGGGTGTGGTCCACAAAAACAAGACTTTATTTCTTTAGGAGCAGGTAAGTGTCGTTGGCCTGTGTTGGAGTTTGTTTGTTGGAAGTGTCTGTATGCTGTTTTTGACTGTCATTTGTGTTCTCTTGTAGGTTTTGTTTTTTTGGTGAGAAAAACCAATTTTGTCTTTATTTTTGGGTGTGGTCCACAAAAACAAGACTTTATTTCTTTAGGAGCAGGTAAGTGTCGTTGGCCTGTGTTGGAGTTTGTTTGTTGGAAGTGTCTGTATGCTGTTTTTGACTGTCATTTGTGTTCTCTTGTAGGTTTTGTTTTTTTGGTGAGAAAAACCAATTTTGACTTTATTTTTGGGTGTGGTCCACAAAAACAAGACTTTATTTCTTTAGGAGCAGGTAAGTGTCGTTGGCCTGTGTTGGAGTTTGTTTGTTGGAAGTGTCTGTATGCTGTTTTTGACTGTCATTTGTGTTCTCTTGTAGGTTTTGTTTTTTTGGTGAGAAAAACCAATTTTGTCTTTATTTTTGGGTGTGGTCCACAAAAACAAGACTTTATTTCTTTAGGAGCAGGTAAGTGTCGTTGGCCTGTGTTGGTGCTTGTTTTTTTTTTTTTTTTTTAATAATTTTTTGTGTAAAGTTTGCTAAACAAAGTGTTTGGGGTTTCCAGGATTGATCTGCAAAGTAGTTTTGGTCTTTCCTGGACTAGGTACTAAATTTCTTATTTTTTTTTTTATTTTTTTTTTCAAAAGATTTTTTGCATTAATATATGTTTTTTATATCCAAATATTAAATTTAGTTTTATTTGCTTTTTATTTTTGCATTTTTGACATGAATTCAACACAGAAAAAATGTACGCTCCTGCAGTAAGTTGACACCACAATTGTAAAAACAGTTATTGTGTAAAATTTTGGAAAACTTTGTTTTTTTTTTAATTGACATTTCTTAACATTCTCTCCAAAAAGTGTGTGATGTCAATACATATTGCGGCAGAAGCCCTACCTCCCCAACCCACGCCAGCACTCCCACCCCAACCGCCAGCCCCACAACCACAGCCGGCTCCTCATCAACCAAGGCAACGGAGGCGTGCTAGGCCACCAATTTTCAGAACCCGTGTCATACTTTTTGGGATGCCAGATGATGTGGTGGTGCGTAGATACCGGCTGCCACCACATCTAATCCTAGACACTCTCTCCATAATAGAGAGTGATCTGGAGTCTGAAATTCGGTATCCTACAGCAATACCACCATTGACACAATTCCTTGCAGTGTTACATTTTTTGGCCACAGGATCATTCCAGCATGTTGTTGGAGACCTGGTTGGCATGTCGCAGGGCCAGTTCAGTAAGGTCCTGCGACGTGTCTGCCAGGCTTTCATCAAGCGTGTTAAGCAATTTATTGCTATGCCTTTGGATGTTGGTGCCCTAGATGTGGTGAAGCGGCAATTTGCGGAAGGTGGTAGTCGCTTCCCACATGTTATTGGGGTTGTGGATGGCACACATGTTGCTATTCAGCCACCAAGACATAATGAAGAAATTTATAGAAACAGGAAACTGTTTCATTCTCTGAATGTAATGGTTGTTTGTGGGCCATCCCTCCAGATCCTTTCCCTGAACGCAAAGTTTACAGGAAGTTCCCATGATGCGTATGTCATTAGACAATCAGGGATATGGCAGAGATTAAGATCAAGTCAACGACCAGACATGTGGTTATTGGGTGAGTTGTTGCTCAAATTTTTTAGTTAAAAAGTAACAACAATATATGAAATTTGAGATCTAAAATGTGGCTCTTATTCCAACAGGAGACCGTGGATATCCTTGCACCCCCTGGCTCATGACTCCTTACCGTAATCCCAGGCCAGGACCACAGATGGCATTTAACTCCGCGCTTACTGCCACTAGGCAGCTGGTGGAGCGCACAATTGGTGTCCTGAAAGGGCGCTTTCGTGTGCTCCACCGCACGGGTGGCGACATCATGTATTCGCCGGAGATGGCAAGTAAAATAGTGGTCCTGTGCGCAATACTCCATAATATCGCGGTAAGGAGTAGTGTTGAGCTTCCTCAGGCAGAGGAATTGCCTGATGAGGAGCCAGGGGTTGTGCCACGCTTCGGTGGGGGGAGTGTGACACGGAGGGGGAGCCAAGTGAGGGCAAGAATCGTAGCAGAACATTTCAGGTATAGTGTTTTTCCCATTTATATTTGCACAAATAATACAACCCAGTATGCTTATGTATTTTTAAACATGATTGCATTTAGTATGTTCTTGTAAAGTGATTGGGGAATGCTGTTGTTGTGTTTGAATGGTTTTTTCTTTTTAAACATAAAAAACAAAAACACGTTAAGCTGACAATGTTTATGTAATAATTTAAATACTGTAATGTTAATAAATAGTGTCCTTATTTATTTTATATCCTCAAATCCTGATTATGTAAACAAACACACAAACAAATGATACTCAATGTTTGACACTTTGTGACTGTCCAGCTGAATGATCACACGACCTGTGGTGAGTACACAGATATGTTTAGTGATTTTCAGTAAAGTCTGTCTCTGTGTGTTTTATCTAATTGTTTCTAACAAACATTTTCGCTTCTGCTAATGCGAATTTCCGCTCGTGCAAAATAACACTCTGCTCTTCACAGCATTGCAAAGATCAATAAAGTTATTAGAAATGACATATTTTTGGCCAATCACATGCTACCAGACACTATAAATATATGCCCAAATAAGGAAAACGCCATTGCCATGATGCGTGCAGCACCGTTCTCCAGGCGGGAGCTCCGCGTGCTGGTGGCGGTGATGGACCGCCGCGTAGGCCGCGTTGGGCGCTTCATCCCCAATCGGGTGAAGCGCGAGGCCTACGCGGAGGTCCGCCGCCTGCTGCGGACTCGCGTCCGCAGCAGGCGGACAATCATCCAGCTGGAGAGGCGCTGGAGTGATCTCCGCAGGCGGACTCCAGATCTGTTGGCGGAGATCCGCCAGCAAATCCGTGCTCTCCATACACGAAGTAAGTTACATTACATACGATTTTTAGCTTAAAATGTGCTAATGTTTGCTTGTTTTTCTTTGTTTCCGACGCATTGTTGAAAACCATTGTGCAAAACCATGTGCACTGCAGGGGAAGCATATGTAACATGTGCAGAGTGTGTAAGATTGTGGTGGTGTGTGTTAAAGCATTTTTTAAATTTGCAGTGTTAAAATAAAACAGGCTGGATTTTCCATGCCCATAATTTCTAAACACACCCAAATCTAACTCTCTCTGCACATGTTATATATGCAACCCCTGCAGAGCACATGCTTTTGGCCAAATGCTAAATAAATTCCTGCTGTAATCCCCTTGGAATTACCAAGATTTTACAGTAAGTGGTAGGCTAATTGCATCCTTCAGTGTATTTTTTTGGAAATTAGGACAGTGTGTGTGGTTAGGGAAAACAGTACTGACTGTAGTAAAGTGACACGAAACAAGTGCATGTTTTCAAGAAATAAGAAGCAGCCTGGAAACTGGTCCAAAATACTGGATCAGTGCTGGCTATATAATAAAGTGCCTTGAATACTAATCTGGTGATGGTGCCTAGACCAATCACTATGACTCAATGGACTAGATTAAGGAATGAGCTTCAAAGTTCACGTTTGGAAACATTTTATTTGCCGTGGCCAACATGAAGAGGATCTTAACATGTTTGAGTTTCAAAATAAAATATATTAAAAAAAAAATATGTAACAGAACATTGATATGAACAAATGAATACTATGTAATTTTGCATAATTTAACAATGTTTACAATATTTACATTCTAGGACAACAACAACGGCACAACTCCCCACCCCCTTCCCCTTCCCACTCACCCTCCCCTTCTCACTCCCCCTCCCCTTCTCATTCCCCCTCCCCTTCTCACTCCCCCTCCCCTTCACAGTCCCCCTCCCCTTCTCACTCCCCCTCCCCTTCACAGTCCCCCTCAGCTTCCCAGTCCCCATCATCTTCCCAGTCCACCTCATCTTCCAAGGCCCCCTCATCTTCCCTGGCCCACTCCACTTTCCATTCCCCTTCTCACCACACCTCTCCATCTCTTTCTGGGACCCCTTCTCCTCCTTCCCATACCCCTTCTCCTTCATCTTCGTCATCCCCATCTGAACCCCCCTCACCCTCTATTGCCTTACATTTCTCTCCACCCCCCTCGCCCTCGCAATCAGACCCCCCCTCTGAAATTGTTGCTCCAATCCAGCCTCCTTCCCCAATCCCTCCTCCTTCCCCAATCCCTCCTCCTTCCCCAATCCATCCTCCTTCCCCAATCCCTCCTCCTTCCCCAATCCCTCCTCCTTTCACCATCCCTCAGCCGGCTTCACCGATCATGCCAAGCTCACCACCCAGTGAATGGGCACAGGAAGCCCCTGACGAACATTCCGGGAGTCAGGATGTTGCCGTGGAAAGTAAGTTTTGTTTTGGTGTCGAAATGATTACCCACTTACACTTACAATGCCAAAACATGCAGGGTTGTACTGTTTGAATTCTTGTCCCCAGGACAAAATTTGGATATTTTCATCATGGTGTACATGTTGCCTTTACATATTTGTGAGTGTCATTATATGTACAGTGTGTATGTGTGCAATATTTTGTGTGTCCACTCTAGGTTGACACTCATTAGGTAGCCAGGGTTGGCAGGACAACAGGGTTTATATGTGTTAGTTTTGAAGGCCAACAGTTAGACCTGAGTGGAGTTTAGTATGTTGTTGTCGATTTACACTTGGGCCTGTGTAGTCAGAAAATTTTAACTTACAAAACACATGCTTCACTTTGTTATGTAGACTAATGACACACTGATTTGTGGTGGGAAAGTTACATTCACAAAATGAAAAAACATTCAAATAAACCCTGTTTGCACTTATTTAGTAAGGGCAGCTTTCAGGGAGTGTGGGAATGCTATGATATGGTGGCCTTCGGAAGATATTGATATGCAGTGTGAGGAGGCAGGACCAAACCCCTTTTAAATAATGCCACAAATAAAGGATGTGAATGAATGGCAACATGGTGTAACAGTGTTGAAGATGGAACATAGGGGTTAAAATCCAAGATGTTTGCATGCCGGACAAATTTTAGCAGTTGGGCCAAACCATGTGCACTGCAGGGGAGGCAGATATAACATGTGCAGAGAGAGTTAGATGTGATTGGGTAATTTTGATTCTGTGCAGGGTAAATACTGGCTACTTTATTTTTAATGTGCTAATTAGATAGAAGATTGAACACATCCCACCCAAATCTAACTCTCTCTGCACATGTTATATCTGCCTCCCCTGCAGTGCAAATGGTTTGGAGCAACTACTTAAATTTTTAAAGCTGCAATCAACTTGGAATTACCACCATAACTTTAACATGGGATGTTGCCCAGAACAAACAATACAATTAATCTTGACTATTGGGGAACAACTTCTACAAGTTATTAAATTTATTTAGCCTTGTTTGCTATGGCCAACGCTACATCTTACAATGAAATCACATAGGAGCAAATGTAGGCCATGCTCTTTACAATTGGAATAAGTCACACAAAAAAACTGAGCATGCTGGCTTTTTTTAAGGCTAATGATTGAACCCTAAAACAGTCATGATGTATCAACTTTGCCATTAAGCAGGCCTGTCCAAACTGCGCAACTGCAACTGTAGAAAAACTACACATCCCAGCATGCCCTTACACAGGTTTTTCATTCCCTGGCACCAAAACTGAGTCAACGACTGCTGGTATATGTAGTTTCACACAAGCAGGAGGAATGCAGTTTGGACCTGCATGCATTAAAGTGTGCTTTGTGCCTTGCTAGGCTAATAAGCAATGTGAGTAAGTTAGTAATGTTTGTTATCTCTTAATTACAGATGTTGCCGTTGGAGATCCAACATCCTTGCAGGATATAGTTTGCAGTATGAGGCGCCATCTCCAGGCCTTGGTGGGGCTTTTGGACGCCATGCAAAAATTTTGTTAATTTTATGATTATAATTAAAAATATTATAAAAAATGATAATATCAGTATTCCACTTTTAAAAAAAAATAAACTAATAAATTTAAAAACTTCAGCGGCTCTTTATTATTTAGTCATGCAATAAAGGAACAGCAGATTGCAGAACAAACATTTCTTACCTTAAACATTTCAAACATCTAACGTAAGTTATTTTAAATCAACAACTAAAACATGTTATTGGCTTTTTAAACATGCATACACCTTCATTCACATACAAAAACTCTACTTTAATAAATTCTAAAAACACATTAGACCAAGCACATTGCAAACATCTATATTTATATTAAACATGTAAATAAAAGGAGGTTATTTTATGGCTACAAAGTGTTTTTCTGGGATTTCAACAAATACTTAATTGATCATGACCATTTCAATTAATTCACTAATTGGATTTGTTATTGAGGAGGGCTTGTGGACTTTGATTTGGAAGGTGTTAGTCCACTTAATAGTATAAAAACAAATTGTGGTGCGTTTTTCAGCAAAAGTGATCACTTTAACTGAAAAATGTGTAAATATACTACAACTTAGTATTTGTACGAAGAAGTATGTGTTTATGCGATGGGTTCGCATTGCTGCGAGGATTTCGCATTGTTGCGATGTCATTTGCCGTACGCCCACTTTGTGTAATAATGCGTGCGAATGTGCTAAAATACGTTGGGGGCGGATGTTCGCAAATTTACTACATTAACGCAACTTTACTAATAGGCTGTGCGAACGAAAAACTTAGCGAACAACTCGGAATGAGGGCCACTGTCCTCTGTTAGCCCCCTCTCCTCTCCTCCCCCCCCCTCCCTCCCTACCCCGCCCCTCCCTTCCCTTCCCCTCCCCTCCCTTCCCCTCCCCACTCACCGTGCGCGGACTGAGGAAGAGAATGCCAAGCTTCACCCGGTCAGCTCTCACAGCCCCATAGGAAATGCCTGGGAGGATCTGCGCGTTGCAGCTCCCCCTAGCTTCAGCCAGCAGGCACTGCCAGCCATCTCTCTCTAGATTCAAGGAGGGAGTTGTCGCGTGACTCGCGTCACTCCTCCGTCTCAATAAATAAATAAATAAATACAAAATCGGTTATGTGCGGCGATAAATCGGCGGCCAGGGGGGGTTTCTAGGTACTCAGATACCCCCCCTGCATGCGCTAGTGCAACCTATTACACTGGAAACAGACACCTCACTGATGAAGCTGCTTGCTCCTGTATAGGAAATATGAGAATTTTAACTATATGAAGATACTTCTCTGACAATTACACGTAACTTCATAAAGTTAGAATTCTCATACTTCCTCTACAGGAGCAAATAGCTCCATCAGTAAAGTGTCTGCTGTTAGTGTAACAGGTCATGGGTTCTAATCCTGGGTTTATGACTGCTAAGAAATGTGTGATTTAAAATAAAAGACAATTAAATGTATAAATACTGTATATACATTTTTTTCAGAACACTACACACACACACACACACACACACACACACACACACACACACACACACACACATTTATCTTAATATAGGAAATAGGGGGGCACCAATATTTATCTTGCCTCCGGGCAACTGGGACGAACTTACGCCACTGTGACACACATAAACAATTGATGATAGTAAGTTCCTGCACTATAAAAATATTAAACAACCACTTGCTAACTGCCTGTACTGTAATCTAGCTTGCCCAATATTAACAACACTAAGGAGCCTGAGGGGACAGATATTGTAGTGGAGCAGCAGAGAGAGAGTGCGGGGGGGGGGGGGGGAGCCAGAGGCAGCTAGTGCACTATGTGAATAATAAAAATAAAAATCTAATGACAGAGGGGGGGGGGGGGGGGGGGGGGGACACGTGCCTTGGTGCCCCCCCCCCCCCCTCCCCAAACCCTGAATCCACCTATGGACCTGTGTGAAATGGTGCCCGAATCACTGCTTCAGGGACTTTTATCGAATCCAAAACCCGCAAGATTCGACACTGGAATGATGATCTTTTTGCCTTAAATCCGAGCAAGGAGGAAAAACCTGAGCCATAGCTCAGATTTCCTTGGATCCTGGAAGTTCGGGTGGGTTCAGGTCTCTGAGAATCGAGCCTGCTCATCTCTAGACCACATAGTTTGTTATATGGTTTAGACGTTTTGGGAAATGGTTTACATAACAAGACATGTAATGGATCTTTTTTAGGTACAAAACTAAAGTTTCTGCCTATTAATGACAAAACTTCATCCCAATATGTAGAAATCAGTGGACATTCCCGTCATATGTGAAAGGAGACCTTTTGTCCACACTGATGGTCTCATTGAGCAAAGTTTTTCAGAGACTGTGAGGATATGGGCCCTCATTCCGAGTTGTTCGCTCGGTATTTTTCATCGCATCGCAGTGAAAATCCGCTTAGTACGCATGCGCAATGTTCGCACTGCGACTGCGCCAAGTAACTTTACTATGAAGATAGTATTTTTACTCACGGCTTTTTCTTCGCTCCGGCGATCGTAATGTGATTGACAGGAAATGGGTGTTACTGGGCGGAAACACGGCGTTTCAGGGGCGTGTGGCTGAAAACGCTACCGTTTCCGGAAAAAACGCAGGAGTGGCCGGGGAAACGGTGGGAGTGCCTGGGCGAACGCTGGGTGTGTTTGTGACGTCAACCAGGAACGACAAGCACTGAACTGATCGCACAGGCAGAGTAAGTCTGGAGCTACTCTGAAACTGCTAAGTAGTTAGTAATCGCAATATTGCGAATACATCGGTCGCAATTTTAAGAAGCTAAGATTCACTCCCAGTAGGCGGCGGCTTAGCGTGTGTAACTCTGCTAAATTCGCCTTGCGACCGATCAACTCGGAATGAGGGCCATGGATTCTCTGATCACTCAGGTAAACAGTTTACTAAAATGGCAAATGCCCTTTATTGTAAATATACACACAGTACAACATAATATTGACAATTACAAGCCTAGATGTTATCTCACCTACTAGATCCCCACAGTAGTCTAGGATGCCAGATGCCTGCTTACTCCTGCTGTTACATGCCAGCAGTATTCCTGTGTCTCCTGGCCTGGGATACCAGCTCACACAGCGTCATTCGCCACAAATTCTCGCCACTGACGACATTGCAATGCCTTGTAAGGTCCTGCACTTCAGAAGTACTGTACATCTACTCTCTCTGAACCTTCTGTGTAGATCTCAAACAACAACCCCCCCCCCCCCCCCCTCAACCCCAGTAGAGCTCACTGCTCTTTTTTTAGGATGTAGTACGGCTGACCGCCGGTCAGCTTACCGACGCCGGGATACCGGCAGCATACCGACGCCGGGATCCCGGCGGGGAGGGGCGAGTGCAGCAAGCCCCTTGCGGGCTCGGTGGCGACCTGAGGTCGCCACGGGTTCTATTCCCACTCTATGGGTGTCGTGGTCGGTATCCGGACTCCAGGTCGACAGCACAAAGGTCGACACACCTTAGGTTGACGCCAATTGGTCGACACACCTTAGGTCGACATGGACAAAAGGTCGACATGGACAAAAGGTCGACAGGAACAAAGTCGACATGGAAAAGGTCGACATGAGTTTTTCACGTTTTTTTTCTTTTTTTGAACCTTTTCATACTTAACGATCCACGTGGACTACGATTGGAACGGTAAAGTGTGCCGAGCGAAGCGGTAGCGGAGCGAAGGCACCATGCCCGAAGCATGGCGAGCGAAGCGAGCCATGCGAGGGGACGCGGTGCACTAATTGGGGTTCCCGGTCACTTTATGAAGAAAACAACACAAAAAAAAAAACATAAAAAACTCATGTCGACCTTGTTCCTTTCGACCATGTCGACCTTTTTGGCCATGTCGACCTACGGTGTGTCGACCAATTGGCGTCGACCTAAGGTGTGTCGACCTTTGTGCTGTCGACCCTCAGTCCCAGACCCGTCGTGGACACCCACGAGTGGAAATAGTCCCTGTTGGTCGGCATGTCGACCATCGGGACAGTGACCCGTCGGGCTGGTGGAGGAGGTCATGTGACTGTCGGTCAGCTGACCGGCGGTCACATGAATACCACCCCTTTTTATACCCTACCCTGTCTATTCATAACAAAAGCAGGTCAGTCAGGAGGTCACAGAGGAGTGGAGATGAGGTGTCCGGGTTCCTGTAAACAATGGGGTGTATAGGAACAGATGACCTGCAGCTCCATACATAAACTGTTTGCTACTTAACCTACTCATCCTAATCACATCTGATTGTACAGCTAGAGGATTTAGATTACAATGAATTATTTTAACTTTGTTAAATAACAATCTGGCCTAGATTTATTCCTGCTAGCCAGTTGTTCGAAGTGGAAATTTTGAAGTGGGGGTATGGAAAAGTCAAGGATGCAATTATGCTCCAGAAAAGGGGGCGTGGTCAGTGTAGTAGAACCCCTTATACTATCTAGTACTGGTGCCCCTTTCACCTTATAGCACACGGTACAAGCCGAAATTCACATTATAGCACACGGTTTGAGACGAAATTCACATTATAGCACAATGAATAAGCCGAAAATAGGATTTTAATACCTACCGGTAAATCCTTTTCTTATAGTCCCTAGAGGATGCTGTGGACTCCAAAAGGACCATGGGCTATAGACGGGATCCGCAGGAGACATGGGCACTTTAAGACTTTAATGGGCGTGAACTGGCTCCTCCCTCTATGCCCCTCCTCCAGACCTCAGTTATAGGAACCGTGCCCAGAGGAGACAGACATTTCGAGGAAAAGGATTTTGTTAAACTAAGGGTGAGATACATACCAGCTCACACCACAACACCGTACAACATGGTACACAACTAAAACCAGTTGACAGCGTGAACCAAAGAGATCAGCAACAGGCTGACCTTTACCAAAGCACAACCTTTGTGCAACATAAGCAATAACTATTTACAATTACTGCAGATAGAATCCGCACTGGGACGGGCGCACAGCATCCTCTACGGACTAAGAGAAAAGGATTTACCGGTAGTTATTAAAATCCTATTTTCTCCTTTGTCCTAGAGGATGCTGGGGACTCCAAAAGGACCATGGGGTTTATACCAAAGCTTCAGACCGGTCGGGAGAGTGCGGATGACTCTGCAGCACCGATTGAACAAACATGAGGTCCTCATCAGCCAGGGTATCAAACTTGTAGAATTTTGCAAAAGTGTTTGAACCCGACCAAGTAGCTGCTCGGCAAAGCTGTAATGCCGAGACGCCTCGGGCAGCCGCCCAAGATGAGCCCTCCATCCTAGTGGAATGGCCTTTCACCGATTTCGGTACCGGCAATCCAGCCGTAGAATGAGCCTGCTGAATCGTATTACAGATCCAGCGTGCAATAGTCTGCTTAGAAGCAGGAGCGCCAACCTTGTTGGCCGCATACAGGACAAACAGCGCCTCTGTTTTCCTAACACGAGCCGTTCTGGCTACATAAATTTTCAAAGCTCTGACCACATCAAGAGACTTGGAATCAGCCAAGGCTTCAGTAGCCTCAGGCACCACAATAGGTTGGTTCATGTGAAACGAAGAAACCACCTTTGGCAGAAATTGTTGACGAGTTCTCAACTCTGCTCTATCCTCATGGAAAACCAGATAGGGGCTTTTGTGAGACAAAGCCGCCAATTCAGACACCCGCCTTGCGGACGCCAAGGCCAATAGCATGACCCCCTTCCAAGTGAGAAATTTCAACTCTACCGTTTGTAAAGGTTCAAACCAATGTGACGTAAGGAACTGTAACACTACATTAAGGTCCCAAAGGGCACAAACGGAGGTTGGATGTGTAGCACGCCCTTCACAAAGGTCTGCACTTCTGGAAGTGAGGCTAATTCTTTTTGAAAGAAAATCGACAAGGCCGAAATCTGCACTTTAATGGAGCCTAATTTTAGGCCCGCATCCAGACCTGCTTGCAAAAAATGGAGAAAACGACCCAGCTGAAATTCCTCCGTAGGAACCCTCTTGGATTCACTCCAAGACACATATTTTCTCCAAATACGGAGATAATGCTTCGCCGTTACCTCCTTTCTAGCTTTGAGTAGAGTGGGTATGACTTCCCCGGGAATACCCTTCCTAGCTAGGATTTGGCGTTCAACCGCCATGCTGTCAAACGCAACCGCGGTAAGTCCTGGAACACACACGGCCCTTGGTGTAACAGATCCTCTCTGAGAGGAAGAGGCCAGGGATCTCCTGTGAGTAATTCCTGAAGATCCGGATACCAGGCCCTCCGTGGCCAATCTGGAACAACGAGTATCGTCTGAACTCTTGTTCTTATGATCCTTAATACCTTTGGGATGAGTGGAAGTGTAGGGAACACATAGACCGACTGAAACACCCACGGTGTCACTAGTGCGTCCACTGCTATTGCTTGAGGGTCCCTCGACCTGGAACAATATGTCTGAAGCTTCTTGTTGAGGCGAGACGCCATCATGTCTATTTGAGGAAGTTCCAACGACTTGCCACTTCTGCAAAGACCTCTTGATGAAGACCCCACTTTCCTGGATGGAGATCGTGTCTGCTGAGGAAGTCTGCTTCCCAGTTGTCCACTCCTGGAATGAAGACCGCTGACAGAGCGCTTGCATGTTTTTCCGCCCAGCGAAGAATCTTGGTGGCCTCCGCCATCGCCGCTCTGCTCTTCATTCCGCCCTGGCGGTTACGTGCGCCACGGCTGTGATGTTGTCCGTCTGAATCAGGATGGGCCGGCCGCGAAGAAGATGTTCCGCCTGCCGCAGGCCGTTGTAGATGGACCTTAACTCCAGCACATTTATGTGCAGACAAGCTTCCTGGCTTGACCATTTCCCCTGGAAATTTTGTCCCTGTGTGACCGCTCCCCAACCTCGGAGACTCGCGTCCGTGGTCACCAGAATCCAATTGTGGATTCCGAACCTGCGACCCTCTAGAACAGTGATTTTCAACCTTTTTTTACTCGCGGCACACCAAACAATATTTTGAAATTGCCAAGGCACACCATCAGTTCCCCACAGAAAAAAACAAAAAACACACATTGGCCCTCACAGTAAAAACAAGAATCCATACATACATTGGCCTACACAGGAAAACGATCACATTGCTCCCCACATAAATCATGTTGCTCCCTACATAAATCCCATTGCTCCCCACATAAATCAATCACATTGTTCCCCACATAAATCATGACGCTCACACATAAATCAATCACATTTCTTCCCACATAAATCCTATTGCTCCCCACATGAATTATTCACATTGTTCCCCCCATAAATCCAATTGCTCCCCACAGGAGAAATAATATAACAAATATTAGCCCCTACTGGTTAGCTGTCCTCCTCCCTGTCCCTCAGTGGAGGGGGTTGTTCATAGTGGAGTGCTGCGAATACTGAGCAGCGGGCGGGGGGCAGGTATGGATGTGGGTGGGCAAGGAAAGCTGTGGATGCAGGTGGGAGCTGAAAGATGTGTATACAGGCGGGTGGGCTGACTGGGTGGTGAGACGCTGCAGCCGTGACCTATGATATCACACTGCCGCATCATCAAGGCATAGGTCACGGCCGGAGCATGACTGATCCTCTAAGAAGAGCCCAGGCCAACAGTTCACTCTGAAGATGCAGGAAGCTGCTCTGGCTCCGCGGCACACCTTGCAACTGGTCGCGGCACACTAGTGTGCCACGGCACACTGGTTGAAAAAGCCTGCTCTAGAAGGTGAGAACTCTGGAGCCACCACAGGAGAGAAACCCTGGTCCTGGGGGACAGGCTTATCTTCCGGTGCATCTGCAGATGGGACCCGGACCACTTGTCCAGCAGGTCCCACTGAAACGTTCTTGCATGGAACCTGCCAAACGGAATGGCCTCGTAGGCAGCCACCATTTTCCCCAGCACTCGAGTGCAGTGATGAATCGACACTCTTGGCGGTTTCAGAAGTTCCTTGACTATGTTCTGGATTTCCTGAGCTTTTTCCAACGGGAGAAAGATCCTCTGCAGGTCGGTGTCCAGAATCATGCCCAAAAACGATAGCCGAGTTGTCAGAATCAACTGCGTCTTTTGTAAACTTAGGAGCCAGCCATGCTGTTGCAGGATCTGCAGGGAGAGCGCAACGCTTTTCAGTAACTGCTCCTATGATCTCGCCTTTATCAGGAGATCGTCCAAGTACGGGATAACTGTGACCCCTTGCTTGCGCAGGAGCACCATCATTTCTGCCATTACCTTGGTGAAAATCCTCGGGGCCGTGGAAAAACCAAACGGCAACGTCTGAAATTGGTAGTGACAATCCTGAGCAGCGAACCTCAGGTACGCCTGATGAGGAGGATATATGGGGACATGTAGGTACGCATCCTTTATGTCGACCGACACCATAAAATCCCCCCCCTTCCAGACTGGAGATCACTGCTCGGAGAGACTCCATCTTGAATTTGAATTTTTTTAAATAAAGGTTGAGGGATTTTAAGTTCAGAATCGGCCTGACCAAGCCATCCGGCTTCGGGACCACAAACAGGGTTGAATAAAACCCATCTCCCCGTTGTGATGGGGGTACCGTGACAATGACTTGCTGTTGACGCAGCTTTTGTATTGCAGCACATACTACCTCTCTCTCCGGAAGAGAAACTGGTAAGGCCGATTTGAAAAATCGGTGCAGAGGCACGTCTTGGAATTCCAGCTTGTATCCTTTGGTCACAATATCCAGCACCCAAGGATCTAGGTCCGAGCGAACCCAGACCTGACTGAAGAGTTGAAGACGTGCCCCCACCGGTGCGGACTCCTGCAGCGGAGCCCCAGCGTCATGCGGTGGACTTGGTTGAAGCCGGGGAGGACTTCTGTTCCTGGGAGCTTGCCCCAGCCGGGGATTTTTTTACCTCTTCCCTTACTTCTGGCCGCGAGGAAGGAAGAACCACGTCCTTTTCTGAACTTTTGCGACCGAAAGGACTGCATCTGGTACTGAGGTGTTTACTTTTGCTGTGGAGGGACAAAAGGCAAAAAGGAAGACTTACCCGCGGTAGCTGTGGAAACCAGGTCCGCGAGGCCCTCACCAAACAAAACTTCACCTTTGTAGGGCAGAGCCTCCATAGCATTCTTAGAGTCAGCATCACCATTCCATTGATGAGTCCACAACGCCCTCCTAGCCGAGATTGCCATGGCATTGGCCCTTGATCCCAAGATGCCAATATCCCTCACAGCGTCCCTTAAATAAACCGCTGCGTCCCTGATGTGACCCAGGGTCAAAACTACGCTGTCCCTATCCAGGGTGTCCATGTTAGATAACAAGCTATCTGCCCACTTTTCAATAGCGCTACTCACCCATGCCGATGCCACGGCCGGCCTGAGTAGCGTACCGATAGTAACATAAATAGATTTTAAGGTAGTTTCCTGTTTACGATCCGCAGGATCCTTAAGGGCTGCCGTGTCAGGGGACGGTAGTGCCACCTTCTTGGACAAATGCGCCAGGGCTTTGTCCACTGCGGGTGATGATTCCCACCATAATCTATCCGGCGAGGGGAAAGTATACGCCATAGCAATTCTCCTGGGAATCTGCAGTCTCTTGTCAGGAGACTCCCAAGCCTTTTCAAAAAGAGCGTTCAATTCATGAGAGGGAGGAAACATTACCTCAGGCTTCTTTCCCTTAAACATACAGACCCTTGTGTCAGGGACAGTGGGGTCTTCCGTGATATGTAACACATCTTTAATAGCCACAATCATGTACTGAATACTCTTAGCCACTTTAGGATGTAACTTGGCATCATTGTAGTCGACATTGGAGTCGGAATCCGTGTCAGTATCTGTGTCTGCTACCTGGGTAAATGGACGTTTCTGAGACCCTGAGGGGGCCTGAGACTGTGATAAAACCTCACCCATGGATTGTCTCCATGCTTGGTTCTGAGACTCAGAATTGTCTAGCCTCTTATGCAATAAAGCCACACTTGCATTTAAAACTTTCCACATATCTACCCAATCAGCAGTCGGTGGTGTCGACGGAGTCACTCCCACATTCTGTTCTGCTCCCTCACCAGCCTCCTCCTGGGAAAAGCATTCAATTTCAGACATGTCGACGCACACGTACTGACACCCCCAAACACACTGGGCTATAGGGGACAGACCCACAGTAAGGTCCTTCAGAGAGACAGAAAGGGAGTTTGCCAGCTCACACCCAGCGCCCCACCGGTCTGAAGGAATTAACCAATGTCCCAGACCTGTAAGCGCTTTCTATATAATAGTAATCAACACCAAATTGCCGTGCCCCCCCTCGTTTTGTGCACACTGTTACTTGTCGTAGCAGTGAAGGGCCAGGACCAGCGTCTCTGCAGCTGTGCTGTGGAGAAAATGGTGCTGGTTTGAGCTGAGGAGGAAGCCCCGCCCCCTATATGGCGCGCTTCGGTCCCGCGTTTTTTTATACTGGCAGGGGTCCCTATACATTGCCTAGGCAATGTATATACATATAGCCAGGTTAAATATGAGGTTTTATTGCTGCCCCTGCGCCCTGCACCCATGTAGTGCTGCTTGTGTGAGGGAGCAATGGCGCGCAGCGCGACCGCTGCGCGGTACCTCCGGAAGATCTGAAGTCTTCTTGCTTCTTTACTCACCCGGCTTCTCTCTTCAGGCTCTGTGAGGGGGACGGCGGTGCGGCTCCGGGAACGAACAGCTAGGCGCACCAAGTGATCAGACCCTCTGGAGCTAATGGTGTCCAGTAGCCTAAGAAGCAGAGCCTTTGAACTCACAGAAGTAGGTCTGCTTCTCTCCCCTCAGTCCCACGAAGCAGGGAGCCTGTTGCCAGCAGTACTCCCTGAAAATAAGAAACCTAACAAAAGTATTTTCTAGAGAAACTCTGTAGAGCTCCCCTAGTATGCAACCAGTCTCCTCTGGGCACAGAATCTAACTGAGGTCTGGAGGAGGGGCATAGAGGGAGGAGCCAGTTCACGCCCATTAAAGTCTTAAAGTGCCCATGTCTCCTGCGGATCCCGTCTGTACCCCATGGTCCTTTTGGAGTCCCCAGCATCCTCTAGGACGAAGGAGAAATTCACATTATAGCACACTGAATGAGCCAAAATTCACATTATAGCACACTGAATGAGCCGAAATTCACATTGTAGCACACTGAATGAGCCGAGATTCACATTATAGCACACTGAATGAGCCGAAATTCACATTATAGCACACTGAATGAGCCGAAATTCACATTATAGCAAACTGAATGAGCCGAAATTCACATAGCACACTGAATGAGCCGAAATTCACATAGCACACTGAATGAGCCGAAATTCAATTGTAGCACACTGAATGAGCCGAAATTCACATTGTAGCACACTGAATGAGCCAAAATTCACATTGTAGCACACTGAATGAGCCGAAATTCACATTGTAGCACACTGAATGATCTGAAATTCACATTGTAGCACACTGAATGAGCCAAAATTCACATTATAGCACACTGAATGAGCCGAGATTCACATTATAGCACACTGAATGAGCCGAAAGTCACATTATAGCACACTGAATGAGCCGAAATTCACATTATAGCACACTGAATGAGCCGAAATTCACATTGTAGCACACTGAATGAGCCGAGATTCACATTATAGCACACTGAATGAGCCGAAATTCACATTATAGCACACTGAATGAGCCGAAATTCACATTATAGCAAACTGAATGAGCCGAAATTCACATAGCACACTGAATGAGCCGAAATTCAATTGTAGCACACTGAATGAGCCGAAATTCACATTGTAGCACACTGAATGAGCCAAAATTCACATTGTAGCACACTGAATGAGCCGAAATTCACATTGTAGCACACTGAATGAGCCGAAATTCACATTGTAGCACACTGAATGATCTGAAATTCACATTGTAGCACACTGAATGAGCCAAAATTCACATTACAGCACACTGAATGAGCCGAGATTCACATTATAGCACACTGAATGAGCCGAAATTCACATTATAGCACACTGAATGAGCCGAAATTCACATTATAGCAAACTGAATGAGCCGAAATTCACATTATAGCACACTGAATGAGCCGAAATTCAATTGTAGCACACTGAATGAGCCGAAATTCACATTATAGCACACTGAATGAGCCGAAATTCACATTGTAGCACACTGAATGAGCCGAAATTCACATTGTAGCACACTGAATGAGCCGAAATTCACATTGTAGCACACTGAATGAGCTGAAATTCACATTATAGCACATGGTATGATCCACAATTCAGGAACAGGGACAGACAGAGTGACAGCCAGAGTGACAGCAGGGACAGGGAGAGTAACGACAGGGAGATAGAGTAACGACAGGGAGAGAAAGTGACAGCAGGGAGAGAGAGTAATGACAGGGAGAGAGAGTGACAGCAGGGAGAGAGAGTGACAGCAGGGAGAGAGAGTGACGACAGTGACAGCAGGGAGAGAGAGAGTGACAGCAGGGAGAGAGAGAGTGACAGTAGGGACAGGGACAGTAAAGACAGGGAGAGAGGGTGACAGCAGGGGAACATTACCTGACTGTCGTCTGCGGAGGCACCCATGGGCAGCGGCGGTGATAGGGAGGCCTTTGGCCTCTGACCTCCATTTGTTGCAGGAGCTGTGAGCGGCTGGCGGCGGTGAGCGGCGGGCGGCTGGTGGTGGTGAGCGGCTATGAGCATCTCCAGCGCTCTACACAGCCACCAAGCAGGGACGGGGAGCACTATGTGCAGCAGGATGGCCACTTCACTTTTTCATTTAAACAAACTTCCGGGACAGTGTAAGAAGTGTCGGTATACCATACCACCGTATACCGCCCCACTTCGGCCACTGCTGCTAACAATTACACACACTGAACACAGTAGAACCAAATAAACAACATATTCCAAATATAACAGATACAATATAACTGTACAATGTAATAATAACACAATACAATACAATATTGCCTAACATATAACTAATAACATATCGGCAACTAGTGGAGTCCATGGGTAGGACTAGGGCTAGGAAAGTAATTGCATGTCTTCTACCACTGTGCGACAAGACGTGCAGGCTGTGTCGTCACAGAGGGGGTCATTCCGAGTTGTTCGCTCGCAAGCTGAGTCGCTCGCAAGCTCCGAGTTGTTCGCTGCACACGCTAAGCCGCCGCCTACTGGGAGTGAATCTTAGCTTATCAAAATTGCGAACGAAAGATTAGCAGAATTGCGAATAGACACTTCTTAGCAGTTTCTGAGTAGCTCCACACTTACTCGGCAACTGCGATCAGTTCAGTCAGTTGCGTTCCTGGTTTGACGTCACAAACACACCCAGCGTTCGGCCAGACACTCCTCCGTTTCTCCAGCCACTCCCGCGTTTTTCCCAGAAACGGTAGCGTTTTTCCGCACACACCCATAAAACGGCCAGTTTCCGCCCAGAAACACCCACTTCCTGTCAATCACATTACGATCACCAGAACGAAGAAAAAACCTCGTAATGCCGTGAGTAAAATACCTAACTGCATAGCAAATTTACTTGGCGCAGTCGCACTGCGGGCATTGCGCATGCGCATTAGCGACTAATCGCTCCGTTGCGAGAAAAAAATACAGAGCGAGCAACTCGGAATGACCCCCAGAGACCATATACCATCTAGTATATAGTTTGAAAGAGTTTTGCTTAAGATTGGTATTAATGAATGTCTTAAGGGGGGTACACACGGAGAGGTCCGTGCTTAAAATCTCAGCAATCTGACTAGATTGCTTAGAAGTTAAGCACGGATCTCTTTGTGTGTATGCCTCACAGTGATAGCGATGCTCGGTCCTGCGCGTCACTATCGCCAGTGCTAGACTGGCCTGCATGCAGGCACAATCTAGCACATTGCTCATTTTACCTGCTTGGTGAAATGAGCGACCCCCCGTCCGCCCCCTCACTCAGCACACAACATGCTGTGCTGAGCGGGGAAGAGATGTGTGCTGAGCGGTCTGTTATAGATCGCTCAGCACACATCTCTGCCCATGCTAATGAATATCTGACCACTCTTCATCATTTGGATTCCTCCCCAGGTCTGTTTCCAATGATAGCTCTTTGAACTCAGTGGGGGACCCTACCAATACGGAGTATAGGATAGAAATAACTCCCTTATGACCGGGGTTATAAGTGCAAAGATGCACAAAAGCAGGGCCGTAACTAGGGTGGTGCGGTGGAACTGGCCGCAGTCTCTCTGCAGTCATCTCTCAACTCATGTACTCAAGCTATCCATCATGTGTTCTTCCTTCCTTTATGTTCCCTGTCGTATGTCATATACTGTCTGGGAGCTGTGATTATCGGAAACAAATTCCCTGTGTATTATGTACTGATATACTTGGCAATAAACGGATTCTGATCTTGTACTGTGCCACAGTGCCCTTCTCTAAGGAGCAGTTCTGTCAGCATAGGGCACAAAATGCGGCAGGCGTTCCTGGTGCAGCAGCTACTCTCCGGTCGTACCCATATCTATCCACTATACTGTTTGAGTCACATCCTTTCACCGCTGCTTCCTCCTCATATTCCCTTTCACCTTCCTCCCTCCTGGGGACCCTCTTTAAGATCCCTGCTCTTTCTCTGGGTTCTCGTCCCCTCCTTCTCCTTCCCACCCTGCATGCTTTACTGCTATTACAGCTCCGGTCTGTATTTCTCTATCACTCCCTATTGTTGCTCCATCTCTCCTTGCTCTCTCATCCTCCCCACAATGGCCTGCCTCCCCCCCCCCCCCACCTCCGCTTCTTCCCACACTTCCAGCTTCATTGTTGCTCCATCTCTCCTTACTCTCTTATCCTCCCCTCGATGGCTCGATCCTCTACTCCAGTGGTTCTCAAACTCAGTCCTCAGGGCCCCACACAGTGCATGTTTTGCATGTAACCCAGCAAGTGCACAGGTGTATTAATTACTCACTGACACATTTTAAAAGGTCCACAGTTGGAGCTAATTATTTCACTTGTGATTTTGTGAGGAGACCTGCAAAACATGCACCGTGTGGGGTCCTGAGGACTGAGTTTGAGAACCTGTGCTCTACTGCTATCCACACTGCCTACCCCACATCTCCAGTCTGTATCTTTCACTGTCTTTTGCTCCATCTTTCTTGTCCAGCAGGGGTTTAATGCTTAAGGCAGAGGTTCTCAAACACGGTCAATTAATAACTAGCACCTCAGTCAATTTGAGTTTACCATTTGTGCTGAGCCATGGATATGTGGTACCCCGGAAAATTGGTGTGCATGCCCCTTTAAGAGCACTTAGCGTTCTGCAGCAACAGCAGGGGAAGGCACTGGCACAGCAGGAGTTAAGCTGAGCCCATGGTTCGGTCATATGGGTCGAAAGAGGAGAGCTGATTGGACAGAGGCAGCTTAGCAGAAAGAGCTGGGGGAAGAAGAAGGAGGAGCAGAGTGTAGAGAAAGGAGATGCTGGAGATGCAGGCAACGCGTAGCAGAGCAGGAGCTGAGGATAAGGCCAGCCACAGGACACTGGGCGGTGAGATCAGTGCTGCAGATGTGTGAGCAGTGGGGTGCAGCCAGGGAGCCAAGTTCCAGAGAGTGGGTGTTGAGATGCCACAGCCAGACACCGGCAGGCCTGGTGAGAGGCGCGGAACCCGAGTCCATCTTGTGTCAGCGAGGAACCAACTAAAGCAGGACCAGCAAATATATACCTCCACTCCAAGGGTCTGAGTGAGTACTTTGAGAAATTGACAGCCCAAGCCACAGGCAAGTGTACCCTCTAAACTCCGCAACCCTTGTAATTGGCTGCGAATTGTTAAAATGACGCAGCCAGCAGCTCCATAGTTTACAAGCTAAACCCATTGAAGGGTATCAACAAAACCTAAGTTTGATGCAAGTACCAAACAAATATTTGTCCTGGAAAGAGTTTATTACAAGAATAAGGGAGGCATTTGTTTTGAAAGACTGAGTTCCATGCAGGGCAAGAAGGACAATTATTTCTACAAGGACTGAGTGATTTATGAAAATATAATAAAGTCCTGCAACTGTCAGAGTCTGTTCTATACAAAGCGCCTCATTGTTAAGTGAGTTGCCATTGTCAAGTGACATTATCCCAACCCAGGAGATTCCCCCTATACATCTGCGTGCCCAATGCCCCATTGACACATTGTGGGACAGCAGACGTAAACCAGATCTCCAACGATATTTGCCTGTGTAGATATTTGTACCTTGGCTAGGGAAAGCTAGAAAGTTATTGTTTATGATTAATGAGCATGTTTTCCATTATTCTTCTCATCACCACATTATAGAAGGGAATGCTAAGGTCTGATACTATGATTTGTGATTCCAATTGTTTTATGTTGATTTGTGATTCCAATAATGTTCTTCTACATCTGTGATTCAAACCAATTGTCTTTTGTATACTGAATGATCCTTTGTGGTGTGAAGTGTCATTTAATCAACCAATCATCTTCAATCCAGAGTTCATTGCTGCTCAATAAAAAGACCTACTGTTGGAATTGCTGACTCACTTCTTATTCGTATCAATCTATCCTACCTCTCTGAACATGGTACATTGGGACAAGGTACGGGGAACATTTTGGGGGATAGGTCCATCACATAGCCACCCAACACCTGTGATACTAATCTCAACCACTTAGACATACCCTGCCAACCCGTGTGGTGTTACAGATATATAGTATCTAAATCTAGACCATTGGGGAGCCTTGAGAACCGTGTTTGAGAACCTCTGGCTTAAGGCATAGAATAAGGAGTAAAGGGGACAGCCCTGCTGGTTTCCATTACTTATTTTAAATGTCAGTGATGAAAGCCCATTAGTTAATACAGTCACATTCAGGATAAAATACAACGCTTGGGCTGCCTGCAAAAAAAAAAAGACACCACACCACAAAATCCATACACCTGTAACGTCTGAAACATAAAGGGCCAGGATGGCCAACTGAAGTTTTTTCTCTGCATTCAACAATTACAATACTATAGTTTTTTTAAAAAAAGTCTATTAATATCGGATACCAAATTAACCGTACACTGAGTATTATCTAGAGCGTACCTGGTCTGCATCAATAAGCTGTTGGAGAGACAAAGTCTATTGCCCAGTAAAACTTCAATGCATTATATCTAGTTCTTTTTATTGCAGTTATCAGTGTATGTCAGTGGTTGCATAGGGCTTTTCTAGGGCATTGAGCTGTATCTATAGCCATATTACGGTTATTTGTGGCATGATGCATGGCATTGTATGTTTCCAGTACCATATCAGGTACAGGTCACATAGGCGTGCGCAGACATATGGGTGCCGCTCCGGACTTCCCCCCCTCCTCAGGTAACTGACTACGTCCTCCACCCCTTCCACTGGGACATAAGACTGATCACCTGGGCCGCCCAGGTAAGCAGTCTATATCCAGGACAGGGGAGGTGAGAGTAGACTATAATGCTGCGGAGGGGGAGAAGTCCGGAGCGGCACCCGTATGTCGGCGTCTGCGCACGCCTATGACAGGTCACCTGAAGTGTCTCAGGTGGGCATGATGTACAGCTCTGCGGATGGTTTATTGAGGTTAAAATCCAATATCTGATTTTCAGTGGGAGCCATTCATTTATCACAGGAATCACATAATTTATTTACATGAACATTGCTTGGTGTTGGTGGGGTTTGAATTGGTGGGGTGGATCTCCAGGAATCGATGATACATGAGGTGGCAACCCTACCAGGAAGTACTGGAGCTACCCTCTAACTCCCTGGATCAGAGAGTATATGGAAGATGAGTGAGTTGATTTATGAGAACACTCAAGCTGCTCTAACTTAGCATTAAGTTAAAAAATCTTTTGAGAATTTTGTTCTGGTGTCTGTCCGCTCCCGTTTTCCACTGATGAGGTCATCAGAATCCACCTCGGGCAGCCCCTAACAGCCAATCTGCTGATTTTTGGTGCCGCCCAGGTATAGAAAACCCTGGTCACACCATTCAGATATGAGCCAGGTCTTTGACCCAGGTCACAAGTCTTCTGAAAAACCCTGGTCAATTAGAATGGCACAGAGCGGGGGCGGTCATCCCAGGTCGGTACCTTTCAGACAAATGCCCAATATGCAGGGGTTAAAGTGGGGGGAACGAGGTGGAACAGAGTTCCACCACCTGTAATGGTACGGGGAACTACTCCATTGCCCTGCACAGTAATTCCAACAGAAAAGCCCGCCCCATCATCTACATCAATCGATGATGCAGGGGGTGCTAATGTTACTGATGGGCTGCAGCCACCTCCCCTTTCTTCAGGTCCTGGTGGCTCCATGGTCCTCCTCCATCTACAGCCCACCCCTCCTGATACTCACACACACACAGTGTCTGTTGGACAGCATTCATCCCCCTCATCAGGTCCCAGTGGCTTCTTTTACCAGCACAGCGTATGGGATATCATGCTGTCACCGCTGCTGATGTGAAGAAGAGCCATGAAGAGGATCTGGCTCTGTGCATCTTGAAGGAAGAGATGTGTATAGGGGCACTACTGTGGGCATTATGTGTATAAGCGGCACTACTGTGGGCATTATGTTTAAGGGGCACTACAACTGTGGGAATTGTGTATAAGGGGCACTACTGTGTGGCATAATGAATATAAAAAGTACCACTGTGTAGAGCAATGTGAATAAAGGACACTACTAAGTGACAAAACCATAATAAGGGGCATTACTATGTGGTGTAATATGAATAAGGGGCACTACAGGCGGTGTAATGTGAATAAGATTGTGCTACTGTGTGTTATAATTTGAATTGGTATTATTGTATGACCATGCTGCTTTGTGAGATCAATGTCCCTTTCAAAAGTATGGGAAGTGGGGCACTCATTTATAGTTTGCAGGGTGGTGCCAAGAACACTAGCACTGGCCCTAGCTAAGCTTAAAGTGAGGCGGGGGGGGGGGGGGGGGGGAGTGGCGTGTTGATGAGCTCCACCACCTCTCCATGACCACTTTAAGCCCTGCGCACAGTGATATTCTAACACTAACATTTGCCTGTGGTTCCACTTGCGTGGTGTCTGTTATTGCTCAGCGGAACTAATTTTACAAAGATAGTAGTGCCATCTAAGACTGTGATGTATATTTATATTGTCCACATTGATCACAAAATTTAATTGTAATATTTGCAGTTTTTCCTTCAGGGATTAACACAAAAAGATGCTTTGGGTCATTGTCAGACTGGGGCATAAAGGGCCCACCGGGGAAATGCAGTGGTAGGGGCCTATGCTTAAGGGTGCGGCCAGGCAACAGTTGAGGTGTGGCCAACCACCACAGAGGCTTGGCTAACCTTTATGACAATGTACCAGATTAATAACAGTAATGCACTGTAGAAAATACACCATAGTCCTGTGCAGTATAATGTAACATATGTATAATGTATAATTAAAGTACACTAGGATAGAGTTTGGAACCTAATCCCAAGAGGAGGTGGGCCCACAGGCAATGGGGCCTACCGGTGGTTTCCCCTGTTCCCCTGTGTGCCAGTCCGAGCCTGCTTGGGGCTACTAACTCATGAGCATTTGCCCCCGCTACTGGTTGATTATCATAGTGAAGCAGATACTTACGGGAAACTGCAGGCGCTTGAATTCTATGTGGTATAAACATAGTCCCTCCTGCACCACATCCCGTTAGAATCTCTGCCTCAGTAAGGTTGCCCTGCAGAGCAGTCGCTAAGTTGGGTTCTGTTGCATAACTTGGGTGGTCAAGGCCTGCAGAAGCATGATAAAAACTTCAACTTTCAGTGCGCCGAATGTCAAGCGTCTGGTTTTCACTTTATTGCATACCTCAGTTTCTTTCTAGGTCACTTAGCTATACAATAGTGAAAACATGATCCAAGTTCATCTAGTAGTTTTTGCGTGATTCTGGAACTTCTTCTCCATAGTTAGTAAACAGTCCCTAGAAGTCGATTTTTCTACAAAAATTGCTATGTACAGACACAACCCTTACAGTATTATTATGTATAGATTTATTAATTAAAAATAATATTGCATGTAAATACCTCATGTTTCTACAACTACATATTGCAATATATATTTGTAATACAGTATTAATTTGTATTGCAATATGCCACATGTATGCTAATACGGCTCATATGGTAGCGTTCAACTATCTCGCTGGCCTTCAGGCTAGTCTGTTGTTCGGTTCTCGTGAGTTGTAAACTTGCAATCTACTATATATGTTTTGTTATACATGGAGGGTGAATCAGGAGGGTGAATAGTGTCACGGGGAGATGGATTGAGGCGTGATAAAGCCTAATATTTATCTTACTTAAAACCCTCTAAAAGGTGAAAGAACACAGTACGCTATTGGCATATGGTATACCGTAAGGGTACGCACGTTGCGTAACAATCGCTTAGCCGTAGTCGAGACGCTCGAGCGTCACGTTCGCTCACGGCCAAGAGATCACAGGCAGGCACGCTATAGGCTGCCGACTAACGTAATGATATGCTACTAGCGTAGCGGACGCTTGGGACCACGAGGAGATCACAAGCGGCGCTGATGCTCACAATGTTAAACCTTTATAATTATACCATAAACAATGTATTTATGCAATAAACCTTGGTGCAGTGATAGGGTGTAAATGTAACAGTGTAACCTTATTAACTTGAAAGCTGTACGAGCGTCTCCGAAGCTCTGAGAATACTTAGAAATATAATAAATACACAGATGCCGGTATTAGGTTCTAACACCTTATATGAACGTTCTATTTGCAAAAGAATAATACAATACAAGTCATACACTACCAAAATAACATTGACTACCTAACCAGAAAACTACACATGAAATACAATAGCAGTACAATGACACTTAAGAGAAAGAGGAGAAGAAAGAGAGAGAGAGATATGGCTCACAATAACAATAAAGGCAATATGGTTGCGGAGAAACTTACGCTCAAGGGAAACAATCGCATGCGCCTCTGGATATCCAGCTCCCGATTATCAGTGGTGAGAACCGTTGAAGAGAATAGAGAGCTGGCCCAGGTCGGCTTGTCCTTTTATACACTACACATAATACAGTACAATGGTCCCTATATTCTTATTGTTCATTGGACACAGGAATTCGTCTTCGCATTATAACAAAAGGTCATAGGTTGATTCATACAGGTGGGCTGTGACTATTTCCAACTGCTCAGGTGGGTGGGAAACTAGGTTTCCCGCCGCATGGATAATAAAGTGCAAATAATAGCAAATGTCCATAAACTTCTTATGTCCATAACTATTCGCACGAGCGATTAATCTGCTTCAAACCAACACCGGAATATTGCTAATTAAATACTCTTCCGATGGGTACTAAACACCACTGTGTAACCCCTGTCTGACCCTTCGTATCAAACAAAGAGGGATCTCTTTGTCTATGAACATGCTACATTAACTAAACTTTCAGATTCTATCAAAGGGACCATAATCTACAAAATACATTATATGGTTAAAATATGTAACGGTTGAGTCGCCCGCTAGACGCACATAAACTCTACCGTAAATGCGCATACCGTGCGCCTGCGGGTGCACGCAACAGCGAGTATGCGCACGCACGGGAGAGCCCATGCACTCGCAGCGGGGACACGCATGAGGTGCAAATATGGCAATGTGTAGCGTGATATTTTTCTGACTTTGACAGTCCACCCTTTGGCAGTCACCAATAACTGCCACTTTCTAAAACATTTCAAAAAGAGAAAAATATATGTCATGTGTAAATACATTTCTATGATTGGGTAGGGGAGGAGAGGAGAAGGTAGGAAACGGGTATGACCTAGTGAGATAGCAGAAGCATGTGTGTATTAATCCATGTTTGGGGGGTCATGTATCATCGTGCCGTACGTGTCTTAAATCAAGCTTCGAGGTATTGCGAAGTATACATTTGAATTCCTTCTTATCCCGTGGTACGGGTCTGTGGATGGGCTGTCAAACTTTACCGAGCTCTTTTCGGCTTTTAGTTGCAACAAAATGGGGGAGCACATTTTAGTTGATGATACATGAATGGGGGGGAATATGTGAGTGCTGATATCTGTGCCTGTATTCCCTATCGACTATGTGTGTCATTACCTGAAGGTTGTAGAGATGAAGATAAAGAACACTTATGGTAAATGCATTGATAAACTATGTGAGTTTAATATACATTTGCCGATTGAGGTCTTGTCTTGTCTTGATGTACATGTTGACTGTAGTCTCTTTGTGCTTTTGCCAATAAACGCAAGCAAAGCTTTATCAATGTCCATAGACTTACAAAAAGTGGTGGGCTAGCGTAAAATTAAAAGTACTAGGGACATGGGGGGTCTATGGCATAGTCCATCAGTTGTCTGTGTAAGAGGTTGTCAAACTTCTTCTTTAGTCCATCTGTTGTCTGCATACAAGGTCGTCAAATTCCTCTTCCAAGCGGGTCTTTTTACCTTGGAGAAAAACAAAGGAGAAACGGGTGAAAGAAACGGACCGTGGAATCACATTTTCATCACAACATTGTCTCTATCGTTGGGTCATAAATCACATTAGTCGTTGTTATTACAGTATCTTCACTCCTTAAACTCATCACTCGGGCGCTATGTTTACACTTTGTTCAAACCCGAACGCATCTAAATATCAGACCGACCAATATGACGACACCCAGAACACACAAAAGGAATTTTCCTACATTCATGATAATACCTTGGGTCCATTCTCCTAAACCAGAGAACCAATTTCGCGGGTTCAACCATGACACCCAACTGGTCAGCTCATTACCCACAGCGGCAAGGGTGAGATTGTGTTTCCTTCGGAACTCCCATTTTAATTGGAGAATGTCGTCCATCTTTTTGTCTATGACCTCGACCGGGTCCTCGGTGCTGTTTGTGATATACGTGCAGCACTTTATTCCATACTGAGTTGCTAGGGTGACACAATACCCACCCGTCACAGCTGTGAGATAATTGAGAATCATCCTATGCTGAACCAGTTCTGTTTTATAAGCTTGGAGCTCCCTTCCAGTATACCTGAATGTGTCATCATACATTTCAGTGATATTGTCTAATAAATTTGCAAGCGCAGATATATATTTATAATTTATCACTCCTCTGGCGGTACGAGTGATATCTAACGCGATTAGGAATTGAATCCCGGTGGATTCACTGATCAGGTCAGAGGCCGGATGCTCTGTTCTCTCTATTAGATGACGTTTAACGATGTGCTCGTAATGAGTATGAGTATAAGGAGCTTGGGCACTGCGGTGAATATCCTTCATTTTAGTGTGGGATACGGTCATTACCTCAGGCAGTACTTTTCCAATATAACATAACCCTTCTGAGTTTGGGGCAAGCCACTTATACGCCTTCCTCCCGCATATGAAATATGCATCATCGGGGAGAACATATGGGACGGAGTAGGACATAACCATATTACACATTTTCCATATGAAATTTCCTAACCCTAATTCTCCCATCTGTTTAGTACACGTATCGGTTTGTACGATGTGTGCACAGTATCCTGGTGATACCTCTCCAACTCTCATGGTCCTACTTCCTAGGGTATACCTATATCGGAAATATTTTCCACTACCGGCTATGTGGCGTATAAGTTCTGTATCTGTTGGCATTCTATCGGCTCTGTATGAAAAGGTCATGGTTTGGTTATTCCATGACAATTCCCAATTTCCCGGCTTTCGGGGATTGGAAATGTTAAAACATACTAGGGATCTATCCACATGATATTGGTGGAGCTTCAAACTAGGAGGACTGGAGATATTAAACCTCCTGTCCACCGGCCTCCCACCACTTAGCTCAAGTACCTCCCCTATAGTTAAAGGGAAGGGCACTAATCCTGATTTGCTATGGCCTTGAGGTACTTGAGAGCATACCCAACAATCTGTCTGATTTAACACTTTACCCACTAAGGAGTGATAGTCACTCAATGGATGCCGGTCCATGTGGATATTAAAACTGGATTGGCATTTCTTGATACACCCATCCTCAACTACACTGTCACAGAGTCTACAGATACAGTTCTCTTCAGCTAACAATCCTTCACAATTTCTTCTATTGTCAATGCTACCAGATCGTTTTCTGATACTCGCCTTTACTTGGTGATTATGTTGTTCTTGGAAATCTACGCCTCCATCTCTGTCATCAGAACCCATTCCAGAACCTCTCTCGACCTCCATGGTACTCTCGCCGGAACAGACTGTTCTGGTCAACATCATGGTCAACAGAAAAATCCGGATCACAGTCTCTTGGGGCAAGTCCATCTTATAGGAGGAAATGGAGAAGAATGAGAAGGGGGAAAGAAATAATTGAGGAAGATGGGATGGGAAGTGGAGAAAAACAATAATAGGGAACAGGGAATCGACAACTGCTTCCGATCTTATTATTCTCAATGCTCAGGTGCCGTCTCAGTCCTCCTGAAACAGACACTCCAGTGATACAACTTCCTCCACCGTCTGTTCTTTATCACGGGACCTCTCTGGATCAGCAACCTTCTTACAATGGGACGAATGAACCCAAGTCTCTCTCTCGGCAACCTTCAATGCTGTCGTGCTAATCAATAAGACTTGGTATGGTCCTTCCCATCTGTCAATAAGGCAACCTGAGCGTAGAAAATTCCGTATCATTACATAATCCCCAGGTTCAATGTCATGACAATTACTATCTGGCAAATCAGGAATCACTAACTTCAGATTGTCATTTTGATTCCTTAGCTGTTTACTCATGTTAACCAGGTATTTTACAGTCACTTCATTGTTACACTTCAAATCATCCTGAGGGTTAATCATAACATGCGGTTGTCGACCAAACAGAATTTCAAAGGGGGACAGATTAAGAGGGGACCTGGGAGTGGTTCTGATGCTGTATAGTACAATGGGTAAAGCTTCTGGCCATGTTAATCCT
The DNA here is from genome assembly GCF_028390025.1 of Pseudophryne corroboree. Taxonomy (NCBI): domain Eukaryota; kingdom Metazoa; phylum Chordata; class Amphibia; order Anura; family Myobatrachidae; genus Pseudophryne; species Pseudophryne corroboree. The sequence continues at coordinate 161,198,670 of NC_086444.1, read as the reverse complement.
GTTTCTGCCATAACTTTGCTCAATTTATTTTTAATAGTGCTGTTCACTCTTTCCACCTTCGCACTCGCCTGGGGGCGATATGGAGTGTGCAGCTTACTATCAATTCCCATCAACTTACACATTCCTTGAAAGACATCACCTGTAAAATGGGTACCCCTATCACTTTCAATTATTCTAGGGATACCATATCTACACACAAATTCCTGCACAATTTTCTTAGCAGTAAACATAGCGGTATTTGTGGCCGCCGGAAATGCTTCGACCCAATTTGAAAACACATCTATACAAACAAGTACATATTTCAAATTTCGACAAGGGGGTAATTGTATAAAATCAATCTGTATTACCTGAAAAGGGCCGCCTGTAGGTGGGATATGGGATGGTTCTGTTGGTATTGCCTTTCCGATGTTCTTCCTCAAGCAGGTAAGGCATGACATTGCTCTCTTACCTGCATGGGATGAGAATCCTGGGGCGCACCAATATGCTCTTACCAACTTGCACATTCCCTCCTTGCCCAGATGAGTCAGCCCATGTGCTGCTTCAGCTAAACATGGAAGGTATGCTCTGGGTGCCACTGGTTTACCCTGTCCATCTGTCCAGAGTCCTGAGGACTCCTGGCCATATCCTTTTGACCTCCAAACTGCCTTTTCCTGTGTGGAACACAAATTTTGCATTTCACACAACTTCTGTGTGTTGATGGTATTGAATATCATCAATTGTGTGGTGTCCGTCTGTCTGGGGGTACCAGCTGCTAACTTAGCAGCTTCGTCTGCTCGGCTGTTACCAAGTGATACTGGGTCTTGGCTATATGTATGTGCTTTACACTTGATAACAGCCACTCTGTCAGGTTCCTGTATCGCTGTTAGAAGTCTTTTGGTGTGGGCTGCATGCGCTACCTGTGTACCAGCTGCCGTCATGAAATTTCTGAGGCGCCATAGGGCTCCGAAATCATGGACTACCCCGAAGGCGTATCTAGAATCGGTGTAGATATTGGCTGACTTTCCTTTAGCCAATTCACATGCTCTGGTTAGGGCAACCAGTTCAGCAACCTGGGCTGAGTGAGGTGGGCCTAGCGGTTCTGCTTCTATGGTGCCTTGGTCATCAACGACTGCGTATCCAGTACACAAGTCTCCCGAGTCCGTCTGTCTGTGACAACTACCGTCAGTGTAGAAAGTGAAATCTACATCTTCCAGTGGGTTGTCACTGATGTCAGGCCTTGCTGTGAAATTTTGGGTCAAATATTCCATACAATCATGTGTGTCATCCCTTGTATTAAATCCTCCTTCCCCATCACTCTCATCCTCCACCCTTTGTGCCTGTCCAGGCACACCTGGGAGATATGTTGCAGGATTTAATGCACTGCATCTCCTTATGGTGATGTTTACGGGGGCCATTAATGCCAATTCCCATCTTGTAAACCGCGCTGATGAGACGTGCCTGGTTTGGGCAGAATTCAGCAAGGCTGACACTGCATGTGGCGTATGAATTGTGAGGTTGTGTCCTAACACTACATCTTCGCTTTTTGTGACTAGCAATGCTATCGCAGCGACACTTCGCAAGCATGTAGGGAGGGATCGCGCTACCGTATCTAGCTGAGCGCTGTAGTATGCTACCGGCCTGCTGGTATCACCGTGCTTTTGGGTTAGGACGCCTGCCGCGCAACCAGCACTTTCTGTTCCGTACAGCTCAAAGGGTTTCCCATAGTCTGGCATACCTAATGCTGGCGCCTGCGTTAGGCACTGTTTGAGTCTCTCAAATGCCATCTCGGATTCGTCTGTATGCGAAATCCGATCAGGTTTGTTTAATGAAACCATCTCCTGCAAAGGTAATGCTAGAATGGAAAACCCTGGGATCCAGTTACGGCAATACCCACACATTCCTAAAAACTTTCTGATTTGTTGCTGGGTTTGTGGCAGAGTCATGTCTCTAATTGCTTGAATTCTATCAGCGGTCAGGTGTCTCAGTCCTTGTGTTAGACAGTGTCCCAGATATTTTACTTTAGGCTGGCATAATTGCAACTTGTCTTTGGAAACCTTGTGTCCTGTGTCTGAAAGATGAAACAGGAGCTGTTTCGTATCCTTCAGGGACGCTTCCAGTGAATCTGAACACAGTAGTAAATCGTCCACATACTGTATCAATATTGATCCACTCTCTGGTTGGAAAGATTGTAAACAATCATGCAAAGCTTGTGAAAATATACTTGGACTGTCTATGAAACCTTGCGGTAATCGAGTCCATGTGTATTGGACTCCTCTGTATGTAAATGCAAACAAATATTGGCTGTCAGGATGCAGGGGTACCGAAAAGAAGGCGGAGCAGAGGTCAATAACAGTGAAAAATTTCGCAGTGGGAGGGATCTGCATAAGGATGACAGCTGGATTTGGCACTACAGGGAACTGACTCTCAACTATTTTGTTAATCCCCCTTAGATCCTGCACTAGCCTGTAACCCCTCCCCCCACTCTTTTTCACAGGGAAGATGGGACTATTGGCAGTGCTGGATGTTCTTACTAGAATGCCCTGTTGTAGCAAGCGCTCTATTACGGGATATACTCCTAATTCCACCTCTGGCTTCAGAGGGTATTGTGGGATTTTTGGAGCTATCCTACCATCTTTTACTTGCACAACTACTGGAGCTACGTTTGCCATTAATCCAGTGTCTTGTCCATCTTTAGTCCACAGTGACTCTGGTATTTGGGATGTCATTTCTTCTACCTGGGATGGATTCCTATTTAATATAACAGTGTGGGACATTAATTTTGATGGGGAGTCTAACATGTCTCGCACTTCCTGAGCGTGATTCTCAGATATGTCTAAGAATACACCTTCAGGAGTACAATAAATGACGCACCCCATTTTACACAATAAATCTCTTCCCAGGAGATTAGTCGGTGCCGATGCTGCCAGCAAAAAGGAATGCTTGGTATGCAAAGGCCCTATTGTAATCTCTGCTGGTTTGCTAACAGGGTAGTGCTGGACTACTCCCGTTACTCCCATGGCTGGAATTGTCTTACCAGTGGTTCTCATGCCCACTGACGAATTTATCACTGATTTGGCCGCCCCCGTATCTACAAGGAAATTTAATGATTTACCAGCTACATCAATTGCAATCTCGGGTTCACTTCCAAGACTTGCAATCAATTTTACTGGCTGCAGATTACAGGTGTGGCCACACCCCTATTGGGTATGGTGACCTCCCTGAATCGTGCTGGCAGCAACTACTTGAGAAGGGGGTAAATGGGAACTACCAGAGACTTGCCAGTCTCTTTTTGGGGGATACCTTTTTGTTTCCCCTGCATGTGGCTCATGACTCCGTCTCTGCGGTCCCTGATCCCAATTTCGTGTGTCATGTCGTTGTCTAGGGGGTTGATATGATTTTTGTGTGTTTTTCACTACAGTCTCGTGCAAAATGTCCCTCTCTATGACAGGAATAACAAGTTACCACATTTGACTTACCCACAGGGTTTGGAGATTTATACAAAGGTTGCCTTGTGGTCAGGGCCTGTATACTTACTGCCATTAACTTATCACTTTGTGACTCTCTGTGTCTGGTGATATTGCGATCATGATCAACAGCGGCCTCTCTCAAAGTAGCCACAGACAGACCTCGCCAACATGGTTGCGTGGTCTGTACCCTTGTCTTCAATACCTCCTTTAAACCATCCATTAACACGGATACTGCTACCTCTCTATGATTGGCATTTGTTTTAATGTCTTCTATGCCTGTGTATTTAGCCATTTCCAGTAGTGCCCTATGAAAATACTCAGCAGCTGTTTCTGACTCTTTTTGCTTAATGGAGAAAATTTTGTTCCATTTAACTACAGCTGGAAAATACTCTTTTAACTGTAAATTTATCCTCTTTACATTGTCTTGGTTGTACACATCCGTAAGGGGTACATCCTCATCTAATTTACAGTCAGCTAAGAATTGTGCTGAGTCGACATTGGAGGGTAAACATGCCCTCAGCAATATCTGCCAGTCTTTGTTATTGGGCTCTACCGTATTCCCTAGGTCTCTAATGTATTTCTGTCTAGCAACTAGATCTTTTCTAGGGTCAGGGAATTCAGACACTATTGCTCTTAATTCCATTCGGGAAAATGGGCAGTGCATGGCAATGTTTCTGACAGGAGTGACTCCTGAAGTGTCCGTTTTCCCATTTGGCACTGCTATTACCCTAACGGGATTAAGTTTAATAACATCATTCTGAGTAGATTCTACAGCCTGTGGTGATATGGTTTCAGCATAGTGTATGGTGCCGTACTTACCCGTTGATACGACCTCACCTGTCCCTCCGCTAGGGGCCTTTGATACTAATCTCAGGGGTTGGGACGTGCCTACTGCTGTTTCTGATATGGTGGCTGCTAGAGAGAGCGCCGATATTGTTGCCGATTCGTCCTCTTGATCACACTCCTGGGGAAAGTTTAAAACAGGGTACAACTTGCACGGGTTAATACTTGCATTACTCATCTTATTCATATTATCCTTAACATTTATACAGTTACTAAGTGCCTGTTTATTACACATTAGTGCGTCATTCTCCGCAACCAACTTCTCTCCCGTTATGTAAGGTGGCGGTGGTGCCGTAGCTATCAGTTTCCTGATAGGGTTAGATCCCGCCGCCTGAGCCAATCCTCTCTGTATTTCACCCTCCTGTTGCCATAACTGTAAATAATCATAATGTTTGATCCGTCTCTTTGCTGATTTAATGAGACATATCCTTCTCCTTAGATTTAGTAACACATCTGGGCTAAAGCTGCCTACTCTTGGGAACTTCTCCCCGTCATGTACAGTCATTCTTTCCCATTCATCACATAAAACCTCTGTGTGTGAACCGTATTTTTCACACATTACATACCTTGCCGACCCGATTGGTCGGTTTACTGAGTCAACCCGAACCGAGGTTGATCGCCCCCTACCTGAACAACTGGCCCCCATAACTTGCAGGTGTTGCTTTTACTACCTCTGACCTTCAAATCAGGGTTTTCAGCGAACCCTTACAAAAAACCAAGATGTCCGGGGCAGGCCGGCGGCGAAGTTTACCGAGTACTCCACTCACTCCTCGCCCACGTTGGCCAGTACTGCAATCACTGTATCCAGAGCTGTTGTACCCAACCTAGGGCCCCTATGAACCTTTACTTACTGGGGCGTGTTGGACCTACCAGTCCCCAGCAAGTATCGGTTGTTGGATAGTTCCCGAGTGACCAGCGAACCTCCCTTAAAATAAAAAAATTTCACAAATCACGTTAAAATGTACAAATAGCGTTTATGACCCCTCTAGCGTACGCAAATGGTACTGGGTCAAATTACTAACTAATGCACACAATTACGTGCGGTACAATCGTTCGGCACATAAGCAACTAATCTTATGTGCGGAGCGACCAGTGGAATCGAAAATTGCGGCTGCGAATTCCTTCAGCCAGAGCTTTAATGGCCTATATGGGTTCTGCACCAACCCCCTGGGTTGTGCTCCTTTCTCTATAGCGGACTTCTTAGTCTGCTGTACCTGGACCTCCTGGTCTGTTCCGGACCTCCTGGTCTGTGCTACAGTAGACCTCCTGGTCTGCTATACTCTAATGCTCAAATTTATGTTTAACAAGGGATGCCTCCCCAGCCACCATGCACGTCACTTACATGTATGTTCCTCACGAGAACTCGATTTCTTGTGGTTCAATCCAAAAAAAAATTGTAAAAACATATATATACAAACACTCACTCACCACATGTACACTTTACTTTTGTTTCTATTTCTGCGCAGAAATTTCTTTCCTTTAGACCAGATGAGTCGCAAATTTAGAGAAGGATCTATTAGTTTAAATTTCGGACACTAAAATTGACTTGCGCTATTTATCGCGTTGCCACCTTTTCGCCTGTTAAAATAATACTATAGTGTGATTTGAGTTACGTGGGCGTACCCAGACGCTCCGTTGCGTAATATACGCTGCGTGCGTCGGCCTTTACGTTGCGTACACTAGTCTAACCCTTTTGTTAGAAACACGTGTATGCCAGCCAGATATGTCCACAGAAATACAATTAACACGTTTATCAATGTAGATGGTCTTCAATCATCTACCGAGCACCACCCAGGTCTTTCCTTGTATCTTATGCAAAGCTGTGTGCGTGCTTTATAAATTACCCCTTAATGTATTACTTTTACTCTTTAACTACTAATAGCAACAAATCTTTCTTAGCACGTTATCAATTGTGAAATGGCAAACAGGAGAGTGATATGTGAAAATATACGAATGAAAAGAAATGCAGATATATGCGTGCGTGCGTATGCAAGACAGAAATAAACAGTTTTAAAAGACACTAGCGTGTTGTTCTTACCTCCGGTTCCGGATTCCTTCAGCACCCTTTACTAAGCGAAGCAGGCGCTTATCCGGTCAGCACGACGAGGAATATTACCTCCCGCCCTTTGCTGATGGATAATGTCTGCTGAAATTACCTAGTGCAGATATGTGAAGGACGGACGAGCCGCCAATTGATAAAGCCTAATATTTATCTTACTTAAAACCCTCTAAAAGGTGAAAGAACACAGTACGCTATTGGCATATGGTATACCGTAAGGGTACGCACGTTGCGTAACAATCGCTTAGCCGTAGTCGAGACGCTCGAGCATCACGTTCGCTCACGGCCAAGAGATCACAGGCAGGCACGCTATAGGCTGCCGACTAACGTAATGATATGCTACTAGCGTAGCGGACGCTTGGGACCACGAGGAGATCACAAGCGGCGCTGATGCTCACAATGTTAAACCTTTATACTTATACCATAAACAATGTATTTATGCAATAAACCTTGGTGCAGTGATAGGGTGTAAATGTAACACAGTGTAACCTTATTAACTTGAAAGCTGTACGAGCGTCTCCGAAGCTCTGAGAATACTTAGAAATATAATAAATACACAGATGCCGGTATTAGGTTCTAACACCTTATATGAATGTTCTATTTGCAAAAGAATAATACAATACAAGTCATACACTACCAAAATAACATTGACTACCTAACCAGAAAACTACACATGAAATACAATAGCAGTACAATAACACTTAAGAGAAAGAGAGAGAAAGAGGAGAAGAAAGAGAGAGAGAGATATGGCTCACAATAACAATAAAGGCAATATGGTTGCGGAGAAACTTACGCTCAAGGGAAACAATCGCATGCGCCTCTGGATATCCAGCTCCCGATTATCAGTGGTGAGAACCGTTGAAGAGAATAGAGAGCTGGCCCAGGTCGGCTTGTCCTTTTATACACTACACATAATACAGTACAATGGTCCCTATATTCTTATTGTTCATTGGACACAGGAATTCGTCTTCGCATTATAACAAAAGGTCATAGGTTGATTCATACAGGTGGGCTGTGACTATTTCCAACTGCTCAGGTGGGTGGGAAACTAGGTTTCCCGCCGCATGGATAATAAAGTGCAAATAATAGCAAATGTCCATAAACTTCTTATGTCCATAACTATTCGCACGAGCGATTAATCTGCTTCAAACCAACACCGGAATATTGCTAATTAAATACTCTTCCGATGGGTACTAAACACCACTGTGTAACCCCTGTCTGACCCTTCGTATCAAACAAAGAGGGATCTCTTTGTCTATGAACATGCTACATTAACTAAACTTTCAGATTCTATCAAAGGGACCATAATCTACAAAATACATTATATGGTTAAAATATGTAACGGTTGAGTCGCCCGCTAGACGCACATAAACTCTACCGTAAATGCGCATACCGTGCGCCTGCGGGTGCACGCAACAGCAAGTATGCGCACGCACGGGAGAGCCCATGCACTCGCAGCGGGGACACGCATGAGGTGCAAATATGGCAATGTGTAGCGTGATATTTTTCTGACTTTGACAGGCGCTAGTCTGATGATTTTTACACTACTGTCATTTTATTACATATTGTCACATAAGAGTAATCAGAAATATACTGAAATCACTTGTTTAATAAACTTAAATATTTACCATAATATTACATTCCCCACAATTAACTTGCTAAAAGGGGGGGGGGGGAGGGGGGTAGAGTCAAAGAGGGTCCATGGTAGATGTATTAAGCCTGGAGAAGTAATAAAGTGGAAGTATAATGCACCAGCCAATCAGCTCCTACCTGTCAAGCTACAGGCTGGGTTTGAAAAATGACAGTTAGGAGCTGGCTGGCTGGTGCCTTATCTTCCACTGTATCACTTCTCCAGGACTAAACCATCTGCCCCAGTGTAACTGGTTGAACAGAAAAGTGTGAATTAGATACAGGGTAAGTGAGAAAATAAGAGGAGACCTAATATAACACACAATAGAGACCACTTCCACACTGGAAATAAAATCACAGGATAGAAGCCTGGTGGCGCAGGTAGATGCACATGCGCATTTTGTAGGTGTGTTGGTCGTGTTTAGGGTTAAGTGAGTTGGGCATTGCATCAAACTGCTGTTATCTATCTCCCCCTCCTGTTTTCTTTGTTATTCCCTGATATCCTTTTCCCCCTCTCTGGGGAACATGCACAAAGGCCATTCTTCCTTAGGATATAATTCTTCCTATATGTGGAGAGCTGCTGTGGTTGTTTTGAGAGCTGTCTAGACCCTCTAGCAGATCATTTTGGATAAACCCAGCTCTGTGAGCATGAAGGGGAGCTGAGTGAAGAGACGGAAGTGGGATTAGGGATAAGATTTAGGAATATAATGGAATCTGTGTAAATACAGCAGATATACAGTAAATGTACCAACAAGATGTGAGTGTGCAAGAGGTTAGTGGTCAGGGAACATTATAGTCTGGAAGAAAGTCCTGCTGTGTGGGGAGGGCATTCCACAGAATGGTTGCAGCCCACCCAAAAAACAAATGGGAGCAGGTGTAGATGAGAGAGACAGACCTTGTACAGAGAGGAGGGGGCAAGTTGGAAGATACTTGAGAAAATTGAAGAGGTGTAGGTTGATGCAGTTTTGTCAAGGACATTAAAAATATTATAAGTACTTGATATTGATTCCCGTAAACCAGTGTATGAAGAGCAGAGCCGGCCCTAGCCAATATGATGCCCTAGGCAAGATTTTGGCTGGTGCCCCCTAGCACCACTGCTGGTTCCGCCTCTGACCTTGCACCTCTTTCCCAGCACCATCACCCCTCATCCATAGCAGTCCTTATTTTGGGGTTTGTACCGCCTATACTTTAAATAGGAACAGTTCGCACATTTGGCTCACAGCCCAAAAAGGGGTGTGTTTTTGCTGGTAAGGGGCATGGCCACACAATAGTAACCCCAATTCCAATTACGCTACACAGTACTGCAACCTTATTAACATTTGATCATGCGATAGTTTCCATAATTCATATTACAGCCCACAGTAGTATCACTTTACCTTATAAACGTTACTCCTCACAGTAGAGCCTCTTATTCACATTACATCACACTGAATTGCTCCTTATTCACATTACACCACACCCTATTGCTCTTTATTCACATTAGACAACACAGTAGTGCCCTTTCTATATGCAACGCCACATAGTAGAGCACCTTATACACATAATGCCACACAGTAATGCCCCTTACACATATGAGACACATTATTAATGTCCTTATAACCATAATGCGCCTTACACATTATGACAACCTTTATTAATGCCCTTTTACACGTAATGTCCCTTACACATATGCCGCATATTATTATTGCCCTTATACACATGACACACATAGTGCCCCCTACACATTTGCTGCACATTATTATTGCCCTTATACACATAATGACACACATACAGTAGTACCCTGTTACACATATGCCGCACATAATTAATGCCCTTATACACATAATGACACACATAGTGCCCCTTACACATTTGCTGCACATTATTAATGCATTTTTACATGACACACATAATGCTCCTTACACATATTCCGAACACTACTGCACAACCAACCCACTCACATGCACACAGCACTCACACTGCCACTAGCACTGTGACCTCTGCTTGGATACAGATGTGTCCTCATAAATCTTGCCTCAGTGCTAACGTCGGGCACCTTTTTTTCTATGAAAATGCATCTTATTTGCATTGCTATGTGGCTAGGATGCACAAGCAGCTTCTGCTGATTAAACTGATATGCAGCATGCCTATATACTGTGTGATACTGTGGCTGTATCTGCATATGAAATGCTACACACAGAATATAGGCATGCTGCATATCATTTTAATCAGCAGAAGCTGCTGATGCCCTTAGGCATATCAAATGCCCTAGGCAATTGCCTAGTTTGCCTATGCCTATGGCCGGCTCTGATGAAGAGCTGCCATTCAGGGATATATAGCATGGTGTATATATACGTAGTTTTGTTATTTAATAGTTCTTTAGATAAAATGAATTGCAACAGGAGGTCCTTTAACATATGAGCTAAAACAAAAAACAAAAACAATGGATTGGTTTGAATAACATATGAACTTTATACAAATTGCTTTATTGTACACTCAATAAGACGTTACAAATGATTAAAAAATCTGAAGTCAAGGGCTACAGAAAGAAAAACCCCAATAGAATAATATTGTTCCCCCTCTTCTGCAACATACAGGGGATAGTCACATACAGAGTGGGCATGTGTAATATTTCATTTAAAAGGACAGTATCTCTCTCACATGGATCAGAGGTTCTCAAACTCGGTCCTCAGGACCCCACACAGTGCATGTTTTGCAGGTCTCCTCACAGAATCGCAAGTGAAATAATTAGCTCCACCTGTGGACCTTTTAAAATGTGTCAGTGAGTAATTAACACACCTGTGCACCTGCTGGGTTACCTGCAAAACATGCACTGTGTGGGCTCCCGAGGACCGAGTTTGAGAACCTCTGATCTGGATCTTCACTCATGTTTTGGATCTGGATTGGTTTTGCCAAAACCACCCTTTCGGGTTTTGGATCTGGATAATTAAAAAAACAAGACACAAAAACAGCTAAAATCACAGAATTTGGGGGTAATTTTGATCCTACGGTATTATTAACCTCAATAACATTCATTTCCAGTCTATTCTGAATACCTCACAACTCACAATATTGTTTTTAGGCCAAAAGGTGGCACCGAGGTAGCTGGATGACTTTGCTAAGCAACACAAGTGTGCGGCACAAACACCTGGCCCATCTAGGAGTGGCACACAGTGGCTAAATTTCGAAAGTGGGCATCTCCTGCATGCCCCTGTCATTTTTCAAAAAATTCTGCACCCCCAAATTAATTTTATGTGCAAAACATGGGACATGCTGGAATATGCCCAGATGTAGTGCATGCACAATATTGGTGGACTTATATGGCAGTAACCCTGGACTTACATGGCTGCACCCCATGACCTATACGGCAGTACCCCTTGACTTATATGGCAGTACCCCATGACTTATGGCAGTACAGGACACCACCACTAGACTTATGGCAGCACAACACAGCACCACTGCACTGGACTTATACAGCAGCAGCACTGGACTTATGGCAGCACAGGACACCACCACTGGACTGATGCAGCACAACACAGCACCACTGCACTGGACTTATATAGCAGCACTGGACTTATGGCAGCACAGGACCCCACCACTGTGATAGGACTGATGCAGCACAAGACACCACCACTGGACTGATACAGCACAAGACAGCACTGGAATGACACATAAGAGCAGGTCGCCACCCTACGTGCCACACCACTTTCCCGCATAGACACTAAGGAGACACGTCCTATTGCTACTCTCTCCAGGACTGGAGTGAAAATGGCGGCGACTTATATTGAATCCAAAACCTGCGAGAATCCGACAGCGGGATGATGATGTTCTGCCTCGTTCTGGTTTCTTAGTCTAGCGGGGAGTCCTAAACCTGGCTCGGGACCTGAAGTTCGGGGGAGGGGGGGTTCGGTTCTCAGGAAACCGAACCAGCTCATCCCTAATTTTTACATCTCAACTTTTGTTAAATGACCCCCTTAAATTCTATGGGTAAATTCATGAAACATTGTTTTTGCAGGGCCTTGCAAACTGATGGAACCCACCATGGATTCACCGCGGAATGTAAGCCAAAAAATAAGTTATGGTAGACTTACCATGGTTAACTCTCTTTCTGCGAAGTACATAGGTTCTACAGGGAAACATCAGGGTGTAGAGATGGATCTGGATCCAGGCACCAACAGGTTAAAGCTTTACTGTCCCAGAATGCATTGGTGCCCTCCTCTATAACCCCACCTCCAGGCACTGTGAGCTCAATTTTGTTAACCAGTCCAATGCAGGAATCAGGCAAGAGAGAAGGTAAATGTTAGTCACATAAGAGCACATTCTCACTGACAGGAGAAGGTACCAGTGGCTAATGCCATACAAACCCAAAGAATCTTTGGAGCGTCAGAGTGGGTGCCCTGTGGAACCTATGTACTGTGCAGAAAAAAGCGTTAACCATGGTAAGTATACCATAACTCTTAATTTCTGCAGTTGGGTACATAGGGTTTCCACAGGGAAACATCAGAGATGTCCTAATGCAGTACTCAAGGGAGGGGAACGCGCCTGAGCAGATGTGAGAATCCGGTGTCCAAAGGAAGCATCCTGGGAGGCGAAGGTATCAAAGGCATAGAACCTAAGAAACATGTTCACTGATGACCACATAGCCGCCTTGCACAATTGTTCTGCAGACACGCCACAGCAGGCCACCCAAGAAGGTCCAACAGACTGAGTAGAATGGGGCCTTAATCGAAGCTGGAATTAGAAGACCAGCTTGCGTATTAGCATGTGCAATCACCATTCTAATCCCTCTGGCCAGTGTTTGCTTATTAGCAGGCCAGGCCCATTTGTGGAAACCAAACAGCACAAAGAGGGCATCAGACCATCTAATGGGGGTTGTATGGTCCACGTATATAAATAGGGCCCTAACCACATCCAAAGACTGATCTTCAGCCGACAAGTCTGAAGGGATAAAGGCCAGAACCACAATCTCTAGATTAAGGTGAAATGATGAAACCAGCTTAGGTAGGTAACCAGGCCTAGTTCGGAGAACTGCCCTGTTACAGTGAAAAATTAAAAAGGGAGGATGACAGGACAATGCGTTTAAGTCCAAACCCTCCATGCAGAGGCAATAGCCAGCAGGAAAATGACCTTGGTAGTAAGCCATTTTAGGTCTACTGATTTCAAGGGGCTCGAACAGAGTCTCTTGAAGAGCTTTCAGTACAATAGACAGGTCCCATGGAGCCACTGGAGGGACATAGGGAGGCTGAATACGTACCACACCCTGAGAGAACTTGCGTACATCAGGTATGGAGGCAATCTTGCGTTGGAACTATACCGACAAGGCAGAGATGTGTATCTTAAGAGAGGCAACCTGAAGGCCTAAGTCCAAACCTCTCTGGAGAAAAGCCAGAATTCTGGAAGTTATGAACTTAGAGGCATCATAATTCTTAGTAGCACATCAGGTGAAGTAAGAATGCCATACTTTGTAATAAATCCGGACAGAGGCCGGTTTGCGGGCCTTCAGCATCGTCTTAATAACAGCCTCAGAGAACCCTTTGGTTCTTAGGAGTGATGCTTCAAGAGCCACGCCATCAAAGCCAGTCTGGCTAGGCCTGGATAGAGGCAAGGCCCTGCTGTAGGTTTCATTGCCGAGGAAGCAGAAGGGGATGCTCTGCTGAGAGTCCCTGTAGGTCTGAGAACCCGTGACGTCTGGGCCATGCTGGAGAAATCAGAATGAGAATTCCTTCTTCTTGTTTAAACTTCCAAAGGACCCTGGGCAGAAGTGACACTGGAGGGAATATGTAAGTCAGACAAAAGTTACATGGGACTGCCACTGCGTCCACGAATACCACCTGGGGATCCCTGGTCCATGATCCAAAGACTTGAACCTTGACGAGACGTCATGAGGTCCACGTCTGGGAGGCCCCATCTCCCTACCAAGAGTCGGAAGACTTTGGGATGAAGACCCTACTCTCCAGAGTGAACATCCTGACAACTGAGGAAGTCCACTTCCCAGTTTAGGATGCCTGGAATGAACACTGCCGATATGGTCGGCAGATGGCGTTCTGCCCATTGAAGGATCTTGGATACTTCCAACATTGACATCCGGCTTCGGTACCGAACCAGTTGGGGATCCAGAAAGGACGGCCTCCTGCTCATTTGCTGGTCCTGTAGCCACTAGGGTGGTCATTCCGACCCGATCGCTCACTGCAGTTTGTCGCAGCGCAGCGTTTGCGTCGGAACTGCGCATGCACTGGCGCCGCAGTGCGCCGGCACAATGCGGTCGTCGCTGCCTAGCGATCGCCTCTGAGACAAAGGCGGTCGCTGGGCAGTAGGAGGCTGAACGGCGGCATCTCATGCAACAGCGGCAGCAACAAACAACTCCCGGCCAGCCGCAGGAGCTGCGCTGGCTGGGAGTTACTCCTGAAATACAAAAGCATCGCTGCTGTGCAATGCTTTTGTATTAGTGCGGGGGGGGGGGGGGGGCAGCACTCACATGCGGGGCGGACTAGCCCTGTGCTGGACGTCCCCCCGCATGTCAGGGAAGATGATCGTAGCTGTGCTAAATTTAGCACAGCTACGATCAACTCAGAATGACCCCCTAGGACAGCAACGAGCGAACCTTTGGACTCACGGAGATCATCTAAGATCTGATCTGATGAGGCAGGCCGTTCCACTTGAATAGGATCAATTGTAGAGGATGGGAATGAAACTTTGCGTACTCTATCATGTCGAAGGATGATACCACCAGACCAAGCACTTGCATCACCGAGTGTGCTGATACTCTGAGGCGACGAGAGAAGTGTTGTATCCTGACCTGCATTTTCAGGACCTTGAAAGAAACAGTCTTTTACTGTAGGTGTCCAAAGGTGCCTCTAGGTGTACCATGCTCTGAGATGGAACCAGGGAGGACTTTCTCCACTTTATCAACCACCCGTGGGCTTGAAGGAAAGTTACTGTCCGTTGGAGATGACTGAGGAGAACTTTCTGAGAATTTGCCAGGATCAGAAGATCGTCCAGGTATGGCAGGATTATGATCCCCTGGTGACGGAGGTAAGTCATCATAACAGCCATGACCTTGGTAAAGATACGAGGAGCTGTCGCCAGTCCAAATGGCAGAGCATGGAATTGGTAATGTACAGTAGGTTGTCAATAGCAAATCGCAGGAACTGCTGATGTGACTTTGCAATAGGAATATGCAGATATGCATCCTGTATATCCAGGGATATCATATAATCTCCAGGTTCCATAGCCAGAACTATTGAGCGCAAAGTTTCCAAATGAAACTGGGATACTCTCACAAACTTGTTCAAAGATTTGAGGTTGAGTGTAGGCTGATGTGACCCCTTGAGTTTGGGTACCAAGAACAGGGTCGAGTAATAACCTCTGCCCCTTTGAGACTTAAGAACTGGCACAATCACTGTATAAATAGGGACTCAACCCCAGTTTGCAGAGTTTGCACCTGCAGCGGGTCCCATGGAAGGCCAGTGGTGAAGAACTGGTGATGGGTACGTCCCTTGAGCGAGAAGGTATAACCATGAGAGACAACTTCTAGCACCCAAACATCTGAAGTGGTCATGTGCCAGACCTGGGCTAAGTGCAGAAGTCTGCCTCCCACCCTGGGGTCCCCCAGGGGGAAGCCCACCCCATCAGGCTGCAGGCTTAGAGGCAGGCTAATGGGCTGCCCAGGGCTGTTTAAACTTGGGTTTGGAGGGTTTGGGATTGCAAGACTGTCTAGTGTATTCAGGGGTGTAGCGAGGGTGGCTCCAGTGGAGCGCAAGCTCCCGGCGCCGTAAAAGTTAGAGGGCGCGCTGCAGAGCAGGAGGAGCAGCAGCAGAGGAGGTGCACACTGACTCTGCAACTAGGTTTGGAACAGGGCAGGTAGAGGAGACAATAGTAGACACTGACAGTCACCAAATGCTGGAGCTCTCCCCGCCCTTCAAGTTGCTGCGGAGCAACTATTTCTGCCCCTCAAGCAATTCTGGGACATTATTTTCATTGAGAAGTTGGGGAGATTATCAGGTCTGTGGGAGGTCACATTTGGAGCATTATTTTCATTGTGATTGGGGGGTAGTGAGGTCAGGTCAGTCAGGGCATACATAGTGTTTCTATTTGAATTAAAAAAGTAAATAATTGAATACAGCTATTTCCATAGTGGCTCTACTGTGGTGTAACGTGTATGAGGGGCTCTACCACTACCATGGCATAACATGTATAAGGGGCTTTACTATGCCCACCTTGCCAGCGTATTTCATGCCCACACCAGTGTTGGGCAAGGCAAAATCCATGTGGGTCATATGCAAGTGACCTGACTCAGTTGATTTCAGGTGTCAAAATTGTTGCCCGAGACTCATTAACCCTTGCAAAACTAGAGCTACTTATTCATAATAGAAAAAGATAGTGTTAAGGTACCCACTTGGGTAGCGTATTTCATGCCCAAACCAGTGTTGGGCAAGGCAAAATCCATGTGGGTCATATGCAAGTGACCCGTCTCAGTTGATTTCAGCTGTCAAAATTGTTGCCCGAGACTCGTTAACCCTTGCAAAACTACAGCTACTTATTCAAAATAGTAATTCATAATACTGTGTATATGCCCACCTTGCCAGCGTATTTCATGCCCAAACCAGTGTCGGGCAAGGCAAAATCCATGTGGGTCATATGCAAGTGACCAGACTCTATTGAGATCTGGTGTCAAAATTGTTGCCCGAGACTCGTTAACCCTTGCCAAACTACAGCTACTTATTCATAATGGAAAATTATAGTGTTAAGGTGCCTACTTTGCCAGCGCATTTCATGCCCAAACCAGTGTTGGGCAAGGCAAAATCCATGTGGGTCATATGCAAGTGACCCGACTCTATTGAGATCTGGTGTCAAAATTGTTGCCCGAGACTCGTTAACCCTTGCAAAACTACAGCTACTTATTCATAATAGAAAAAGATAGTGTTAAGGTGCCCACTTGGGCAGCATATTTCATGCCCAAACCAGTGTTGGGCAAGCCAAAATACATGTGGGTCATATGCAAGTGACCCGACTCAGTTGATTTCAGCTGTCAAAATTTTTGCCCGAGACTCGTTAACCCTTGAAAAACTAGAGCTACTTATTCAAAATAGAAAATGATAGGGTTAAGGTGCCTACTTTGCCAGCGTATTTCATGCCCAAACCAGTGTTGGGCAAGGCAAAATCCATGTGGGTCATATGCAAGTGACCCGACTCTATAGATTTCTGGTGTCAAAATTGTTGCCCGAGACTCGTTAACCCTTGCAAAACTACAGCTACTTATTCAAAATAGTAATTAATGATACTGTGTATATGCCCACCTTGCCAGCGTATTTCATGCCCAAACCAGTGTTGGGCAAGGCAAAATCCATGTGGGTCATATGCAAGTGACCCGACTCAGTTGATTTCAGGTGTCAAAATTGTTGCCCGAGACTCGTTAACCCTTGCCAAACTATAGCTACTTATTCATAATAGAAAATGATAGTGTTAAGGTGCCCACTTGGGCAGCGTATTTCATGCCCAAACCAGTGTTGGGCAAGGCAAAATCCATGTGGGTCATATGCAAGTGACCCGACTCAGTTGATTTCAGCTGTCAAAATTGTTGCCCGAGACTCGTTAACCCTTGCAAAACTACAGCTACTTATTCAAAATAGTAAATTATAATATCGTGTATGTGCCCACCTTGCCAGCGTATTTCATGCCCAAACCAGTGTTGGGCAAGGAAAAATACATGTGGGTCATATGCAAGTGACCCGACTCACTTGATTTCAGGTGTCAAAATTGTTGCCTGAGACTCGTTAACCCTTGCAAAACTACAGCTACTTATTCAAAATGGTGTATTATAGTGTATGTGCCCACTTTGCCAGCGTATTTCATGCCCAAACCAGCGTTGGGCAAGCCAAAATACATGTGGGTCATATGAAAGGGACCCTACTCTGTGAATTTCAGTTGTCAAATGTGTTGCCCAAGACTCATTAACCCTTGCAAAACTGAATGATCTGAATAAGAAGCTGGAGCTCGAATAAGAAGTGAATAAGAAGCTGGAGCTTGAATAAGAAGTGAATAAGAAGCTGGTCGAATAAGAAGCTAACTTCGGCCTCGTCCACAGCAAGGTGTGTGTCCGAGAAGACACAAGGAAAAGCCCCTTGCACGCTGGTGTAGGCACATATCAGAAGTCCCAGGGAGAGTTTTCATAATGATTGGAGGTATGGCATAGAGCAATCTCATCATAGCCAACCCAAAACATGTGGGGAGAATAGGCAAATATCCTCACTTGCATTTGGTATACTTACAAAGGATTTTCTGGCTTGTTCTTTACACAGGGGTGTGATATGGAGTGGGATTGTTCAGGTTACTAGTACAGAGACAGATATATTGCAGATGTACTTTTTTCTGTACCTTTTACTTTACAAAAACAAAACAAAAATCAATTCAGAAAAGACTATTTATAGCACAATTAAGATTTTGTATCCAGCTACAGAACACAGGGAATGGTTATTAAGGTTATGTGCTGCCTTAATTCTCCTCACCTCAGGGATTTTCTGATTACATCACTCATGAGATCACATAACAACCGACATATGGAAATGATGTCACTGATTACAACCACAGCGCTTATCGGTGGTCATTCCGAGTTGTTCGCTCGCTAGCTGTTTTTAGCAGCCGTGCAAACACTATGCCGCCTCCCACTGGGAGTGTATTTTAGCTTAGCAGAAGTGCGAACGAAAGGATCGCAGAGCGGCGGCAAAGTTTTTTTTGTGCAGTTTTAGAGTAGCTCAATACCTACTCAGCGCTTGCGATCACTTAAGACTGTTCAGTTCCTGTTTTGATGTCACGAACACGCCCTGCGTTCACCCAGTACGACTGAAAAGCTTCGCTAGACCCTGTGTGAAACTACATCGGGCGTTGCAATAGTACGACGCGCGTGCGCATTGCGCCGCATCTGCATGCTCAGAAGTGCCGTTTTTTGCCTCATCGATGCACAGCGAACGAATGCAGCGATCAACTCGGAATGACCCCCATCATTAACATCTCCCTCTGCAATAGGAAACATTTTTAAAAAATCACCAGAATGAGGGTTATTTACCAAAATCAGAAATGAGCTTTTAGCTCTCTAGTTTTGATTAGACAATGAAAGTACATTTCTTTAGTGTAGATTTCATCAATATCTGTAAATAATACAATACGATACAATGAAATATTGTGTCTTTGTACACACTACATCACAGGTTCTCAAACTCGGTCCTCAGGACCCCACACAGTCCATGTTTTGCAGGTCTCCTTACAGAATCGCAAGTAAAATAATTAGCTCCACCTGTGGGCCTTTTAAAATGTGTCAGTGAGTAATTAATACACCTATGGACCTGCTGGGTTACCTGCAAAACATGCACTGTGTGGGGTCCTGGGGACCGAGCTTAAGAACCTCTGCACTACATCATAGGTTCTCAAACTCGGTCCTCAGGACCCCACACAGTCCATGTTTTCCAGGTCTCCTTACAGAATCACAAGTGAAATAATTTACTCCACCTGTGGACCTTTTAAAATGTGTATGTGAGTAATTAATACACCTGTGCACCTGCTAGGTTACCTGCAAAACATGCACAGTGTGGGGTCCTGAGAACAGAGTTTGAGAACCTGTGAACTACATGATCCCCTATACAACATCATGATATATACCTCCCAACATAACCCTCTCCAGGAGGGACACAATGCTGTGCTTCTGGACTTTTCTCCTAATGTATGATTGCCGGCACCGGTGTTTCATCACAGGTGATGGTAATCATAAATTAAGAGGGAAGTCCAGGAGCAGAGGATTCTGTCCTTCCTGGAGAGGGTCATGTTGGGGGATCTATCTATCTATCTATCTATCTATATATATATATATATATATTTTTTTTATTAGGGATGAGCGGGTTTGATTCTCTGAAAACCGCCCCCCCCCTCCCCTTAGATCTGAGTTAGGCTCGGTTTTTTGCCCCTAAATCAGGTCCGAAATCGAAAATTACGGTTTTGGATTCTATATAAGTCCCCAGTGATGGGCGCTGTCTTCACTCCGGACTTGGAGAGTGTACAGGATGTGTTTCTTCTGCACTGCTGTAGTTAGGGAAGGGGCAGGAGAGAGCAGTGCTGCTTGTGTAGGGGTGCTGTGTCAGTCACTGTGTAGGGTTCTACACAGTACAGTAGTAGTGCACTGTACTAGCACACTGTGGCTGTGTATAGGATGGACCAGGTGTTGTTCTCTGTCTATAAGAAGCTGTGTACTGCCGTACA
Source organism: Pseudophryne corroboree (assembly GCF_028390025.1). Lineage (NCBI taxonomy): Eukaryota > Metazoa > Chordata > Amphibia > Anura > Myobatrachidae > Pseudophryne > Pseudophryne corroboree. The sequence continues at coordinate 161,178,468 of NC_086444.1, read as the reverse complement.
CTACTGCTATGTATCTATGTGTGATCCAAAGCCAAAAATATATTTTATTTAATTGGTGCATCACTCAGTACTGCAGCCACCATACGCTAACACTACTGCTATATCTGTGTGTGATCCAAAGTCAAAAATATATTTAACTGGTGCATCACTCACTGACGACTACCAGTACTGCCGTACACTACTGCTATATCAGTGTCGTAACTAGACATTTTAGCGCCGTGTGCATGAAACAGGGTCAGTGCACGCCGTAGGCACGCAACAATATAGGGGTGTGGTTTCATGTGGAAGGGACATGGCCACAAAATAATACCAATTCATATTACGCTGTACTGTAGTCTCCATTATTTAAATCAGGATTTTGGTACTTACCGATAAATCCCTTTCTCCGATTCCACAGGGGCCACTGGAGCGTAGTTACAATGGGGAAATAGTAGGCAGTAATTGGGAGCTGGCACTTTAAAAATTCTCACACTGTGGCTAGCTCCTCCCCTACTATCTCCCCTCCAAGCCAGTCTACGTAAAACTGTGCCCGAGGAGAGCTGTAATAAACAAACCGTAAGGTAGAGGAGGTTAATGAAGCCCTGTAAACCAGGATAACACAACCCAAACCTGGAACAGAACCTAACAAACAACCGGCTAGCCCGAACTCAACAAGCAGTCATATGGTGATCTGCAAATCGTTAAGCAAAAAACAAGGAGGAACAGCGCTGGGCGGGCGTCCAGTGGCCCCTGTGGAATCGGAGAAAGGGATTTATCGGTAAGTACCAAAATCCTGATTTTTCCTTCATCCACTAGGGGCCACTGGAGCGTAGTTACAATGGGGACGTCCCAGAGCTCCCAAAACGGGTGGGAGAGCGCTGAGAGTCCTGTAAAACCACTCGGCCAAACTGTGATGCAGAGGCCGCAACAGTGTCAAACTTGTAGCATTTGACAAAACGAATGTCGGACCGACCAAGTAGCCGCCCGACAAAGTATTCAAGGAGACCCCACGGGCAGCCGCCCACGAAGGTCCCACAACGCTCGTAAAGTGCAATGAAATGGAAAACGGAGGCTCCCGAGCAACCGCCAAGAAGACTGTCTGATGGTCAGATTTATCCAACGGCCCAGCCTCTGCTGGGACCCCGGCTATTTATTACGGGAGCATCGTACAGAAGAAGGAAGAAAACACTTCGTCGAATAGCCTAAGATCTCTGTAGAGAGAGTCGGCGAGCCCTGACAACCTTCAAAGAGGGCCGAACACACTAGTGTCAGATATATAGGAAAAACGGACATCCCCTCTGGAAGAAACGACCACTGAGTCTGAAGTTCAGCCGGGGGAGTTGCCAATAGAGTACTCCCTGAACGAGAGCCCAAACTTACGGTCGGCAGGCTAATCTCTTTTGGAAGAAAACCGAAAGGGCAGAGACCTAAATTTCAGGTCAATGTATGTTGAAGCGCAGCCGAGCAAAACTTCCCAGAGAAACCAAAGATGACGGCTTAATGGTAACTGAAAGAAGGAGAAAACCCCTGTTATCCTCCTATGCCCCATAAAGTTTTCCAAAAGTGGCAAAAGCGAGAAGAGGTAACAGACTTCTGAAATCGGGGCCCAGTATGCATTACCGAACTAGGGAACTCCTCCCTTCTAAGGTCTCGTGAATAGCCACGAGGTTAAACGAAACCAGTTTAAAATTGAACAAAGAAAAGGACCCTGTTGAAGTAGACAGACCAGTCGAGGTAGGAGCCAAGGTTCCTCTACTGACAACAGTTGCAGGCTGGAAATGTAAGTCATGCGTGGCCCAACCGGAGCCACCGAGAGGACTAGCGCGCACTCTCCCCTCCTGTGTTACCAAAAGTGAGGTAGAAATAGAAAAGGAGGCAGGATAGACTAACCCGAAACTCCAAGGAGCCCTGAGGGCATCCTCGGCTACTGCCGTCAGAGCTCACGTCTTAAAGAGTCAGTCAGAACGCCCTGAGGACGATCCGAAATCTCCGCCAACAGCGGACCAGCTGACAAAACTCCGGGGAATGACCCCTCATCCGGGAGTCTGACCTGGCGGCTTGACCTGGAAAGAAAATTGTTGTCCTCCGCTCAGAGGGGAATGCAGGCGACCACTCATGGCGTCGCAACTTAACTGAAGAAAGAGAGTACCCGGTGCCGAGGAAGGAAAAATCCTCTGACGGACCGTGTTGAGAAACGTTTACGAGGAGCATAATTGGATCCGTGTCGAACCAGAAGCTCCTGGATCCTCAGGATATTCAGAAGCCACCTAATCTGCAGAGTGGGATACTAGTAGTAGATTGTCCAATTAGGGAACAAACGTCACTTCCTGTCCCTGAAAAAGCGTTATTCTGTGATCTTCCTGAACCCTGTGGGAGCGGAAGAGAGACCGAATGAAAAGTATTGGCAGTGAAAATGAGTATCCTGTAATGCGAATCTGAGAAAAGTCCGATGAGGAAACCCAACGGAAATCAGTAAACAGGCATCGCTGAAGACAAGGGACGCATAAAAAACATCCTTTCTTGTTCAAAACTAGCAATTACAGACTGAAAAGATTCTAAGGCCAGAATAGGCCTGGCCGAGCCATCTAGCTTCGGCCCCTGAAAAGAAAACAAAGGCCTGAGAACTGTCCCGATTCAACTGATACGTGAAAACAGGGATCAACACCCTTTGCGGTTAGAAGCATATGGAGCGCCGCCTGCAGTATGACTGCTCTTGTCATTGTCGACTGGCCGACCCACGCCGAGGAACCCCGGAGACGGTTTTATTCCAAAATCTAGTCTGTAACCGCCCAAGCCTTCTCAGTCCTTCCAGTAGGACCACCTGCATACGCCTACCCTGGGACCCTCCAGGTGGTAGGAAGGTGTGACCTGTAGTGGGGTGTGTTGGATGATCTAAAATCAGACTGGACCGAGGATGCTGAACCTCTGCTTCAGCCTGTTACCATGAGATCCCTTGGTGCCCATGTGGAGTCGAAAACCTGAAACGGCACAGAAAGATCTAAAAGGAAAGACCGGTAAAGGTCCGTCTTGGAGCTGGGGCAGCAGTAGGAGAAAGAAAAGTGGACTTACCTCCAATGGTTCAAGAAATCATGCAGAAAGTTCCTTCCCCTGAACCCTCCGCCCCGTAGGATTTCATGTTCACCAGTCACTGTCGCAGCCTCAGAGGTCGTCGGGTTGAGACAGCCCCAAGCGAAAATGCAGGTTCCGAGTCTGCAGACGTGGAGACCTCAAAAGAGCATAAAGCAGAATCGTGATTCTGATCTGTCCCAAAGTATCAGTTGATCCTGATGCAAATTATCCTGTAGACTAGAGGACAATTGTTCCACAACCTACCTGCTCAGGACAAGGTAGAACCCCGCTGCCGTATATATGTCTTCGATGGATCCCTGAGCAAGGTTGCCTCAGGGAAACGGCAGCTTGTTGGACCGGCGATACATCGAGGGGTATACCGTGGAGAGGGTCTGATACCCTTTCCTGCCGTCTGCGGGGAAAGGATAGGAAAACAAACATAGTTTGATACCTGAAATTGTGTATCCGTGTGTCTGCAGGCCGCCTACCGGAGCCTGCCGAGCTCAACCGAAACTGGACCAGTCGCTGTCATTTCGTCATCAGCGTCGAAACCTGATGGACCTGACGTGTCCGCCTTAAAAAAAATTATGGTCAACACATCGGCCACAACCTTAACATTGTCCCTGGCAGATCCTTTACCTGCAGTATCAGATGAACTGCTGTATGATATACCTGGATATTCTGAGACACTGGTTCAGACTCCACCGAAAACAGCCATCATCAGTATCCTGGACATCTCTCTCCTTCTTCCAGAGAGGCCTTTCCACCGCCAATCCGTGTAACATGGAAGGTTAGCAAGGTTCTTTTAGAAACCTGGAGAGGGGAAATGACTTACATGGTCTCTGTTAACAGTGACATTACCTGCATAATCTGAGCTGTTCAAACAGGAGCGTCCTGCAGGTGCGTGGAGGGCTAAGCAGATGGCTTTACCTCGTACTTCACTTAAGAGGGAATTCTTTGACTATCCCAGGTGAGACAAACGAAAGGAGAAAAGGTGGGTTAAATAGACACCGCCCTATGTAAGGTCTGCACTATAACGTGTAGTGACCGACACGATTCAACTAAACTTTCTGGAGCAGCGAAGACCTGAACCAGTAGCGCTGCGCTGTGGGACAGGAGTCTTAGCCATGGGCTATAGGAGCTCCCCTTAAAGTTTCCTTTTTTTTTTTTTTTTTTTTGAGATTGAAACCCTGGTATTCAGATACCCGCTACTAGCGTACTGAGCCGCAGCGCTATTTGTCTGATGCCACACACATTTCCCAAATTACAAATAGCATTAGTAACTAGTGACAGCAAGGAATAATAAAGGGAAGGCAACACCCCGCCCTGTATGTAGTGTACCGCTAATTAAGGTGCACCAGATGTTTCTCGGAGGTTCCGCTGGCTTTTCAAAATGGTGGCCAGCTTGCGAGAAAAGATGGGGGAAAATGTTATGTGGCAAGGTGGGATCTTTTATTATTATAAAACATTGCGGAAGTGGTTTGTTTTATTCCCTATATATGGTAATGTATATATATATATATACATACATACACACATACACAGTTAACCCAACAGAGTAGATAAATACTGTCTATGTGAACTTCTAACAGGGTAGATAAATATCAGGGTAGATAAATACTTGCACCCTAGATTTTAATCATTAAGGAGCTGAGCACCAGCTCCTGCAATAGAGCAGGTTCCTAATCTACAGCCTCTCTGAAATGACTCCCCTGCAGGGAGGAATGGCAGCCAGCATCTGCATACACAGAAAAAGATACCTTTTTAAAAGTAAATATGCTCCTTGAACAGTCAGGCAGAGGAAAGGAGCTTGCCGCGGTCCGGGGAGCAGAGGGCTTGTGCTGCAGCGGTCCGGGGAGCGGAGGACTTGTGCTGCGGCGGCTGGAGAGCGGAGGACTTGTGCTGCGGCGGCTGGAGAGCGGAGGACTTGTGCTGCGGCGGCTGGAGAGCGGAGGACTTGTGCTGCAGCGGTCCGGGGAGCGGAGGACTTCCGGGGAGCGGAGGACTTGTGTGCAGCTGCCGGAGAGCGCAGAGCCGCCGTACGGAGCGTGAGTTAGCTCCGCCCCCCCCCCCCCGATTCGACGCCAAGTTTGAAAACCCGCTGCTGTGTACAGTAAGCGGGAAGCACCTTGTATCCCTCCCGGCCGCCTGTATGTTGTGGCCGGGGAGCGGAGCGGGAGTTAGCTCCCCCCTACCCCATTCCAACACAGTATATCCCCTCCGGCCGCCTGTATGCTGCGGCCGGGGCGCTTTCAATTGCAAATGAAAACCCGCAGAAGTGTAAAAATAGCGGGAAGTGTAGCACCCGGCTTGCTGCGGCCGGGAGCAGAGAGCGCTGAGCCCGCTTACAGAGCGGGCTGTAGCTCCGCCCCCAACGTAATTTCAAATTCAAAATAATAAGTGCACCTCTGATACCTGTCGGCTTGTCTCTGACTGGGGAGTGTAGGGGGGGTGCACAATTAAATCTGTACAATCATACATCAGTCTGGAGGGGGGGAGATTGTACTCACCGCTGTCCTGATGTAGTCTAGACACGCGCCGCACTCAGCGGTGTTGACTTATACTCTGCTCGACAGAGCGGCCCCGACACGCGCCGCACGCAGCGGTGTCCGGTCACTTTTGAGACTTACCGCTGCCGGAATCTTATGCTGGTGGAGCGGCCCCGACACGCGCCGCACGCAGCGGTGTCCGGCCAACTCAGGAGAGCTCAGTGTCTCCCTCAGCCGGGGCCCATCCCGAGCCGCACGCGGCTGCGATGGGACCCCGCCGGCAGCTCCCACGGTGCAGACTGGCAGTGGCAGAGCTGCCAGTCTGTGTGTGTAAGTAAGAAAAATAAAATAATAAAGAAAAAATTTCTTCAGCTAAACCCAAGTGAACCAGCTCACCTCGGGCACTAAACTAAGACTGGCTTGGAGGGGAGATAGTAGGGGAGGAGCTAGCCACAGTGTGAGAATTTTTAAAGTGCCAGCTCCCAATTACTGCCTACTATTTCCCCATTGTAACTACGCTCCAGTGGCCCCTAGTGGATGAAGGAGAAATTATGCCGAACAGTAGTGCCACTTACACACATTACACCAGGTATAGCCCCTTTTACACATTACACCAGGTAAAGACTCTTTTACATGTTATGCCAGGTAGAGCCCCTGTGTCACATTACTCCAGGTAGAGTCCCTATCGCACATTATGCCAGGAAGAGCCCCCTGTTATACATTACAGCAGGTAGAGCTCTTTTTTTTTTTTACATATTACGACAGGCAGGGTCCCCCTTTTACACATTACGGCAGGCAGAGTCTCCTTTTTACACATTAGGCAGGCAGAGTCCCCCTTTTTACACAAACATAGCACACTCCTATATACCTGTATCACCTGTGTCAGTCAGCAACAATTTCCTTATAAATAAGTTTTTCTCTAGGGTAGAAATTTATGGCCTGTATTGTTTCTATTTTTTATGGTATCTCTTGTACAGGTGAAACTCCAAAAATTAGAATATCGTGCAAAAGTTAATTTATTTCAGTAATTCAACTTAAAAGGTGAAAGTAATATATTATATAGCCTCATTAAATGCAAAGTGAGATATTTCAAGCCTTTTATTTGTTATAATTTTGATGATTGTGGCTTATAGTTTAAGAAAACCCCAAATCCAAAATCTCAGAGTATTAGAAAATTACATAAAATCGATAAAAAAAAGGATTTTAAATACAGAAATGTCGGCCCTCTGAAAAGTATAATCATGCATATGTACTCAGTACTTGGTTTGGGCCCCTTTTGCATGAATTACTGCCTCAGTGTGGTTTAGCATGGATTATATCAGCCTGTGGCACTGCAGAGGTATTATGGAAGACCAGGATGTTTCAATAGCGGCCTTCAACTCTTCTGCATTGTTCGGTCTCATGTCTCTATATGCTAGAACACCCGTTTCACCCAGGTATCCATATGATGGCAGATGTAAATGGCATACAAATCTGCATGTGCGTACACGCACTGTTCTAGGCAGTTTGCAGTATGAAATTACTGAAGCTACGCTACGTTAACTGGTGTAGCACTGGCTGTGCGTCAGCTCCATAGTGCACTTTGCTAATGAGGTCCTATGAGTAAAGTATTATATAAAACTGATATATACAAAGTGACCACAAGAGGTCACAGGTGCACTTTTAAATTTAAACTTTTAATGGAGGAGAATGAAAATTCTACTATGCTTTGCATTTTAACATTACTTAGATTCTGGGTATGCTGCATTTGTCAGGTTATTATTTTGTCACAGGAAATAGAGATGTATAGAAATATACTAATCCATGGAGTGTTCTTTGGCCTCCTTTATGATGATCCAGATAAAGTGCCATCAGCTGAGTTACAATTGCGGTCCTTACAACAAGGATCCAATTCTGTGGAAGACATGCTACTAAATCTATAGATTCCTCCTGAAATGATTCAGTCTTGAGAAGCCAGTTCAGATGGGGGCTGTCTGATGTTGTTAAGGACGCCCTGTTATAATTTCCTGTGGTGGAGTCATTGGATGTCCTACTGTTATAGGGCTCCCTATTAAGGTTGACCATCAATTTAGAGAACACAGTTTTCTGGGAGGAGGTCAGTATCCTCCTCTCATGTGATATGTAATAACTGCAGTTATGGTGGCCAATCCCGGTATTGGTGGGATCCCGGAATTTAGGGCTAAAATTGGCTTCCAATCCTGGGGATTTTGGGATTAGTCAGACCCCATTTTTTTTTTTTTTTTAATGCCGGGCAGCTTTGAGCATCTTCAGCCGGCTCAGGTGCTCTCCGGCTCCCCCTGCCCTCTGTTGTGCACACTGCGCAGCGTGATGTGATGTCAGGGGTCACACTGTGCAGCCTTTCCCTAGCTGCCCGGACCTCACCGGCCACAGCAAATGGACCCTTCCGCCCATCCAGAAAATAGTGAGTTGTCAGGGCTGGGCTGGGCGTGATGTGTGTGTTTGGAGTAATTGAAAATTTTACATTTAAAAACAACAATCCAATACCGGGTATCCCGGGAATCCCAAGATTGATAATTTTTCAATCCCGATTCCTGGATGAGATCAAAATGAGGTCCTTCATGCTGAAGGTCTCTGTTTTTCCACATCCTTAAAAGCATTATGAATATTCTCTCCTCTGGTGGTCTCATCCTCCATGTTCCTGTGTCTGTTTTTTTCACTTTGGATCTTTGGAACTTTGGGCCTAATTCAGGTCTGATCGCAGCAGCACATTTGGTAGAAAAAAAGGTTCAAAACCATGGGGGTAATTCAGACCTAATCACTGCTGTGCATTTTCGCACAACGGGTGATCAGATCTGAACTGCGCATGCGTATACACTGCAATGTGCAGGCACAACGGACCATAGCACCGGGCATCGGTACCTAGCGACGAGATGGTGCGAAAACACCGATCGCATGGGCGATTGTAAGGTGATTGACAGGAAGAGGCCGTTTGTGTGTCAACTGACTGTTTTGCAGGAGTGTCTGGAAAAATGCAGACGGGCTCGAAGTTTGGAGGGAGGGTGTCTGACGTCAGCTCCGGCCCTGATCACCAGGAATCCATTGCAGCAGCTGAGTAAGTCCTGGACTGCGCAGAGACTGCACAAACTGAGGTTTGTGCAGATCTACTAAAGAAGCGACCACACACTTGCACAGGCTTTACCCCTCCTCCTGTAGGCGACGACTATCTGATCGTAGAGCTGCAAAAAACACACCCTAGTGATCAGGTCTAAATTACCCCCCATGTGCACTTGTTATATCTGCCCCCCCCCTGCAATGCACATGGTTTTGCCCATTTGCTAACAAATGTACTGCTGCGATCAGATCTGAATTAGGTCCTTTGTACGTGTTTCATATATCCATTGACCCCAATCATTGGTGGTAGATCAGTTTACTTTCTAATAACCGTGCCTGGTGCTTTTTCCTTTCTCAAGTGGGGTCTATTCATAAAGCAGTGAAAAGAGTGAAGAAGTGAGCCAGTGGAGAAGTTTCCCATGGCAACCAATCAGTGTTGCGGTAACATGTATAACGGGGATCCGGTCTGAAGATCGACAGTGTCTAGGTTGACCACTATAGGTCGACAGTCACTAGGTCGACATGGTCAGAAGGTCGACATGAGTTTAAAAAAAAACTTTTTTTAAAACTTTTTCATACTTAACGATCCACGTGGACTATGATTGGAATGCTAATCTTCCCCGAAGCATGGCGAGCGAAGCGAGCCATTCGAGGGGACACGGTGCACTAATTGGGGTTCCCGGGCACTCTACGAAGAAAACTACACATTTAAAAAAAAAAAAAAACTCATGTCGACCCTTTGACCTGTCGACCTTCTGACCCTGTCGACCTAGTGACTGTCGACCTATAGTTGTCGACCTAGACACTGTCGCTCTAATGATCCACACCCGTATAAAGTGTTGCCTATAAAATTATAGGTAGCAGCTGATTGGTTGCCATAGGCAACTTCTCCACTAGCTCACTTCTCTACACTTTTCACTGCTTGATGAATGTCATAAATGGAACTTTAAACGCTGGCAATATAAGCCTGGTCTGTATTCCTTCCCAGCTTGAACGGTGCTGGATCTTTCTAAATTAAAGAGCTGCGACTTTAAAAATAGACAGTATCGGGGCGTGGCTTGGAAGCCTTCTCGGACAGACGTGGCTGGAGTAAGCTCTCGGGGATCGGAACTTTAATAGCTGTCTTTTCTGCCCCTTCTTTGCTCCTGACCCTCCTGCACTAGCCCCTTACATTCGGATAGCAGTCCAGTACAGGCGAGTTGAAGCTGCGGAGTTGGGAAGCGCATGGTAAGTTGGGAAGCGGAGTTGGCCTCCCCGCGCATGGTAAGTCAGGAGCTGATGTAGCAGCGGTGACCCGTGGGGAGAACTGGGCCGGCGGCTTTGATCCCGAACGGGGATCAGGTGACCTGAGGACCAGGGACGTGCGGTGAGCTAAATAGCTCAGGAGTCACTGGCTAACCCCAGAGCCAGATTTACATGCAATATATGAGCCAAAACCTATATCTGGGTATTATACACAGGTGCAGCAGTATAAACTCCTGGAAATTTGGCGAATTTTGATCAGAGATGTGCAGAAAAGTTAGCCATGTGAGGCACTGCCTCACCTGCCATAGACTTTTTACTCCAGAGTTTTGGCTATAAAAGTTATTAGAATAATGCAAAGAAGATATTTCAAACATATTCTTTGTATTTTTCATATACTTTACGCAGTCAAAACTCTGGCACAAACATTAGTATGACAGGAAAGGCTCTGCCTCACCCCACCGCACATCACTGCTGAGGACTGGCAGCGGCGGCTGGGACTCTGCAGCTTAGATGGTGCACCACACACTGCTCAAAGCACTGCAGGGAGCAGGAGCCGGAGAGAGCCGTGCAGAAGGCCGCTGCAGTTTATTGCAGGTAACGGCGGCCATTCTTCTTCCCATTCCCCGGACCCAGGTTAGCACTGATTGCTAGTGGATCTGCACACAAGTCCCCCTTTAGACTCTCTCCCTTACATAAAACTCACTGTCTGCTCCCTTACAGTAAGAATTACTTCTTTGAGGGAGCTGAGGCTCTATACTGTAGAACGTTTCTGACTGTTCTGTGCATGCCTGCAGGGCTCCTGCTCTGTAGTTCCGAATATTGCAACCATTCTCCGTGCTACGCTTTTTCTCTGTGCACCTGGTTAGCTCATATTTCAGGCACCCCATCTAGTGGGGTCACCCTTTTCAGTTCAATTGTATATTATTCCACTAAGCCCCTCATAGTGCCGTGCTCACTCTCTGCCTTGCTCTAATACATTTACTTCGATAATGGCCTTGGCTGTCCGCCCAGGCATCTATGTCGATCTACTAACAGCAAAGATAGGATATAACCAAGCCACGTATAGGGGTTGATGTGTTCCAATTTTTATCAAGATATGCTTTTATTGTCATAACTTTTTGCCACGCAAGGCTCTGTCCTGGATTTTTATTCTCTCTACCCTGATCAATGACAAGACGACGAGGCTCCGGTAAAGCTAAAAAGATCCGCTGCGGCCTCATACACTGCTGTTTTTCACACACTGTTCGGGACCTCTGTTTCTGATACTACTTTGCCTGCGCCCAGAGCCGACCCTAGGTATATGCAAACTAGGCAATTGCCTAGGGCATCTGGTATGCCTAGGCGCACAAGCAGCGTCTGCTGATTAAAATTATATTTTCTATTTCCTATATTCTGTGTGTAGCTGTGTGTAGCATTTCGTATGCAGATACAGCCACAGTCGCACACAGTATATAGTGCATCCTAGCCACATAGCAATGCAAATAAGATGCATTTTCATAAAAAATAGGCACCCGACATTAGCAGAGCTGCCAGTTGACTCACGCCAGGAACTATATGTGTCATTATGTGTATAAGGACATTAATAATGTGTAACATATGTGTAAGGGGCACTATGTGTGTCATTATGTGTAGAAGGACATTAACAATGTGTGGCATATGTGCATAAGGGCATTAATAAAGGTTGGCATAATGTGTAAGGCGCATTATGTTTATAAGGACATTAATAATGGGTGTCATATGTGTAAGGGGCATTACTGTGTGGTATTGTGTATAAAAACATTACCAATGTGTGGCATTATGTGTATCAGGTGCTCTACTGTGTGGTGTGGCGTAACGTATAGAAAGGGCACTACTTCTGTGTGGTCTAATGTGAATAAAGAGCAATATGGTGTGGTGTAATGTGAATAAGGAGCAATATGGTGTGGTGTAATGAGAATAAAGAGCAATATGGTGTGGTGTAATGTGAATAAGGAGCAATATGGTATGGTGTAATGAGAATAAAGAGCAATATAGTGTGGTGTAATGTGAATAAGGAGCAATTTAGTATGATGTTCTCTGAATGAGGGGCACTACTGTGAGGAGTAACGTATATAAGGTTAAGTGGTACTACTGTGTGATGTAATGTGAATAAGGGACACCATCACATGATAAATTGTGAATAAAGTTGCACTACTGTGAGGCATAATTTGAATTGGGGGTACTATTGTGTGGCCATGCCTCTTGCCAGCAAAAACACATACCTTTTTTTGCTGTGCGCCGAATGTGCACACTGTTCTTATTTAAATTACAGGGGGTAGCAAAACAAAAAAAGGACTGCTATGGGTGGGGGGTGATGGTGCTAGGAAAGGGGTGTAGGGTCAGAGGCGGAACTAGCGGTGGCGCTAGGGAGCACCAGCCAAAATCTTGCCTAGGATATCATATTGGTTAGGGCCGGCTCTGCCTGCGTCCACACTACCACCCATGGACTCAATTCTGCAAGAGGGGGATGGAGCCCAGAGCTCTCCCTCCAAACCCCAACCACCACCTGTTGTTGAGGTGAATTCAGATATGGCTAGTTTTGGCGCATCTACGCTCCCTCTCAACTCGACAAGACTTCCAGCAAGACTTTCTAAATATGGAAAAGCGGATTCAGGATTCCATTCAAGCCCGCATCTCCACCATTCAATCTAATATCACGCAAGTGACAAACAGAGTTGTCGATCTGGAAGACAATCGAGATGAGATGAACTCCAAGCTATCTGACCTCCATGACCTACTGTAATAACTCTGTACTCGCTCACAGAGACCGACATGAGGCGTCAGCTAGACGATATCTATAACAGAGGTCGATATAATAATTTGAGAGTCAAAGGCCTCCCAGAAGATTTACCGGCTCAAGGTATTGTTGATGCCTTAACCAAGATAGTTAACAAACTTCTGGATGTTGATCAGAATGCCGGTATTGTGTCTGATAGGGCACATCGGGCCTTAAGACCTAAAGGGGCACCTACTGAAAAGCTGAGAGATGTTATTTGCCATTTGCATTATTTCAAGGTGAACGAAAACATATTACAAAAATCCAGGCAGGTCCCGGATATTGACTTTAATGGACATCAAATACCGATCTTCGAAGATCTCTCGTGGACAACATTGCAACAGAGACACCTTTTACGCCCCCTAACGGAGGCACTTCAGAAAAAAGATATTTGATTTTGTTGGGGTTTTCCCTTAAGCATACAGGTGATGTGAAATGGTACCTGCTACATACTCCAGGAATATGAGGAGTTGCCATCATTTTGCTCTGCATTGGGACTTCTATCAATAGCTTTAACAAACTGGCAGAACCCTTTGTAGTTACCTACAATGTCTCTTCCTCGTAGGGAACGCTGGACAACCGTGAATAAATCTAGAAGGCGCAAAAGGGCTGCCGCAGCCGACTTTGACTCTGCTGTCCCATGATTGCTAGTCCTGCATTGCCGAGACATATAATTTTTCCTATTGTGAATTCTTAGCGTGTCAACACCACAATGTGGAACTGGTTGACTTAGGCTATTTGTGTGACAGTAAATGACACTTTTCTGCCTCATAGGCCTTTCTCCATTTTATTACATTGAGTGAAATTGTTGATATTGAGGATGTTTTAGTCTACCTAAAGTGAAATTGTTTAGACCCGGATAGGGGTCCTGCTGTAAGCATTGGTAATTGTTCATGTTTTGGAGAACGAGACCCTGTTTTTCTTTTTTCTTCTCTCCATTTTCTATCTTAATATGTCCAATATTTCCAATGACGCCTTGTGTTAACTCATTACTAATGTTAATCATAACCATCAATACCCTCTAAACCCCCATTCTCTGCTGTAGATTTCCTAGACCATGAGACGTATAGTTGCTCTCATGGCTTTCAATGCAGAGGTCCTTATCATTTGCTACTTAGGGGGATATCCAATTAGCCACGGTAAATTACCGGGGCTATTTGTCCCGCTGGGGGCTTGCTAATTAGCCCTGATAAGCTGCGGTACGCGCCGCCTTATCTGGGATTTTGTTTCACCTGCCTCCGGCAGGCGAAGCAGAATCCCCGGAAACAGACCGTTTTCGTCTGAAAACGGGGCTGTTTCACACGAAAACACACAGGTTTCACTGAACCTGTGTGTTTTCGGGAGAAGGGGTGTTACAGGTGATACAGGTGATCCATCTGGATAGCCTGTAAAAAAAAAAAAAAAAAAAAAAAAAAATTGGTGAAACATCGGAAAAAAGTCAGAAAAATGGCAGTTTTTTGGACCAGATGTTTTACCGGGGATAATTGGATATCCCCCTTAGTATGTCTTTTTCTTATGTGTTGTTCTTTGTCTCCCCAATACTACCCTCGTGTGCTTCCCTGAGTGTTCCTTTTCTCAGTAGAAAGGAGGAGGGGGGGGGGGGAGGAGGAGGAGGAGGGAGGGGGACTTGGGAGTCGCAGCAGCGCCGCTACAGCTGTGCCACTCCTTCCACATAGGCTGGCCGCCGCTGTCATGAATAACGGGATGCGGATGGAGAGGGTTCAGCTGCAGCGGCACCGCTACCAATTACAGTGCGCTGCTGCGGCTCCCGAGTCCCCCTCCCTCCTCCTCTTTCTCCCCTGCCTCTGGAGCTGCCAACACAGAGGAACCTGACTGCCTGAGCCAGCAGAGAGATGGTAAGTATCCTCTACGCTGTCTGCCGTAATGTGTAATAAAGGAACACTGTCTGCCGTCAAAGACAGCCATTCCAGATGGCTGTGACAACAAGGCCCCTGCATCAGTAGATCTGGACGTTGAGGAAGCAGAATTGGAGCTTCCAGGGACATCCTTAGCAGATCTATGTACCAATGTCTTCTGGGCCAGGCTGGAGCTATTAGAATTATGGCTCCCCTTGCCTGCTTTACTTTCTTCACTACCCTGGGCAACAGGGAGATAGGAGGAAATAGATATGCCAGATGAAATTCCCATTTCACTGACAGTGCGTCTACAAGGATCGCCCCGGGATCCTTTGTTCTCGACCCGTATGCTGGAACTTTGTTGTTCCAACGGGACGCCATGAGATCTATCTCTGGCAGACTCCATCTGTCTACTAGAGTTTGAAATACCTCCGGGTGTAATGCCCATTCGGTCTCCTGAATGGTGTGTCGACTGAGAAAATCTGCTTCCCAGTTTAGCACTCCCGGTACAAACACTGCGGGCAATGCAGGAAGATGAAGTTCTGCCCACCTTAGTATGTGAGTTACTTCTTCCATCAGTCCTTTGCTGTGAGGTACGCTACTGCTGTTGCATTGTCTGAACGGATCTGTACTGGTCTTCCCCGCAGAATGACCTTTGCCTGAACTAGAGCCATATATATGGCCCTTATTTCCAACAAATTTATTGGCAGGCAACTTTCCTTCGTGGTCCATTTTCCCTGGAACCAAACATTTTCGAACACTGCTCCCCAGCCTTGAAGTCTGGCATCCGTTGTCAGTACTTGCCAATATGCTATCCAAAAGGGTCTCCCCTTGTCTAGATGGTCCGTCTGTAGCCACCAAGCTAGTGACCTTTTTACGCTTACTTTATCTTCTGTCTCTTTATTATTGTCTGATGTCTTCCATCCCATCTGGTTAGAATGAGGTGCTGTAAGGGTCTGGAGTGGAATTGCGCATATTCCACCATGTCGAATGTTGACACCATCAGACCCATCAGTCGCATTGCTGCATGGACTGAAACTTTCTGTGCAACAATTCCTGAGTCATTACCTGTACCTTGGAGATCTTCTTCTCCGGTAAAATAATCCTTTGTAGATTTGAATCCAATATGGTCCCCAAGTGAACCATCCATTGTTATAGATTCAGAGACGACTTCTCCCAATTCATGGGCCATCCGTGTCTTTGTAGACAAGCTATTGTCTGTTGGAGATGGCCCAAGAGTAACTCCTGGGTTTGAGCCAGGATTAACAGATCGTCTAGGTATGGAAAAATTCTTATTCCCTGCTTGCGGAGATAAGATGCCATAACCACCATAATCTTGGTAAATACCCTGGGGGCTGTTGCTAGCCCAAAGGGCAAAGCCTGGAACTGATCATGCTGCTGGAGGATGGCAAACCTGAGATAACACTGATGCGACCGTGCTATGGGCACATGCAGGTAAGCATCCAGAGATACCATGTAATTTCCTGGTTCCATGGCCAATACTATGGAACGTAACGTCTCCATGTGAAACTTTGGAACCCAAATGTATTCGTTTAACCTTTTGAGGTTGAGAATTGGTCGGAATTATCCATTTGGCTTCTGGATCAAAAACAGGTTTGAGTAAAACCCCCGTCCTCTTTGTGTCATGGGTACCGGGATAATTACCTCAGACTGAAGCAATTTCTGAACTGCTTCTTGCAAAGCCCTGGCCTTCGACTCTATACGAGACGGGCTGGTGCAAAAGAACCTTTGAGGAGGCTGCTTCCTAAAAGGGAAACCATAACCGAGAGATACCACCTTCTGCACTCAAGCATCTGTCGTTGACTGGCGCCAAATGTGTGCAAAGTGAAGGAGTCGGCCCCCAACCCTGGAATCCTCCAGGCGGAGGCCCGTACCCTCAAACTGATGGCTTCTGCTCTGGTTTGGAAGCTGGCCGTCTACTGGCCCACTGCTTCTTGCCCCTAGCAGATTTATTGTACTGGGGTTGGTTAGTCTCAACCTTTCCTTTAGATCTACCTTGCCATCGAAACGACCAAAACTTTGCTCCCCTCGGTTTAGGGGTATAGCTAGCCGGAAACTTAACTTTCTTGGATTCGGCTTCCGACTCCAGGATATCTGTCAATTGCTTTCCGAACAGAATATTCCCAGTGAAAGGCAACGCCTCAAGAGCTTTCTTGGATTCTGCATCCGCTTTCCAAGTACGTAGCCAGACTGCTCTATGAGCGGCTACCATTAAGGCTGATGCTTTAAAAGCAACCGTACCCATATCAATTGCCGCTTCTTCCAAATATTGCGCAGCTTGTTTAAATAGCCTAGCTGAGACTCCTGCTCCCTGGTAGGTATGGAGAGGCCACTCTATAATTCCTCCACCCATTCTACCACTGCTTTCGCCATCCAGGCTGAAGTCACAGCCCCTGAGAGAGAAAAAATATTTTTCAAGAAACCATCTACTCTTCTATCTGTGACATCATCCAGTGAGGTAGACGGTAATGGTAAAGCAGACTTACGCACAAGTCGTACAACATGTGCATCTACCTTAGGAGGAACCTCCCTTTTTCAACAGTCCCAAGCTGGAAAGGATAAGAATCCCATTTCTTCGGAATCTTATACTTTTTATTAGGTGCCCACGGTCCTTCCATAATTTCCGTCAGATCCTCTGACTCCGGAAACTCAGTCTTAACCGATTTTGGACGTTTAAACTTAGGTGCCTTAGATTTTTACACTGCTTTGGCTGGTTCCTCCAGACACATAATAGCTTTCATGGCATCAATGAGCTCAGCTATATCCTCTGTGCTGAAGCCCTCTGACTGGTCGTCATATGGGGTATTTGAATACACTGTATCCTCATCTGTTATATCATCTTGTGTAGTCTGTAACATGGATGTATCTACCCTGGTATTAATAGCCTGGCAACTTGTAGAAGCTGTTGGCATCATACCATAAGGAGGGAGCTGCATGTATGGGTCAATAGTGTAACCTATTTCCGGGGGTGGAACTGCAGGTGTTAATCTGTCGGCTATTGTAGACAAAGTCTGTGCGAACATACCCCACGGTGGCTCTACTGGTTGCTGCACTAGGGCCTGCTTTATAGTTTGCTTATACGCAAAACAGTTAGCACATAACCCCTCATAAGCAACATACTGGGTTATTTCATCCAAAATCCTTATCTTACAAGATAAGCATGTTAAGGGTGTAGGAGCCCCTAATAAAGTGTCCTCGTCACTTTTGCCGCTCATAGACATGGTAAATAATCCGTTTTACAAAAACTACACTCTCTGTGACTGAAAATCACTTATATGGATACAGTATTGATATCAATCTGACCACAATCCGAGCACCTGAATTGAGGATCAGAAACAATGCTTGACAAACATATAAAAGTCAGCAATCACACTAGCAGTCAGTCACATGTTAATTATTAGACATTGTCATATGAGAATATAATAAACCACAGAATACTTTTCTAGTATGCAGGATTACAAGTACTGCACTTCTGTTTTTAAACAACTATTATCACAAGTTTTCTCAGACATGTTATGCAGAAAACAACAGTACTGTACAGGTCTCATATGTATTGTGTACCAAAATTAACTATTCATACTAACAAGTACAAAGAATTTTAGTACTGTATATCCTTACTCAGTTAGAGTGGGATACAGGGAGACTCACCCCACTTCCAGAATCAATCAATACGCCCAACAGACGCTGAGTGGATTCAGACGCTACTGGTGTACACTGCCGCTCCGGTAACTGATAAGAGACACAGACGCTCAATAACGGACCCAGATGCTCAGTGAACAATGAGTGTATGCAGACGCTCCTGTCTGCGACCTGTCTCAGCGGCAACTCTAGTGTACACAATCGCAACGTCTAAGCTGCGACCGAGTACTCTCGTGGTAGCATCTGAGACGGAAGTGAGGTCATCAGTTCATGGACAAGAGACGCACGGAAACTGGTCATGAACTGGGGGGAGGGGCGACCAGGAGAGCATCTGACTCCCCCTGCTGACCTAAACCACAAGGATCGCGGCCTCAGCCTAGTCCTGGCACCTATGATCCCTGCAGCATAGCGCTGTTGCACTTAAGAGTGGCGGCGCATCAGCCACTGTTTGGTAGTCTCCTCCAATACAGTGCGGCTGTGTCCGAATTCCTCTAGTAAGTGGAATTGATGCCTTACCTTCTCCCCATGCTCCGGCCACAGCCTGGTAACGTCTGCTGGACCTGCTAGAACATCCGACACAGACGTCCGTCGAGACAGCCCTAATACCCGCGGGTAAGCGTTGTTGTGACCTGGTGGGGAGTTATTGGAGTGACTCTTTCCAGCATGCGTTTAAGACGCTGTAGGAAAGAGCACTCAAAACTTAGTAAGACTATAAAAATAAAATACCAAAAGCTTAGGGCTGCCTTAGAGCAGCCCTGTGACCATGGTCCGGCTCCTGCCACACCGAACAAAAAACTGATTTGACTGAGTTGGTGGGTGGGTATATATGGAGGAGCCCGATGCATCCTGGGAGGCCAGAAAGCTCGTGACTATTTGGTGCCATTTCCGCTGTCGCTCCGGCATATCCCAATGTTATCCTGTGGATAACCTGTGGACCCAGCCGGAGAAATGTCATTTTAGCCTAGGTATACAAAACTCTGCCAAGTGTATTACAGAGCACTAAAATGACCTGATACAATTACGTACAGCAGACTGGTGAGCAGCTCACAGTGCCTTCCTCCATTAGACGGTATACAGCCTGTAAGACAGATGACTGGAAGAGTCTTACCTCTGTACATTTCACCATTTTATCATGAGATTCAAAATCAGTTTCCTGACAAATCCTTTCACTTGGAATTCCTTCCATCAATAGGGCTTATGATCTTATAAAACAAATACTCAACAATCACCAAATAGCAGGGAATGAAAAGGCCACCGGTACTCACAGACGTCGGGCCTAATACAGACCTGATCGCTAGGTCTGCGATCAGATAGCCGCCACCCATAGATAGTGAAAACCCGCCCCATATAAGTGTGCGAATGCATGCTTATGCCGTGTGAAAACTTCGCCAGACAGCAGACATCTGCAAATCCGTTCGCAACTCACTCACCATCGAATGATATTTCCAGTCTGTACATAGCCCGGGACTTACTCCTACAGTGCAGTACAAACAGGCTGATCGGGGCAGGAGCGGACATCACACGCCCTCCCAGAAAATGGCCAGTTACCACCCCCAAACGTCCGCTTCCTGTCAATCAGCCTGCGTACGCCTAGCAATCAAAATAATTATTTTGGCGTTTGGCCCTGCGCCTGTGCATTGCGATCCATAAGCATGCGCAGTTGTTCGATAATCGCCCGTAATGCAAAATTACACAACAGTGACAGTGCCGGATTAAGGGGGGGCCCAGGGGCCCCCTGGCAGGAGTTGCAGTGTCCAAAGACGATTCTGCCCATCTCCAGGCTCCACGATCAGCAGCAGTGACAGCTGCTGCTGCCAGCGGAACCTCGAGTAGAATCATCCCCAACGCCTGCTGGAGTGCACCCGTGTCTGTACGGTAGCACCTTCATCCCATTCGCCGAAAGTACCGTCCTACTCACTGTCCACACTCTGGTGGTGGCGGCAGTGACAAGCAGACAATGCTGCTGAAGCGCAAAGAGGTTGAAGCTGCTTCTATGTCTATGCTGCGACACGCCATTCAGTTCAGTGAGTTAATTATGTAAATATACTGTATGAGAGGAGAAATTCATTAAATAGATTTTATATGGTGAGGGTGAGATGAGTTCATTAAATATAAAAAGGGTGAGGGAAGGATAGTTAAATATATAACGAACGGGGGAGAGGGATGGGTAATTAAATGTATAAGGGGCTTTGGGGAGGGAGATGATTAAATATTTTATATGAGTGGTGAAAACACCATTAAATATAATGTATAAGTGGTGGGGGTCATTAAATACTGTATATTATACAAGAGATGGCGGAGATGAGTTGCGGGGGGGTGGGGGACAGAGAACGTGAGGCGGCACTTATGCCGTTGTAAGGCCGCTTTGTTCAGTTGCCAGGAGTGCTGCACATTTGCATTGCATATTGATTGATTTCTGCGGGCACCCGGCGCTATACTGAGAGAGCCGGACCATGATGCTGTTCCCTAACCCCTCCCACCCCTTCCCCGCAGCCTAACCCTAACTTCCCACAGCCAAACCCTAACCCTCCTTTCCCGCAACCTAACCCTAACCTACCCGAGACTTACATTCAGGATGTCGGCTGTTGGGATTCCATCGTCTGTATTCTGACAGGTGCTGATATGAGGGAGAGGGTCCCCCTGTATTAAGTGCCCTGGGCCCCCCGAAGGTTTAATCTGGCCCTGAACAACAATCAGGTCTGAATTAGGCCCATTGTCACCAGGGGAGAGAATTTGCTGCACCATAAAAGCAGAATATGGCAACAGCTCTGTAGAAAAAATGGCATAGAACAAAGAGATAGAGAAGACTCTACCAAAGGGCCTTTAAATTGACCCTATAATAGCTATGAAGAGCGGGCGTTAGACATACAATATACTGTACATTAGATATTATACCAGTAAAACATAATAGATTTATTGGAATGGAGACTGGAAATTATAAAAGTCATAAAGCATATACAAAAAAGGTATTATAGGTTTATATTTTACTCAGAAAAATAGGGATAACATGATCCAATAAGAATTTGCTGTGATCCCTTGTGGATTGTTTTCAGATGGATAAAAACCTTGACTTTTAGTTATGAAAGCAAAAACATTCTGAAATGACTTTAACTAACAGAAAGTTTTTTTTATTGAGTTACTTCAAAGCAACGTTTGTATTTGTTGTAACACTAGTAGCCAAACATAAAAGTAGAATTATCACATTTCCAGTTGTGTAATGGTGTAAGACAGGGCTACATGTGACAAGGGCAGTGCCATAATGTGGTGAGGAGGAGTATGGAAGCAAGTGGGAATTTATTTAGATACTAATCATTAAATAGTATAAGGAATCACTCCCTGTTATGTGCTAGGCAATGTTGTGTAAACCTCTTGGGGGTATATTTACTAAAGTGCAGGTTTATAGAAGTGGAGATGTTGCCCATAGCAACCAAACAGATTTTACTTATCTAGCACCTTCAAAAAGATAATAGCTAAAATTTGATTGGTTGCTATGGGCAACATCTCCACTTCCATAAACCCTCACTTTAGTAAACATACCTTTTGGAGTCAAAAGCAGTGCTACAGAAAGCAAAACATCCAGTCCTGGCCTGTCTGGTGGGGACTGTGAGGTCATGCTGTGATGTCA